>NC_137862.1:37413210-37721511 GCF_963924005.1 Protomyctophum bolini
TGTGTACATGTGTGTGCGTGCGTGCGTGCGTGCGTGTGCGTGCGTGCGTGTCATCGTGTGTTTGCACTTGTGTGTAGTAACACACATGAAAGACACAGAACCCGTGAGCAGAACAGGACATTCTGAGAACAAAAAGCCATTCAGGAGGCTATCCTGTTGTGCAACACACACCTACACACACACACACACACACACACACACACACACACACACACACACACACACACACACACATGCACACATGCACACATGCACACACCCATGCAAATTCACATTTGTATGTAAAACTATCTTCCAACCATACAGTAGCACAAACCCCTGCACGTTCACTGTAAATTGAAAGCTGATAACAGCTATGACAGTTCAGAATATAGATAGAGCTGACTGGCTTTTATCTATACTCTCTATCACTAACACTACTTGCTGACTGGCTGGATGAATGGCTATAGTATAGGTGAATGTTTTGCTAAGCTGGTTGGCCAGCTGCCTACTGGGTGACTGCTGACTGTGAATGGATGACTGTTTGCTAACTGGGGTTTTTGCTAGCCATTTCCCCTTTAACGACTTAAACACTACCATTAGACCTCAGTTGCAACGGTACTTGGTACGCTCTTTTCATAATAGCTTATTTGCAACGTGTTGCGTAAATCTTCCCTCCAGAATAGGGGTGCTAGGTTAACCACTTTAAACCTGGCATCCTTATTTTAGGCATATACTAGGTGGACATTTAATTTTTTTTTGAAATGAATCCAAGATTACAACGCTATTTTCGCTAGATATTTGTCATACAAGAGATTAAGTGGTTAATGGCTTTGGTTTTAGAGTTTGTGTTTGTTTACAGTTTGTCCACAGGCATAAAAACATGACCAAACTTACTGAATAATTGAGTCATTAATGTTCGCTAAACATCACTGCTGGTTATATAAGTCATGGATGTACACCACATTTAGTTTGTAAGTCAAACCTTTCCCCAGGGATCTTTTTCGGAAATAGTCTAGACTCTATAGAGCCACCAGGGAACTTTATTTTTTTTAGCAATTTCTGCACATATTGGTATCCTTTATGTTCTCCTACAAATCTTGTCGGATCTTTTTGTAAAGATTTGCTGATCTGTGCAGAAGATACTGTAACTATTCTAGACAGACATATTATTTCAGCACCTTTGATTGGACAGCTCCAATATGGGTGGTGTACTGGACCTGCAGATACTGAGATAACATACTGACAAGATTTATAGCATTTCACACAATATTAAGACTGCTATGTTTAAAAGCAAAGTTCGGCCACGGTCATGACTGACCAAAATCGCACACTGTATTTGTGGCCTTAGCTTTAAGGTCTGAGATCTGTCAGTCCATATGACTGTACGCCCAACATTATGAACGTGATATCTCATTAACGCCTTGAAGGAATTCCATGACAGGCACAAAGATCCACCTGGATCCCACAATGAAGTGATTGTGCAGGTGTAAGTGGTGTAAGTGGTCAAGGTTACTGTGACCTCATGTCCTTCCCATTCACATGAATCCAACATCTCAGGAAAAACATTTGACTGAAACGTCCACTTGGACTCAACTGATTAGAAGTGTTGTGGTCAAAGATCAAAGGTCAAAGTCACTGTGAACTCCCAAAAACATGAGTCTGGACAGACAGGCAAATAAGTTGAATAACTTGGTATTGGAATACCGTATAACCAATAAGCATGATGGTATTTGTTTTTTTAAGATATTTTGAGGCTTTTCTGCCTTTATTTCAATAGAACGGTGCAGATTGACAGCAAATAGAGCGTCACAGTCCTGCCCCTAACGAGTGGACCAGAAGATAATTTTGCATAATTATTTGTATTAGTAAGACCTGTAAGCCTCGGACAAAGCCAACTCGGATGGTGACAACTCATGACAATAAACACAATTTATTGGGCCGAACAAATTAGAAAGAAGAAAAAAAGGGCAGGCTAGAACACTTTTTTGTTGTTGTTTTAATTCTTTCTAATTATTTGTTCGGCCCAAAAAAGTGTTTTTATTGTCATGAGTTGTCACCATCCGAGTTGGCTTACAGTTCTTTAAATAAATACTTTCTGAAACTTTCTATGGGAAGAATGAATGCAAATTCTCTTCCAGGCCACACTCGTCGTCATGAAAGCGGGCGGGACTGCGACGCTCTATGGGGAGAGACTTGGGGAGTGACACGCAGGCTCGCAGCAAAGGTCCATCAGCATCGAGAATGCTGTTAAACTGCATCAGAGCTAATTTATGGTATTCGCCTTAACCACTTGGCCATTAGTGCCTGTGATGTGGTATTGCTCATCCCAGTGAAATCGAGAGGCTCAATGTTATCTCAAAAGACTGCTTACAGTGAGTCCACAGCACTGGTGGTTCCCTGGACAAAAGCACAAATTCAGCCATCCTAGTTTACAAAATGTATTAACTCACACAATCTGGTCATCTTGGTTCATGTGTTTACCTCTATAACTAATGCATACAAACCAGAGTCTCATGTGCAAATTTCTTAGTCACATACAATTTAATAATGAGCTCAAACATGAGGATGCACAGTACAAATGCACAACAACAGACAACACAAGTTGCGAACATGACAATTATTATTATTGAGTTGTTTTGGGGTGTAGGGGAAAATCCCTTAATCTTCCTATAATTAAAATGCAACAATAACATAACTTTGACAAAATATAACAGCAATTATGTGTTGGATGCAAGTAGATCTGCAAGTAGATTTTTATAGCACATTTTTAAAAGTATACCTTCAATGGAAGTCAAAGGGATAAATGTGCAACACCACCAGCATGGTCATTTAAGTTTAAATAACCACTTGTGTTGTTCAAAGGATCCAAAAACATATTCTTAATACTAAGACGTGTATTTCACTAGCTGAGGTTCGGCAGTTCCAAATGTTATGGAAACATAAAGTCTCACTTTAGTAGCACACCTTCGTCCATATACTGTAAGTAGAAAGGTGAAATCCTAGTGTCAAACATAAACATTTCTTTACATATTATGGTTGGCTCACAATGTTTTGTCAGCAAAGTACCAGGCCTCCATGTTCTTTTTTTCTTGTCACACCCCACACCACGCCACACGCCACATCCCACCAAGACAGACAAGCACACACACATGCACGCACGCACTTAACTAAGCCACACATGTACACAGACAGACATGCATGCACACACGTGCTCACACGCACGCACGCACCCACACACACACACACACACACACACACACACACACACACACACACACACACACACACACACACACACACACACACACACAGTATAGCATTGTATAGATGGTTAAGAAGCTGAGCTCTGTGTACATGCAAACACACAAAGCACACCATACACTAATGTGTCTATACAAAACACGCCCATGCATATATAGTGCACTGCTAATATATGAGGTCACTGATAATAGGTCTGTTGCAGGTCTGTGTGAAAAGCAGACCTGGTCAGGGCCTCTGGTTGTTCTTAGCGACCAACTGGAAATAGCTGCTCAAGGCATGTCTCACCCACTGTCAAGGTACTGTGAGAGGTGAACAGCACTGATGTAACAAAACGTTGAGAGATATTATATATCTCTCGTAGAAGACACTGTGACTCTCTCTTGAACTGTTTCGTGACAAGGAACACATCAGCCATGTTTAACCAAATGGCAATGAACTCCCAATGTACGATACGATACAATTTTATTGTCAGCTTACACTGAAATTTGCTTTGCGTCCATGACGTCACCGTTCAAGAAACAGACAAGACATAGACGTACATTACAAAATGGTAGGCATTACAGGACAAAAATCACAGAAACAATCAGGAACGAGAACATCCAATGGTTTAGCGATTTTGGTTTAGAAGCAAGACAGACTGATGTACAAATGAGTTCTTTAGTCAGTTTTTCTTAAATGTAGGGACTCTAAACCGCCTCATGGGGGGCAACAGTTGATATTCATCATTTAAAACATGTAAGGGGTCAGAGGAGATACTCTGCACCAGTCTGGGCGAAGACTCGAAGAGTCTGGGCTTCTTTAAAGGAACGTAACACGACCTCAACTGGCCTACCAACAATTTTAGTGCAGGTCTTAATTTGGCTATACAGTTTGTTCTTATACAGTATACCATTGATAGGCTGTTAAACCTGGCCGTGCTACAGTACAACATCACAGTTTGAACAACAGACGTATAGAAAAGAGACAAGATCTGACTGCTAGCACCAAACGATCCATAAGTGGGCGTAGGGAGTACATACGCTGCTGTATCCTCTTACAAATATTGTCAATATGAGATGACCATGATATGTATAGCGTGTATAGTGTGTATATGTACACAAATCCATACATAGGCTGGTCATGAATTAAATTGTATCATATAGTGAGCATTTATCATATAATTGGATTATTGATTTTGTATATTTCTGTTAATCTATGTTACACACCGGTTTCCTATCAGGTGATCACATGATGACCTGTATTGCTCTATTTTGGATTGTTTGTCATGTCATGCTTATCTAGTCCAGCAGTTTGATCAAAATGTCACAAGTGGATGCCTAAATACAATTTATTGGAGGAAGCTATAGTGTACGAACCTGCTCTATTCCTTTGATCAAAGCAAACAAGAGCTCACAAGTGCTCAAGGGCACATGCACACAGTAACATTAACTGGGAAATAAAGAGGCTGCCTGGGTTTGATTCTCAGCGCTGTCTATGTGTCGAGTGTCTATGAGCAAGACACTTAACTTAACCCATAATTGCTTCCCCTATGAGCAGCAGCAGTGATCAGCTGGATGAAGTTGAAAATAAATGCATTTTCTCTATAGGATTAACTAGATCTTTCCTTTCCTTTCTTCAGTTTATCTGTCCCAGAGTCAAACCAAGACCATGAACTTTACTGTGCAGTGCCCAGGTATGTGCAACAACTAAGGTAGTGCAACAGCTTAGTAAAGTAAATGATACTCATTTTGTAAAAGTGATTGCAGCTTTAAATACTTATTACTGTATAATATCTCTGAGGGACTCAGTACATGCATGTCTGAATCAATTACAGGGTAGATTTAAATAATTTAAACCCGAGATTTTCTTTTACTAAGCTTGTCATGTTTAAATGTGCAGAGCTGTAAGGGCTGTGGCAGTCCCTCACTCTAGCCTTTCACCTCCTGTTATGTCAACAGAGAGAGAGAGAGAGAGAGAGAGAGAGAGAGAGAGAGAGAGAGAGAGAGAGACACACACACACACACACACACACACACACACACACACACACAGTCCCACACACACACACACACACACACACACACACACAGTCCCACACACACACTGCTGTGTACGACATGATATAAAAGGTTATTTGTCAGATTGGCGAGAAAAAACATGAGATCGATTTGGTGTGCACATGTTTATGCAATGTGCATGTGTATGTTGTGTGTGTGTGCATGGTTAAGTAGTGCACAAGATGGATGGTTATTTGTCAAACTGGTGATCACATAACAGTTTATTCTTTAATAAGACAATTAGCAATTTCTGGATTTTTAGAAGATTACATGTTTTTACCATCGCTGCAAAACAGTGAATACATTTTCCCCCCTTTAAAAACAATGGTTATCTGTAAATGTGTGACACTGGTGCTCTTATTCGGCCACAGAGCTCCATAGTGAACATACCAAGTTAGAGCAATGCGATTTCCTCACATTAATGACCAGCACATACACGTTGCACATTAATGATATAATTGATATTGTCTCATGTAGCCCACTGCTGTTGTGCATGTAAACATGTTATTTTGCAGTAATTTGCACACATGACAACGTCATTCTGTTTGCAGGACAGGCAACAGCCAGAAAAATGGAATGCTGTCACACTGCCTGGACACAGTGGACAGACAGCCATGTGTTGGAATACCACATGTATGCACGCACGCACACGCACACACACACACACACACACACACACACACACACACACACACACACACACACACACACACACACACACACACAATTTGACGCAAATATACACACTACATACTATTTAATCACTTAAGCCTTACTTCGTCTTACAAAGAATAGCTAAAATAGATCTACAAGCTCATAACGTGTTGCATTGTGACGTGTTGTCAGCTTGTAGAGCTGCTATTTTCACTGCTTTTTGAAAATACATATTTTGATATTTTCATTTTTCATGGGTGCAACCCACATACTCAGCTATAAAGTACTTAATTAAGTATTACCTCAAATTAAATACAGTACTTGAATACATATTTTACGTAGTAGTGTGTGTGTGTGTGTGTGTGCGTGTGTGTGTGTGTGTGTGTGTGTGTGTGTGTGTGTGTGTGTACGTGTGCATGCATGCATTTGTAATTGTATATGTGTTGTGTATGAATATCAAATGGAACACCACCTACTACTAATCATTGTGAGTGTGTCGGCACTTATACTGTATGCATCAAGTGACCTTGGTACAAATTGATCTGTTAAGTCTTACTTTCAATTGTAGGCTACATATATATTTCTTTGATTGTATTGTTCCAATTGTTGCTTTGGCAATGTAAACGTATGTTTTCTCTTGCCAATAAAACCCTTTGAATTGAATTGAATAGCTGCATGCATACGCGTAAAAACGGAAAGAAACTGACGCTAAAAGGAAGCTAGACAAAAGGGTTGACAGGGAAAGTTTGTGGGGGAGGGGGAGGGAGACATTGTTTTCTTTCAAGAACTAGGAACTAGGATGCCCCCCTCCTTCAGATGAATGCACAGGGAATGACTTTTCTTTATGTCTGGGACCAACTTCTGTAACTGACACTCTGTGTGCCCCATTTAAATCCTTTAACTCAATTACAGAATACAGAACGCACGCACGCACGCACACGCACACACACACACACACACACACACACACACACACACACACACACACACACGCACGCACACGCGCGCACACACACACACACACACACACACTGCATTTCCTCTACCCCCACATCGCCCCTGGCCCCCAGTATTGCCATATGTCCACCACACAGGGATTGGCAGCCACTCTGCATTCGGATAGAGATCCCCACCTATTACTTGGAGAAAAAAAAGAAAACTGCAAGCCAGCTGATATAACCCCAGGCCATCCTTTTATATGAAAGATTCCTCCAATACTTTCCTTCATTTTGTCTTTACACAGCTAAATTAGAAACTTACAAATGTAACAAAATGGACCTGTATGAGGCTATTTGATTATTTAGTTTTATGCTAATTATTATGATTATGATATGTGTTAGTTACTTTTAAATGTATTTTGCAGTAGGCCTATTTTGCTGTAGTAGGTTTGTTTATGTTGGTAATTCTTGTCAATATGGAGTAAACCAGTGTTGCCTGGACCTGGTGTGTCAGCGGCAGCGAGCGGCCGCCTGGTCCTATAGTGCCTGCCTTTTCTTTCCTTTTTGTTCTCGGCCCTTGTGCGGTCCAAATACTGGCCCTGCCGGTCCGCAGCCCATGGGGGACATGTCCCCCGTGTCCACCCCATCAAATACGTCCGTGGTTAGATTAGCCTTGTGGATGAGAACGTCTGCAGACCTTAGCAGCTGGGTCCTAGCAGGAGACAGTTTGCCCGGGGTGGGGTGAGATGAATGGATGAGAGGACAACGAGAGAGGCTAGAGAAGAGGGGCAGATTATCATCAACTGCTGTCTCCCTGTTACACTGATGGGGACAGACAGGTTGGCTGTTAAGCATTTTAATGTGGTTGTGGACATGGCCATGACCACATCTCATATTTACCATGAAGGCTTCTTGGCAGATAATTAAGCTCCCCATGGTGAAAACAACAACTAGAAAAAGTCCTCTTTGGAGCACAGGTCTCCGCCAGGGCAGGTATAGGTTATTGTGGCCTAAAATAAAATAATGATGAAAATCATGCTTTTCACAACATAGTAGTGTATGTTGGTTTTCGACGATTAAAAAATGATTAAAATCTTTTTTGACGACATAAAGGGTGCGTTCATAAATGCGCCCTGAACGCACTGGTGTGCTCTCTTGTCGTTCGTTTATTCAGTGCACTCAGTGCGTTGTCGTTCGAAAATCCAGTGCGCTGCGCACCGGATGTGCCGATCGAGTGCCCGCACTGAGCGACCCTACCCTGAAGCTGGGGGTGTCTGGTGTGAATGCGTCACAGCTGTGGTCGTTCGTAAATAAGGCACACTGAACGCAATCTGTGACGTCACCGCCCACCACACTCAACAAACTGGCCACATTCCCGGTGCGCATTTCCGAACGCACCCATAGTCTATGTCGTTTTTCGACATAGTAGGCTACATACTATTTAACCACTTTCTAAAGGTCGGAGAAATTCTAGACCTTCACCATGTGATTCGGCGTTCTCCGAATAGTGGCAGGGAGGGGTAAAAGAAATTGTTAAAAAAACGTTTGTGAAGTTGAAAAACTCCAGTTCATGGAACTTAAACATGGAATCTCTGTACAGAGAGTCTGGTCATTAGACCACATCACTCTCAAGGAAAGTCTCTTTGTACTTTTGAAGTCTTCTACTTATGTTAGCTTTCAGCTAGTTTTGCCGATGGCAAAAGGCTAGTGACAGGTGCGTAGGGCAATAGAGCTTAAAAAAGGGTATCTTTGAAAAACAAAGAAACGGTCCCGCACACTGTCAGACACTTGTTGCTCTTTATTAGGTCGATGTTTCGGTCGATTAGACCTTCATCAGGACAGACAAGCTTTCTGTCAGTAAAGTTGAAACACTCCAGCATTGAACTATAGGAGGAATGGGACTTGAACATGGAATCTCTGTACTGAGAGTCTGATTATCAGACTCTTGGTCATTTCGAAGTGATCTATTGTATGTTAGCCTTCAGGTTAATGAAGTTGAAACAGCGTTAAAATATAGGAGAACAGGGGTTTTAGCATGGGATCTCTGTGTTGAGAATCCGACCACTCTGGTCTACACCATCACTCACACACTCTTAGTACTGATGTTCATTAGTGACAAATCTAACTTTTCTTTATGGCATTTGTGCTGAAACTTATAGGTATAATTAAGTGATTACTCTGCATTATATTGGCATTCCACAATTTATGAATGAAATGCAAAATTTGATGGAAATCACACACTATGTTCATGATTCAAAACGGAGCACTCCTGCAAACTTTGGAAGCCAATCTTATAGCCAATCAGGATAGAGTATGACAAATCAATCTGAAAGACCCGTTTCATTTGATGGTTATAGAGAGACTGTGTACCAATTTGTGTGATGTTTGGACAAAATATGTAACATCAAAAAATGGGTTTTGCAACAATCGGCCTCCTGGCACTATAACAGGCCCATGTGAAGAAATTGGAGCTGCGGTTCAGCTCTGGTATCCAGGGAGTGTGTGCACAGAGTTTGGCTGCGATCAAGCCAACGGTGCCAGAGATTAGCTGTCCACAGACGGACACACGGATGGACACACACACACACACACACACACACACACACACACACACACACACACACACACACACACACACACACACACACACACACACACACACACACACACACACACACACACACACACACACACACACACACACACACACACACACACACACACACATATACACAAGGACACACGGACAGAGTGAAAAACACTCCCCATGCCTTCGGCCTGGTGGAGACAATAACAGTGGCTCAGTGGAGAGCTCCTCCTGGCTGTGTGTCAAAGTCCATGAACAAGACACTGAACTGACTGAAGCCTTGACAGTTTGATACAGTTTAAAGACTTTAAAAAGACAAAGCAATGACTGACTGGATGGACGCCAGAAAAGACTGAGAGAGAGAATGAACATATGAAGGAGAAGAGAGAGAATGTGGTAAGGGGCAAGTATAAACAAGTGTCAGACAAGAGGAGAGCTGGCCCCTTACTCCTCTTGTCTGACAAACCGGCCCAGTGACTTTGTCAACAGGTAGAACTAGCAGAGTGACTCAGACCCAGATCCAATAAGGCTCTCAATCTCTGATATAGGTTTCAAGAGACGGCGGTCAGGTGTCACTGTCTCTAGAAATCATCCAGAGCCAAAGGGCCCGGTTCCCGGGCTCTGCTCAGTGAACTGGTCCGCTCAGCTGATGGCCAGGGGAGAGTTGTGTACCTCCTAAGAAGGTTCATCTCAAGGTCAGACACCCAATAAGTTTCTTTCCAAACAATAACATTAAGTTATCCTCCGTAAACTTGGTATATGACTACAGGACAAGCCGCCTGACTTTCTCTTGACCCCCACTGTATTGACTTAACAAGGAGGCTTAAGGAGCATGATAACATTAGTGCGCGAGCGACGAGCGTGTACGCACGTGTGCGCGTGTATGAGTGTGCACGTGCAATATTCAATCCAAAATCACCCTGGAATAAGCTTATTGCTAGTTAGCCTTAGCATCTTATTGTAATAAAACCTAGGGAGCGGCATTCCAGTGAGCACAGTCAGCCTGCCACAGAACATGGAGAGCTCTGCTGAAAGGAGACGTCCTGTGTTTTGCTTCAAAGGGCGCCTGCATGAGCGAGGGTACAGAGAGGAGGGGCTGGCTTAGAGACAGAGTGGGGGTAGAAAAAGACAGGGATGGGAGGCAGAGGTGTGTGTGTGTGTGTGTGTGTGCGTGTGCGTGCGTGTGCATGTGCGCAGTAGAGAAAGGGCGAGCCGGAGGCTGCAGATATAAGTATACTACTGTTGCATCACAAAATGTCTGCTGTTTATTATTGTCAATGTACTTGTCAGTGAGTGTGTGCGGCATTTGCTTGCCTGTACGTGTACATGCATGTGTGTGCGTGTGCGTGTGCTCGTGCGTGCGTGTGTGTGTGTGTGTGTGTGTGTGTGTGTGTGTGTGTGTGTGTCTTGATAGTATTATCCTAGCCACAGACATCTTCTCTAATGCTCTGACTGCCAGGCCTCAGCCTCTCTCCAGAGATGCAAGTGAAACCATCTCTTGGTGTCAGATTACAGCGCACGCCCCCTGCTGTCTAATGGGAGGACATGACTCCACATATTTGACTGGTCCCCTGTTGAGGTTGCCCTGCTCGGCCACACCCCCACCTTCCTTCTGTTCCCCAGCACCGCCCCAGTGGCGGAGAGTAACTATGGTAAGTACATTTACTCATGAGATACCTATTGAGTATTTCCATTTTTTTTATTAAATACCGTATTGTGGAATTTTTTATATATATATATATATATATATATATATATATATATATATATATATATAAAGAAAATATACCTTATATTTCTGCTCCACTATACATCTCAGTCGTAAATATTGTACTATTTATTTTTACTCGATTATTAATACAAAACAGGGTTTGGTTTCATGGGTAAGTCTCCCATTGGCTTAGAGGCAGCCTAGAGGCAGCCACTCATGAAAAAGTGTCCACTAAGGTCGCTACGGTCACTAGTAGAGAAGTATCAAATGTAGTCCAGGCGCTTTTCAAGCACCTGGCAACAAATAATAATCAGAGTACTTCTTCCCCTCCCCCACCCTGTCAGGCGTGCTGCTGTGTTATGGCTCTCTGTGGTTTATAAGCAACACAGAGCATCTCCCAGCCTGCTGACACATGCAGAGCATGCTGAACTTGTATACTCGTGTCTGTAATGGACAACCATGCGTGCCGTGTATGTGCGCGGTGGACAATAACAAAGTACAGTATACAGTATACATTGAGTATCTGTACTTTACTTGAGTATTTGTATTTCAAGATACTTTCATTTGAGGCACTGTACTTTTCAAGACAAATATTTTACTTTTGACTCAACTCCATTTCTAGGAAGGGAAAAAAGTACATATGAAATATATTCTGGAACAAATGTAGGCCTACTTTGTAATTTATACTTTTGAATACAAATTTGACTGAGCAACCTGCACTTGTAATGTTTGACCAGGAGTGTCTGGAGTGTCTGTACTCAAGTACTGGGGTTGAGTACTTTGTACACCACTGACGTGCACGTGCACAGTGGTTATGGCTGTGCTAAAGTGCTGTGTGTTTTAAGTGGCCGCACACAGGGCAGTAAACGCACCTCTGTTTCCTCTGTGTGATGTCCAATGCTTTCTCTATGCCCACGCAGTCTTTTCACTGGCATGTTTCTTCTTCTTACGGCAGACAGATACTGATCACATGGAGATCAACACCGTCCTTCCTGTTTGTGGGGAAAACAGACATGAGGGCTGAATCAGACCTGCCAGTGTAATTACAGGCAAGAATCTGAAGAATGCTCTGATGTGACACCACAGCTAGGGCCTCCTCAGCATCTGATTTAGGCTACCCCATTTTGTGGCGTGTGTGTGTGTGTGTGTGTGTGTGTGTGTGTGTGTGTGTGTGTGTGTGTGTGTGTGTGTGTGTGTGCGTGCGTGCGTGCGTGTGAGCACGTGTGTGCATGCAAGTCTGTCTGTGTACATGTGGCTCAAGTTATGCACGATTTTGACCTTGTTCTTGGGTGCACCAGTTTATTATAAATAAATCACCAATCTTGGAAGCATAAATTGGTGAAAAGCTGCTTATTCTATGACTGTTTGCTTTCTCCAGTTATTTGACACTCACTCAGTCACTCAGTCACTCAGTCACTCACTCAGTCACTCACTCACTCACTCACTCACTCAGTAATGTATACCCTGATCTAATCTTCGTTTGTGTGAGTAATGTTGTTGTGCATGTGTGCAGCTGTGGTCCATGTTGTTGTCGGGGTATTGGCCATGAAGCGTGCATATAGCTGGAATGTGTCCCCTGCATTTAACCCATCCTAACTATTAGGAGCTGTATTAGGGCAACATGTCGCTATAGGGTGGAAACCTTGTGTAGTCTCTCAAGCTAGACAGCAAAATAACGTTTAGAATAATATTTTCCGCTAGCAGCAAGCTGTATGCACTATGCATCAATTCAATTGATTGACATTTGGTACTAATTTGGGACAACTGCAAAGATGAAATGGAAACGGGGAAGGCGGACATCCATTTTACACCAATATCATTTTCATCACTTCCGTTTCACAGACTGTATGACTGCATGACTGCATGACTGTATGACTGTATGACTGTATGACGGAAGAGTTTTTAAATTGTGTGAGTCAACAGTCTGGTTCCAATTAAGTTATTATTTAGTCACAAGCTCTTGTTAATAATTCTTTGGTTCCAAATTTATAAAACCCACAGACACCCACAACTTCTGGAATATGGAGATATGAGGATTCTGCCCAACAGCGACTATATGTGTCTAAGAGTTGTGTGTAATTTTGTGCATGTGTGCGGCCACCTCTGGGGTCCTGTGCCCTTTTTCACCCTAAGCAGCAGAGGGTACCATGCCACTTATCTGTGGAATTCACCGTGGCCATCTCCTGTTCATCAACACTGTCCTGTGGAGCACATTGCACGTGTGACACACACGCACACGCACACACACACACACACACACACACACACACACACACACACACACACACACACACACACACACACACACACACACACACACACACACACACACACACACACACACACACACACACACACACACACTCCCTTGCCATAACTTGTGGGACATGAGTGTGTATTGTCATCTGCGGGGCACATAGGGGGTGCACACACACACACACACACACACACACACACACACAGTACACACGGTGATGAATTGTTTGTTATACAAGCTATTGTTGTATACGAGAAACCGTAGAAGAAACAAACTCTGACATGTCAGAGTTTCAAATCCTGGACATACCACAAATTCCAGTTTTCCATGCATGCCCCTGTTCACATAACTCACATAGTTCTCTCTCCCGTCGTGTTTTGAATGCTGTGGCCTTGCACAAACAGGTGTTGCTAATTCAAGGTTTTGTGTGAAAAATGAGAAGAGAGACTGTCACTGCTCAGTAAAACCCTCAGTGTTACCTTACAGTAACTCTGAGCGTGGAGAAATGGGTGAAGATGTGTGTCAGGGCCTCAGGGAGAGTTTCTGGATTTGGTTGTAAAATGTTGCACAACGTTTTTACAACTAGCAGTTTATGGCTGAAGAAGTCCGACTTGGATTAGCAGCTCCAGAAATTCCAAACCGTTGGTTCAGTCAGTGCTTCTCTCTCACCTATAGGGGCCCCTCTTCAATTTCCACAGAGGAAGGAGGGTGAAAGGCTTTACATCTAAAGGGGAGCCATGTGTGTATTTGCCTCAGTGCTGTAACTAACCACACACACACACGCGCGCGTGTGCGCACACATGCACAAATTGCACATGCACACACGCACACAACCTTTGTGGAAAATAATGGCGGCCTGCTGGTTCTCTGTGAAGGAGAGACAGGTAAATTATTTGTCTGCCTGACAAGTGCTGCTGCATATTTGAGGACACGTACAGATGAACTTGTGTTTCACTGTGACGGGTCTATGCCTGGCAGAAGTTCAAAACACACAGTCAAACACACCCACACACCCACGCACACACCCCCACACAGACAGACACGCATGCACACATGCGCGCGCACACACACACAGACACACACACACACACACACACACACACACACACACACACACACACACACACACACACACACACACACACACACACACACACACAATCCATGTTTTTTTTTTCAAATGGAATTCCAGGCTGCCTGTCGCCGAGAGATCTTAGCGATGGCAGATGAAGAGAAGGCCGGTGAACAGTGTCAGAGATAAGAATGGCACCTGGAGAATGTGCTCCTGCTATGATACCCTAAGGCAGAAACACGCATGCATGCACACACGCATGTATGCATCATAGACACGTAAACACACACACACACACGTGCGCACGCACGCACACATGCATGCAGGCACGCACGCACGCACACAGCTGACATAACAAAAACATTCCTGTTTACACATGGTTTATCACCAAATATTATCGATATAACAATGATCACGCTGAATCACACACCGGCTGTCTGTACTGTCATGCCAATGTTTCACCATAACTTGACAGTATTGAAAATTAAGGTTAAAATAAAGGAGTAATAAAGAAAGAAAAGTATTAAAGAAAACAATAAATATTAATTAAACATTTGCATTACATTCTGGGCCATTACTTTGGAGAAGTAGGAGGTGATATTGATAAACCTCGGAACCATCTGTTCGACATTCACCTTTGTTCTAATTGTTTCAGTCATGTGACATTCACACAGCTGTTTATGTGCCGAGAGAAAGGCACTACTACAGATAGGGTGTGTGCACTATACACATACTGTATATATACTGTATCTCTCTCTCTCTCTGTGTATGTGGTAGCACACACTTTGGGCATACAGTATACTGTGTGTGTGTGTGTGTGTGTGTGTGTGTGTGTGTGTGTGTGTGTGTGTGTGTGTGTGTGTGTGTGTGTGTGTGTGTGTGTGTGTGTGTGCGCGCGTGCACGCACGCACGTGCGGCGTGTAATCTGACACTCAGATCTTGCGGGGACCTATAGACAGAGGACTGTGATCCCATCTGGAGAGGCTGGTTGAGAGGCTCGTTAAAGGCCTTGCGGCTAATGGAACTCCAGATGGATGGATGGATGGTGAAAGTATATACACAATTAAAAATATCAAATAAAGTAGTGGAGAGATCTATAGACAGTCTGGTGAGCTGGTCGACAGGCAAGCAGACAAAAAAAGATTACAAAACAACACACATATGACATAACTATATAACTATATATATATGCACAAATGGCACATGGTATCACATGGGACGACCACATCGGAAATGTGGACCTCTATAGGGGGGCCAGAGAGAAAGATGAGGCTGGCTGCAGTGTCTGGGCACTGCAGTAAGAAAGAGGAGGCTGGCTGGGCACTGCAGTGAGAAAGATGAGGCTGGCTGCAGTGTCTGGGCACTGCAGTGAGAAAGATGAGGCTGGCTGCAGTGGCTGGGCACTGCAGTAAGAAAGGGGAGGCTGGCTGCAGTGGCTGGGCACTGCAGTCAGAAAGATGAGGCTGGCTGCAGTGGCTGGGCACTGCAGTCAGAAAGATGAGACTGGCTGCAGTGGCTGGGAACTGCAGTCAGAAAGATGAGGCTGGCTGGGCACTGCAGTCAGAAAGATGAGGCTGGCTGGGCACTGCAGTCAGAAAGATGAGGCTGGCTGGGCACTGCAGTCAGAAAGATGAGGCTGGCTGCAGTGTCTGGGCACTGCAGTCAGAAAGACGAGGCTGGCTGGACACTGCAGTCAGAAATATGAGGCTGGCACACCATACCATACCATACCATGCCTGGTCCTTCTCATCTCCTGAGCCACACCATACCATACCATGCCTGGTCCTTCTCATCTCCTGAGCCACACCATACCATACCATGCCTGGTCCTTCTCATCTCCTGAGCCACACCATACCATACCATGCCTGAGCCGTAGGTTTTTCTTTCCTCCTTGCATCTACTTGTAGTGTTCACACTGCACTACAACCGCCTTCAGCTCCATCTGGTAGTGGGAAGAATTTGGAGCCTCTCAGCAGAACCCTGCGAGGGTTAAAGTATGCAGGTCTCCTGCAGTCTCACAGTAAACACACTGAGCTCTCCGCTGTGCTCTGCTCCAGCAGGGCCTGTTTTAATTCAGCTCAGCTCCTCTCGGGCCCCATGAAGAGGGGCTGAGCCGGCTGGACCGTAGCCAGGTAAATATCTCAAACTAATAATCGTGAGCCATCAGAACTTAAGGCATCATGCTCCAACCCCCCGTCCCGTCCCGTCCCGTCCCGTCCGTCGTGTCACGTTTTACACTCATAAACCTGTTATTCTCACAGAGCAAAATGGTGGTATGATGAAGTATGAAGTGTATGCTTTCAACTTTCTCCTTGCCTCCAACAGCTCTACCCTCTCACTCCTTCTCTTCATGTTTTGTTTACAAAGCACACAGCCTCACAGGAGGGGAGTGTTCTATCCAGTTTCAGATTGGGACAAGGGGGATACATCATCTGTGCCATGTGACCAGTGGTGGACAGTAACTAAGTATATATAGGCTACATTTACTTGACTACTTTTTGAGTATTCCTCTTTTGGACTTTTTTTGGACTCTCTCCACATTTTAAATAGAAATATTGTAATTTTGAGTGAAAGTTCTATAAAGGGACTCTTGGGACCAAAAATATATTTATGAATTAACAAATTATGCCCTATTTCAATTATAGTATATATATATATATATATATATATATATATATATATATATATATACATACATATATATATATATATATACTATAATTGAAATAGGGCATAATTTGTTAATTGTATATAAATATACATATATTCCCTCCCACACTTTTTGCATTAATGCAATAATAGCGCTTGCCTTGCACTGTTGCACCCCCCATTTCTTTTGCTTTGCTCTTGCTGTCCTCTCCTCCCTCATTTCCCCTCCCCCAACTCCCTTCATCACCCTCTCAGAAGCCACCACAGTGAGAGAATAAAAACATAATCGCTTGCAATGTGGCCCTTCTGTCGAGTCAGTGTTTCTGATGCAGTGATTGATTTTAGCATTAACAATCCAGCCACACAAACGCACCCCCCCCCCCACACACACACACACACACACACACACACACACACACACACACACACACACACACACACACAGACACTCATCCATTGTCCAGCCTCCCCTGTGACGGGAGATAAAGCTGTTGCGAGCGGGGGCGGGAGGCTGAAGCCTTGGTACTGTGATTGCAATAGAGGAGGTGGACGACAGTGCATGAGAATGAGTGGGTAACATGAAGGTTCTCATGGCCAGAAATACAAACACACACACAACACACATGAAATAGCCTTTTAACAGTTTCATATACCATTGTACCTCCATGTGAGTTGAGCAAGATTTCTGGACTATAATCCTTGCCTATAGGCATAATTATTATATATACCTGGCCTGGACAATAAAGCAGTCACAGAGAGAACAGTGAGTTACTACAATGCACACTCTCGCCCAACCTTTCTCTGGATCAACCAGTCTTTGTCCTTGAAGGTTTTAATACTTGCAAGCTATCTGGACACCTGCCCAACCTTCAGTAGTATACACTGTCCCACTCATTCTATCTGGAGTCTGGACACCTGCCCAACCTTCAGTAGTATACACTGACCCACTCGTTCTATCTGGACACCTGCCCAACCTTCAGTAGTATACACTGGACACCTGCCCAACCTTCAGTAGTATACACTGGACACATGCCCAACCTTCAGTAGTATACACTGTCCCACTCATTCTATCTGGACACCTGCCCAACCTTCAGTAGTATACACTGGACACCTGCCCAACCTTCAGTAGTATACACTGGACACCTGCCCAACCCAACCTTCAGTAGTATACACTGGACACCTGCCCAACCTTCAGTAGTATACACTGTCCCACTCATTCTATCTGGACACCTGCCCAACCTTCAGTAGTATACACTGGACACCTGCCCAACCTTCAGTAGTATACACTGGACACCTGCCCAACCTTCAGTAGTATACACTGGACACCTGCCCAACCTTCAGTAGTATACACTGGACACCTGCCCAACCTTCAGTAGTATACACTGGACACCTGCCCAACCTTCAGTAGTATACACTGTCCCTGCACTCATTCTAGTCTAGCACTGTATTTGTGCTTTGGGAATATAGGCTCTCCCAGATGCTAATGGCTCATAGGAATAGACTACGTGACAACCAGGAATAGTCTGGTGACCACCGGAGAGACGGGTGGCAGCCGGAAAGTAGACGGCACCGGGGAGTGTTGGGCATCGTTACTTTCTAATGTAACGTCGTTAGGTTACTGGATTACTGCCCATGAAAAGAATCCCTTACTGTTACAGATTACCTTCTGAGAAAAGTAACAAGTTAGATTATTTTCCGTTACCCTACAATTTAAACCCATTTTGAATGCTTGTGCAAGTTGTTTACATTAGGCTATAGGCTACTGCCTACCGTCATTGCGTCGCATTATTACGGCCCTAATTAACTCTATGGTTAAAAACGAGAATGATACACACCATGAACTGACCATAGACAATATCCCCTTTACAGCTCTCTTTATTAACGAATATAATTCGCCACAATCGCCAGCCTATACACGTAGGACTGGACAGAAAGGCTGTTGCGCTGCGCTCCAATTAACCAGCCCTCTCCACGGCGCGCACCGTGGCGCATGAACAACAACACCACCACCACCGTGAAGTATGAACTAGATAGTTTATAAGAAATGGCACGGCGGCCATCCTCGCAGGTAGTGACAGTAACAGAATGAGAATCCTGTAACCTGTTATTTGGGGGGGGCATCACGGGGGGGCATCAACAACAGCCTGTTGATGATGATGAATGTTACTATGAAACTTAAACAATTCATTAAACTAGTACTCACCTAATGACGCAGCCACGGAGGATCTACCATGTTTAACGTAATTCCAAAGTGTTTAGCCTACATTGTTTAAGTCAAATACGCATGCAGTTTTTACTTTGGCTTAAAGCATGTTATTATTATTATTCTGCTTAGAGTATATTCCACCACCACCACCGGCACTGTCATAGCAGCTGGCTACAACCGAAACAACTTCCTCTTCCTCTTCAAAATAAAATCTACTTGTAACAATACTTTTATTTCTTCAGTGAACTTACAGGATATAGTAGTCGCAGGATGTATAGTAGGCTAGGCTATACTATCATAGAGTATTAGTATACTATGCGCTGCGCGTTGGGGCTTGGGAAGATAAATCACACAGAAGGCAGGAGAAATAGACTCCGGGCAGTCGGGACTTTATTATTTTTTAAATCTTGCACACAAAATGAACAGGGACACATTATAGTAACGGGATTACTGTTTTGGAAAACTAAGTAACTAACTACTAAATTGCAAAACTAACTAGTTAGTTTATAGTTACCAATAAAAGTACGTAGTCCCTTACATAACGCCGTTATTAATAGCGCCGTTACAACCAACACTGGCGCCCCAGCCTGTGACTTCCGTGAGAAAGAAGAACAACAAACCCACGGTGAGGCCTTTAGGGGGGCCATTCAAGCCTCAAGCGGAGCCTGCGGCACCACCAAGGGCAAGGTGGAGCCTGCGGAACCGTTGCGGCTTGAGAATCCACCATTCCTGAATAAAGTGCCTGGTGCTGGGAGTCTGGTGCAACTCACTGGGCCTGACCTGGTGAGAGCAGGAGTGGACCTGGTGAGACGTAGGAGGGGCCCGGACAGGAGTCAACCCACAGAGCCTAGTCCATCCACGCGCCAGAATGGTACCTCGCAGGCCCGGCAGAGTAGTTCAGGAGGAACGGATTGTGTGGCCCTGGTTTCTCCCTAGTGGGACTGATAGAGGGTATAGCTACTGACAAGTCGGGTCGGGACTTGATCACCCCGGCTGGGTCACCTGAGTGAGGGGTATGATGTTGGGAGACCCGAAACCCCGATGACCTTGGGATACATCACTGAGGATACGTCCCAGGTGCATCCATGTATTTTGTTATATGGCTGTATGCAGACCACCCCATGTTGTTCACCTTTTGCCTAAGTACAGGACTTATTGTGAAGTGAAAGAAGCATGCAACCAGTGATACAACAAGTATGGTCCGAAAGGAAAATCAGAGACCGTTTGGAGGATACCGAATGGGATACTTATATTGCTTTGAATCCTGTACAGAAGTTGTGAACTCACAGACACTATCTCCTCATATACTACAGTATACTACAGTACATGCCTGTGAAGGCAATGTCACTGACACCAGAACGATTTTCGCAAAACAATAAAACATGTTTATCTAAATAGCTGAAGAGACGTCTCAATGAAAGGTAACATGCTTCATACATGTGGTGACATTGTGTCAAAAGGAGAGGGGAAACACAAAAAACGTATTCACAGGTGTGAGACAAGCTTGGGAATGTCCCAATGCACTATGGGCAGGGCCAGTAAAAAAGGAATTCGCTGCAAACACCAGCCAATCCTTTGCTAGTGAACTGAATGTTTTTATTTTTTGTCTTTCTTTTATTTTTTTATCTTCAGCCAGGCTGTGTCAAGTGCAATCGAATGTGACGTCATTGACAAGAAAGAGCCAGTGTTGTGATGCTTGTGGTTGAGGACATACTGCCATGTTATGATTCTCATTCATTCTTTCATTCTTTCATTCTGTTATCCTGTTCATTGTTCTAAATAACCCGGGACTCCTGTGGAGCCCGTTCTGATAAACTGCTATCGACTTCAGTTTACTTGACAGGCTGGAATGGCCCAGAGGCGGATTATGTTTTCGACCGTCTGTCCATCCATCTACAGTATCCATCCGTGTGTCTGTGTGACCAGTTAATCTCGGCAACTATTGCGCTGATTACCATGAAACTTTGGACACTCACTCCCAGTAGACCAAGGAAGACCAGCTCAAATGTTTCAAATGGGCATCATCGTGGCACTATAACAGGCTATAACATCATCGTGGCGCTATAACAGGCTGCTTCACATTTTGGCCCACAACTTGAACTGTAGCACCGTACATTTTCCACCATTTTGCGTTTTCTTCAAAATACTCCGACACTACTTCGTTTTTGAGGGGCCTATGCCCAGTTTTCGGTGTCTGTAAACACAAACATTGAAGCCAAAAGTGAGGACAACAATCACACCCGTGTGAAATGAGGGGCGCTCTTGTCATCGTACATCGATTTATGTTAGCGCTACATAAGGTAGGCTACAATAAGATGGTCCCTTATTGGTCAAGCGCTCCCACCAACATGTGATTGCTTAGCCGATTTGCTCGTTTGCATATGACGTAAGTTTCCCCTTCAATGTCAATGGCGTTTAATGTTTTGATGTTTAGTTTACGTCATATTTAGCGGAATTCTGACGTCATTTCTCCATTCATTGTCAATGGCAAATATTGAGACGGGCGGGGACAAGATTTAGCGGACATTTGACTGGAATTCTCCTTTCATTATCAATGGCAAACGGGCGGGGACAAAAGCTGTTTATAGAGGGGGCTAGCGCACCTTAACAATCACTCTTGTGTGAAGTGAGGGGCGCTCTTATCATCATACATCATCACATTTCGGCCAATCACAATTGGCGTCCTCACTTTTCTGGCCTCACTGTATATCCTCAATTGCAATCCGGCCAATTGCTTTTTGCATAAATCATGAACTGATCCGATCTACCCCAAATTGTACTGACACAGGGGCCTCTAAAGAAGTGGAGCCAAAGGCAATTTCACTTCCACTACATATAGGCACGACAAATGTTAAATCACAGTTTTTGAGGGGCGCCAGCCCCTCCTATATCCAACTTTTAGTGTATGTTCACAAACTTTGTCCTACACAAACATCATACCCATTGACAATGAATGGAACATTTGACGTCATAGTGGCTGAGCAAATAGACACTGGTGTCTATTATCTGTTTTGTTTTTATTATAATTATTGTTATTTTTAACAAATGAGTGCAGAAATATAGTGCAGAATGTGATCAACTATGCACCCGTGCTCCTGTAACCGCTCCTATAGCATTAAAGTGGAGGAGGTTGCACAACCCTTGCCATGACTTCCAACCAGTACAGTAGCACTTACTATTGTTATTGTTCTGTGCCAGACTATGAAAAGAGTTTTAATATCTTAACCTTCTATGTTGCTAGTTTAGACTGCCTTATATAGGATAGAGGAACAGACTATATCATCTTAACCTTGCTTAACAGTGTTACAACACATCTTCGGCAACCTAAAGGTTGAGTGCTATTTTTAGATTTGAGTTCTGCTTTAAAATGCAATGAAAACTCATTCTTTTGAACTTGGAGTTAACTGTTAACCACATAAACTCTGTGTCAAGAATGTGTTCTATACCCTGTATTGTTTTCTTTGTATACAAATTAAATCATAATCCATAACAATGCTACAGTTTGCACAAGTATACTGATTACTGTTATTGAAGTTGAGAAGGTTAACTGACGCACACAGAAGCTCAAACATGGTGTCAAAGTAGTGGTGTAGAACTAAAGAACTGATCATACTCATCGGGGCGTCTTAACGGCACTTTTACTTAATCTGTTGAAACTGTAGTCAGCTTCAAGTACTCGAGTACAGTTTTGAAAACACTGAATTCAAGAAATGCTCACAACACCTTTATCTTCGAATCACAGCCTTAACGTGGGCCAACCAATTTTAAAATGTGTGCACGCGGTACTCTGGTCGAGCGTGTGCATGTTTAACCTTACATCATGGCTTGGCAACCTCAATTGCAGACTAAAGAGTAAGCTTGCCAGAATCGTTGGCATGACTGGACAAATTTAGTGAGGAATCCTCAGACCCAGCTGAGTGATCTTCTAGAGTCTAGACATCCTTAGAACCAGAAACAAAACGCTGAGCATTCTTCATGATAACTCTCAAACTTTATTCATTCAGTGTGAGATGATGAACTCAGGGGGGTGATATAAGGTGACACATGGAACAAAAATGCTTTTATTACACATAGTGATAGTATCACTGTTGCAATATCTTTTGTCATTCACTAAACTATAATTGACAAAAGAAGCCATGAAAGAACAAATGGCATAGCCTATTCCAGGCTTTCAGGGGCCATAACACAATGATCTGCAAGGCCATTGAAAGTTTGAATGCAAGACACCTATCTGCTCTTCAAGTTCAAGGGTTCAGTGTCTTGTTGACATATATTTCAACACAATGGCAGAAGGAGCCATGGGATTGGCCTGGAAACCTTCTGATGATCAGATAACTGCTTGGTTTTCACAGACACATAATCAAACAAACAGAAACAACAACAACAACAACATAGTACAAAGACAAACTTCCAAATGGACACAGAAATCAAAAACAAATCAAATAAATTCCTTTCCAACCTTCAATTGTTTCACTATTGAGTACCATCTTCTGAGACAGTTTTAAATAAAATGTTTATGTGTATGTATGATTTCATTGATTTGCATTAAAACGGTCTGTAATCTTTTGTATATTCAACTAATAGTAATAATAATGGATTGCATTTTTATAGCGCTTTTCTATGCACTACGTGCTTACTCAAAGTGCTTTACAATGGTCCATTCATTCATACATTGGGAGGTGAAGCGACTGTTTGTCACCAGCGTCCTCACTTCCCACATTCACACACCAATGGTGGCAACCACTGGAGGCAATGAATGTACGGTTCAGTGTCTTGCCTAAGGACACTTCGACATGTAGACTGGAGGAGCCGGGATTCGAACCGCCGACCCATGGATCATTGGACGACCTGCTCTACCTCCTGAGCTACAGCCGCCCCATAATAATTCATTTTGATGTATGTTTGACTCTGTGACCATTATGAGCTTTGAATACAACAAATGCAGAGGCATTCCCAAACACAATTCCTCAATATTTTAGGGAAGACAGCTTTCCATATTCTATCACATTTATTTATGGGACCGAAAGGACTTAATGAGATTAAAAAGGAAGTCTATATCAAATCACACAGATACACTCAATAGCTGAAGTTACTAAAATTGCACAAACACCATTGTTTCATGAAATCTTTGTCCGGTTTCAAGTTTCAACACAATGGTAATCTATAAAGTGATTCGCACTTTGCACTAAACTTTTAATCAATGGGGCTATCTTGAAGATTATGACAGGCCCTTGAAAGGCTGAAACATCGTCTTCATCTTTTTTCCCCCCCTCTGCCAATATTTGTTCTTTCAAGGATTCTGTTAATTATGAAGTACATTCTTGGACACCAAGACCACCAAAGAGCTCTAAAATGCACTGTTCCTGACGTCACAGCAGTGATAGGCCTGTTTCCTTCCTGCATGTACTGTAGGGTTGTGAGTTCAAATCTTATTGTGAACAGCAAACGCATTTTTATTATTATGAATAGGCTAATATAAGATATTTATTTTCTAATATGTTTTATTTATTTATTTTTTGGGGGGTGGGGGAGTCTTTTCAGTTTCTTAATATCATCACAAAATGATCTAATGCTTGTATTTGAATCTCGTGTTATGTCATATTACAATGAGACAAATTCACATGTTGTGTGGGCAGTTAAGTTGTATGGTGGTGTCATATCATAAATCACAGCCTCACAGATAGCACACGTGCTACATTATTATGTATGTATTCAACAGAGCAGCATGCTAACCTCCACTGAGGGGGGAGGAACTCATAAAGTTGTCAGTGGTTCAGATTTATCAACTGTTATCCTGGCAAACAGGGTTCCCACATCAAAGGCGTTTTGAATTAAAGAACGACACAGGATAGATAATAGCACATCGAAAGGATATCTTTTCAAAGTAAAACATGACAGATAAGAATATTGACGCATACTTGTCCATGCTGGTTGGATTACTCAACAGAAATGTATGTGGTGGTTTTTTTTTGGGTTTTTTTTTTTGTGAGTGACGCACCTAGCTGCATCATTTGTCATTTGTCACTTCTTTCTGTCTTCTTAGTAATCACAGTGTGCGAGGCGAGGGGGGGAGGAAAATAAAACAAGCATCAGTCAAGAGACCTTGGCGAATGCCAGCATGTGCGTAATGGGTTCTTCCTCTGTGAAGAGAATGTGAGTCCTGTGTTCTCTACCCCGGCATCATCTTGTTGCTCTGGTCCTAATGGCATTATTAAAGAGAGACTGTTCTGCCGGCAGTCATGTTATAGCCATATCAAGTGGCCATGCCAATATGCCTATTTTCCCTGAGCAACACAGTCATTTTGTAGTGCCAGATAGAAAACCCATAGATTTTTCCCATAGAGATTTCTGAAAATATGAATTATTTTAAACTTGCAACAAAGCCATCCAGGTTCCTGGTGAATCATTGGAGTTATATGAGATATGTCATATGACTGACATCACAGGCTAGCAACATGAAGTCTGAGATGATCATCAAAGCATCAAGTCTTTTAATTCAGCACAAAGTGCACCATAACTCACATCTTTCACATAGTTCAACAACAAAGGCCCTTGCCATAAAGAAGTTGTTGCTTCACAAAAGAGTGCCTCGATCTTGTCTATTTTACAGTTGTGTCTTATCAGTACAACAATAGTGGCGTCTTAAGGGAATGAAAGCCTTTTAAAATAGTCTACACACTGTCGAGAGCATATGAAGCAAATGGTACACTATGGGTAATTAAAGCCAGTGTTTGCATATTTGTTGTGCTGTTGACACAGCTGTATATTATTATTGTTAGTCGCACACAATATGTCATGCTTCTCAGCTGGAAGTCTCAGTTCATGGAAATGTCATTTTATTAGAAAGACAAAAAAAAGAAAAAGAAAAGGAAAATGAATACAAAATTAAACACATTTAGCATAAAGTTAGTTAGTTGAATTCACCATTTGTCAGCCTTCTGATTGGTCCCTAACTGACTAACCAGCAGGCCTTAATCGTTCCACTTTGTTTATGTTGAATTTGCTAAAACATAATTTTTGGAAAAAACTAAAAACAAACATGATACTGTATGCCCAGTCACCATGCTGCACATGTGATGTTCATTTTTACTGACAAGTTTAAAACAAGAATTGAATGCACAGAATATCAATACGAAGCAGCTAAAAAACACATTATTTCAATGGTATTTAATGGAGAGAAAGGATTTTTGTCCAACCATGAAACGGCAACCAATAGGTGCAAATAGGGGCACAACCAGGGCCGGGACTTGACAAAGGGTGAATTGGCTGTTAGACAGGTATTATACATATAGGCTACCGTATCTCTGAATGGCTGCCTGGAAAAGAGCTGGAATAGGATTCAGGCCTGCATGCACCTGCACACTACAGTTATCAATGTTGTTAGTCAGGATTCAGGCCTGCATGCACCTGCGCACTACAGCTATGAATGTTATGTTAGTCAGGAGGCCTGCATGCACCTGCACACTACAGTTATGAATGTTATGTTAGTCAGGATTCAGGCCTGCATGCACCTGCACACTATAGTTATGAATGTTATGTTAGTCATGAATTTGGTTATAGCAATACTATTTAGTAGAGTCTAGAAAAAACAGCACAGACAATTCAGCTGTCAATATGGAGAAAATTAATGGATTCTGTCTTGGCTCAGTATGGTGTTCCAGAGACAGACATTTGTGTAAACAATATAATCATTAACATATTATGTTTGACAGTTTTGAGAACAGTTATGTCTGTTTTTTTAAAGGAGGGACTCCACTGTTTTTGTTACTGAGGATAATGGACGCTGAAGAATCTTTGACACATTGTGAGCTTGTAGATGAGCTATTTTCAAATTGCATTTGTTTATAGGGTTAAATTGATTTTTATGCTATATTCACAAAATGCACAAAAAGTACATAATGACCCACATACCATCTGCACTTGCAATATGAACACTTAGCTGAGTGAGGATCCCCTGTATGACCCCACTTTGAGAACCATGCCCTAGGCCTAGACGACCACCTACATTAGGTTGCCTATGCCTAGAAACACCCCTGAGAGAGATACCGGATAAAATGAAAGACAACAGTTCTGGCTTAATTAAAACCAAGGCCACTGGGACTATCTGTAATGCCAGAGGTATGGGTCTTAATATCTACTGTACACCACCTCTGAGCAAAACCTCATTATTCTCTCATGTATTTCACTGGAGCTTGAGAGATGTTTTCTTTCAACAGTCTCGTGTGATCCTTTTCCAACTGTACATGCAGACGCTCTAGTACTCTAGTACTTAATAAAGCTGGCATTCCAGACATGATCATCTTAAGAGGCAGTAGATGAAATCTTCATTTAGGAAATGGTACAAAGTACTTCTTGGCAACCTATAGCTGCTTTATTCTCCGACAGAAGAAGTGAAAGAAAGAGGGGAAGAGAGAGATGGCAGGTCGGGAGGGGCTAGGGGGGCTTGGTGGGTGTATTTCTTACAAGGAAAAATCTGCTGAGGGCAAATTTCCATTCAGCCAAATTCTGCAGGCAAAACAGAACAAATGAAAACCATGACAGTGCCCAACAGTTACATAACAATAGCCCTCTGTACACAAACATTTTCTAACAAAAGGACCCTGCAATAAGAATTCTGATCATATGTTAGCAATGAAATCCCTCTGCATTACTGAGCAGCTGAGACTGGGACATTAAGAAAAAGCTCGATGGTAACTAATCAACACAGCTAGCTTTTCATTGACATCCCACAACATATTATATCCCAGGAGCATGTATGCTAGGGTCAGCATTCAGGAATTATTTACTCAGCAATCAGATACAAACTGTGTAGTATGTCAAACCCATAAACACACAAACACGGAAAAGGTTGCCCTCTAGTGTTGGATATTAAGATAACTTTGTCTCTGACTCTGGGTATACATGCACATCTTTAACTATTTATCAAGAGGTGCATGCATTGTTATCAGGTAAATATAGTATACACATTAATGACAGTGACATAACCAATATAGTGTTAAGTATGCTGAACCCACGCCACTTTAAGTTGTACCACGAGATAAGCAGCAGGCCACCCGGTAGTAGGAAATGAGCCATGATTGGTAGGATTAAAAACAAACACAAAGACTTCCGGTGTATTGTAGAAAGTGTACTAATCACATTTCAGAACAACATTTTATTCTTTACGGTCATTGACTGTTGAGACAAGTGATGGGTTGTTGTAATACAAACTAGAAAACTTAATTTTGCCTTTCGTGCAGCTCATTTTTATTTTGAACACGATGGCAGTGCATGGGGCCCTCACTCACAAGTTTTCCAGCGTGAGAGGTGGTTTCATTCAATTACAAAAAAGGGCTTCAACTTAGCAGTCAAACTACAAACTAAAGGCAAAACATTTGGTACACTGAAACTCGTATTTCTCTGCTGTCGGCCAGAAACCAGCTATGTCCAAATTATTAACTTTTCAGGAAATTAAAAAAGTTTTTAGAGCACAATTCTATTATCAAAGTTGGTATGGTGACTAACATTGTGACATATTTTGCCTTATTATCATCATCACCAAATCCAGCTCAAGTGGTCACTTTAAGTTGAGTTGGGTGGTTTGACCAACAGTTTGAGGATCCAATGGAGAAGCACTTTTAATTGGTTCAATGTCACACGCACACATACTCGCACGCAAAAAAGTTGGAAAATGGATAGCTGGTTTCTGCACGACAGCAACAAGTATAATGAAGACAACAAAATACTGCAAGTCAGAAATTTTACTTTTCAGGCTTGAAACCAAAACAACTAATATCCGAGGTAAATAATGAAAAGAAATGACCACTAATTTCCTCTCCAAAATCAGTTAGTTGTAGTGATAGCACAATAAAAGGATAAAATAATTCTGAACAAACGCAAGTACACAATTGCGAACACTGTAAGATACGAATACAAATAACATTGTATTTCTGAAACACATTCAGAAAGTTCAACAACAAAGGTAAAATGTTGAATGGCTAATTGTCAGACTATTTGAATTTTTAACTAACACCAGGGCTCCACCGGGCGCGTCACCGTCACCGTCACAGAATGTTCCCTTTTTAATCAATGAAGGGTGGCTCCACTGCCCGCGTTGCGTCGCGTCTCCGTCACCATTAAAATTGAAGCGGTTCGTTTTTTGACGCACGCGACGGAGACGCAACGCGCCCGGTGGAGCCCTGGCGTTAGGATCTTCACTCAGAGATGGATGATAGAGTAGTGTATAATGTAGTTTATTACAACAACCTGTGACTCTTCCTTCAAGCCTGTGCTACTTGCACAGATAACCCTAACCCCCTTTTTCCTCCAGCAGGCAATGTTAACGACAGTTTTTCTTCTATAGCTCTAAGGTAGCGCATGTCTGAGACATGGCGTTGTATATGAAGGTGTTGTTGAAGGGTACAAACTGGTGGGTAATGATCTTTATTCCTTCTTGAGCAGCTGAACCTAAACCAAGCGGATACAAAATACATTATTTGTCTGAGCATTGCCGCTACAAGAGGTGAAGCCACATTAGAATCTAAGTCAATTTGAGATTAATACTGAAAGACCCACCTCCCAAAAATGCAGCGACTGTGTGTGGCTCTGCAGCACCATAGCGACAGCTATAGATTACAAAAAGAAAAGAGAGAGGGGGGAATTTGAGAGGGGATAAAATGACACAATATGACATTTGCAATGTACCACAGCCTGCAGGGATTGCCATATCCATAAATTCCATAGTGACAAGAACTCACAACTCGTGGACATAATCATCTTTGATGTTAACGTTCAGGCTGTACTCCTGCAGCAGACTGTTCACACACAGCTTCAGCTTGCTTATGTCCTCTTCCACCTGGTAATTGTAAACCCCTGAGAAGAGCGATAGAACACATGTATGAATATCAACCCAAATAAAACAGCCAAAGTCTGACCTGAGAAGTATGGGGGGCTTTTTTCTTATTATTATTTTTTTACTGATAGCAGCTGAAGTCCTTGTCATGTCTGTCTATCTATCAGGTCCTCCTGGTACACATAACACCACAGACCACTTTCTCAGCACGCTGAGGAAGGCTTGAAGTTTTTATTTTAAACTGGCAGTCTTGACTGAGGGGGCTAGATGGTCTGGTTGAGGGGGTGACACCCCCCCCCCCGTCCTAACACTGGGCCTGGCATAGGAGCCCATATTTCACCCTGTGTGACAATGTTGTAGGTGTTTAGACATTAGACACAACACAGAAGTCTAACCTGGGTACCGGGAATGCTGTTGGAAGAAGCGATCAACAGAGCGTAGCATGAGGTAGAGCACCATCTCACTGTCTGGATTGTCCATACAGGAGGCTGGGGAGACAAAACATACAAACATGATCATCACACTATCCTGCCAATACAATATGTAGATATCTTCAGTGGTCTCGCTCAAGCTGGATAGGCATAATAGGAAGTGCAAAAACAAATGACTGAAGCAGTTGATAAGGATTGACTAAAAAGAAAGTCAGATGGGGTTGGGGGCTTATATTACAACTTACTGATTTCATCTTTATTTACTGAGTCCACGCTGTATTCCTCTGCAAGAGACCTGCAGCGCACCACCCTCAAGAAGGCTGCATTTTTACCTGGACACAAAGATATTATGTACTACTATACAGCCAGGCCACAAGCTGTCTTCTTCAAATGTACCGCAGCAGTTCTCATAGGAAATGCATGCCTTCAAAAACCTTAAACAACTGTGCTACTGTAATATGGAAATATCTGATTGAAATGGTGCTCTGAGCTCAATCAATAAGATTTGATTTATATGCAAGGTGCAATGCAGGGGCAGTTTACATAATTCACAAAAACACGGCTGCACATGGCCGCGTGCACAGGAGTTTCTCTCCACACATATCTGCACACACAAATGGTTTGTTGGTGCATGCAATATTTCCTTACAAAATAGTTTGATGTCCTTTTCAGAGATGCTCTCCGGTGGCTAGTGAGAAAGAACGATAAACCATTTAAATTAAAAATCATGTTTGTCCAAAATGAACTGAATCCTTAAACAGGTCGGACAACATACCTTTCCCACAGACTGCAAGATACATTCAACATGCTTGGACACAGCAGTAGTGTCCTGTAGGGCCTTTTCCCTGTAACTAGAAACACATGTCTTCATGTCACACAGCAACAACATATTACACACAAAGCATGTCCTGTGTTTATCTAAGGGACACTGGCTAGTAGCTCCCCGGTTCAAGAAGCATCATTTTAATCACTGGATGCTATTGCATATTTAAGTATGCCACTTCAATGCAACTGTAGTAATGGTAATTTCTGTTAATTTTGATGCATGTGCTCAACCCTAACTCAACAACAAAAAGGAGCTTCTGTTCCAATGCCTTCTGCAAAGGCTATCAATTGTTTTCAATCAGGAAAATACAGTATGTTCATTTGGGCACACTTACACATTCTGGAGGTTGATGAACTTTTGAGAGTCTGCAATCATATCTGGAATGGTCCCTCTCATAGGCATGTTACCAGTGCCTTCATTCTGAATGAACTCTTTGACAGCTCGCAGCATCACCCAGAAGGATGGGGTCTGGTATTTCCACATACAAACATGCACACAAACAATACCTCTGCATTTACGTTTTACAATGTGCGTTTTGTGCATCCTAGTGGATTTCCCCTGGCAAAAAACCCCCTGTATTTATCTACTGTGCTATCTCTAGAGATATGTGTTCATCCCCATGCTGCTGTGGAATTTGTGTACAGCTGATGTAAGGTGTAAAATGTTGATGATCATAAACGTACCTGTGATGTGATGTTATTACACGGCTCACTATTCAAGAGGTCATCCAATTCACTAGGAATCTGCAGTGATAAGACATGAGGTCTGATTTTACTTGTGCCATTGAAGAACTGTGACAAGAACCTAGAGCCTGATTTATACTTGGTTGCACATGCACTTCTTCGCACTGTAAGCTTCTACCGTTTAGATATGAAACATTAGATATTAATGCAGAGATGGAACTTGGTTACGGGTGAAATAGATGAGAAGGATTTAAGAGCAAGGAGAAGACAGACCCTTCAGAGGGCTGCTCTGGGTAGAATGTTGCTGGCTACATGACACTTTGTAATAAGTCAGCAAAGCATGGCCCCCGACGTACAATACGATTGATTGCATACATAGTTAGAATTAACTTTGTATTAACTTTTTATGCATTTTCTCCATTCAATACCTAATTCAACTAGTTTTCTTTTTATAAAGTTGTTTTTATTTTGTTTCTGTAAAGTGACTGAGTATTTAGAAAAGTGTATTATTATTACTACCAATGCACAATAGTTTTAGAAATCACACAATCAGCATCCAAACACTCGTTTTGAGTAAGCACTGGAAGAAAGTTTATGTCATGACAAAACCTTCTACTCAGAGGACAGTAGGCATGCATCTTTCATTTTTGAGTAGGCATGCCTCACTATTTCACTTTATGTAGGCACACATAAGTCTTTCACTTTGATTAGCACCCCCAAAACAAACAAAACATTTCTCATCAGATCTGTACGAGACACATACCGTCTGTAGGTGATGTATTTCTCATTCAAAACCACGGATTTTGTCTAAACGTGACCCAATGAAAAGGTAGTGATGTGTTCACCTTGGTAGGGTTTAAAGCGGTGTTGACGTTCTTTATAGCCTCCTCAAAGTTCTCTTCATCTTCAGGAACGCCATTCTCATTCTTCAAAATCCCTAAAGGAAAAGGCATATGCAACTGATTAAAAAAAAAAAAAAAACGATATCATGCCAATACATGATAAATCCATGAACACAGCTTTGCATTGCTGCGATGAATAAATTAAAATAGGAAGTAAAGATGGACAGAAGGAAGGGAGTATAAGGAAAGAAACGAATGGCACCTACTAGGCAAATAAAGACTACTAGGGCACAAAATATACCTTCCCGAATCAGCCGTTTGAAGGCCTCCTTCTCTGGGTACGTTTTTGGTGGTTGATAATCGTGCTAGAACAAACAAAAGCAAAAATGACATTTCTTTGTTGTATAAAGATGAAATCAGGGTATCAAACGTTTATCTTTTGCCACAGAAATATTACTATACCTCAGTTAGCCACTTCTCCAAGACTTTGGCAACAATAATAATCCACGGAGTGTGACTATGATCCTATTGGCCCAGAGAGAAATCATTAGTTATGTGACAAATTGTCCAAAATTGACTCAGGCAAACACAGCAGACACAAACACGCACCTTTTTCTCAAAGCTGTCCAGGTCATAGGATTGGATGTGTTTTTTTAAGGCAGCAAATGGCTGGTCTAACCGCAGATCTTCCAAGGCATTGTCTGGGTGAGATTCAACCACTTAAGTAGGAGATGGAAAAAAAAACTTTAAATTGGTGTTTATCAGTATGCATTTAATTGGTCTACATAATAGTTATCCAGCCATTGATAGATATTACTGCACATTTCGAGATATAAATTATCTTCTTTGGCGAGTCAAATATTAAGTTGATCAGGATTCAGGAATGATATTCACCAGAATTAATGAATGAATTTTTCACTATAACTATTATTATTGAATATACTTAAGAGTACCACTAATGGTAGGGACTTAGGTCACATTCATACCAGAGAGCTTTGCTGCGATTAAAACGAATCCTGCTGCACATTTTCAGAAAGTGCACTTCGTTTGGCAGGTGTGAAGGCTCATTCGAATCGTAATGCGTATCAATGAACCGCATTATACTCCGAGGAAAAACGGGGGCACTTGATTACGATTCGGTGCAGGTGTGAATGCAATCCGCAGTAAATAAAGGAAATTAAGCAAACAATGTGGCGGGTGAGGAGCTGAACACAGTTGGAGACGGAGAAGGCATATTCTACGCAGCGCAAAGATGTCCCGTTACCGTGGATAGACGTGGTCGAATGAGGAGACTGAAGCCCTGATCTAAATGAGAACGAGTACATTAATCAATGCACGTTATAAGTATAATTTTATCACCATAGATTTATCATTTCACTGTGTAGGCTAGTTTATGAATGGACATTGATAAAGGTCCCCCCTGCTGCGTTTCCAATTGCTGCGGATCATGACAGTGTGAAGGCAAACCGCAGCAAATTAAATATGCAAGAATCCCATTTCTCCGCCCATACGCATCCGAGTCTACCGAAGTATTAGGTGAGAATGTGACCTTAATGTTGCCCTATCTTCTAGGAATCCTGATCATCAGCAAATTCATCTAAATTTTGTTCATCGGACATACTTAACCCCTCGCAGATTGTGTGCTATGCGGATTTTAAATAATCATAACTGCACTTTCTGCACTCCGAACACCATAGGTACATTCTTTCATATGGCGTGGGAGTGTCCGAATGTCCTCACATTTTGGAATCTGGTTGCTGCTAAACTTTCGATTATTCTACAAATTAACATTACACCCTCCCCATCTCTATTCTTATTAAACGATGTATCCCAATTGCCTTTAAATAATACCCGTATTCGTGTCTTCTTTGCTGGCGTAACGGCCGCAAAGAAGATGGTTGCTTCGCACTGGAAACCACCTCACACATTGACGTTTCGCCAATGGGCTTGGACCTTTTTAGATATCATCTATATGGAATTGTCAACAGCAAGATTGCACGGAGCGAAAGAAGTAAACATTGATATTTGGTCTGATATTGCAGATATGGTTAAGGACATGATTTAGTCATTATTATTATTTCTTTATTTTTCCCTATTGCACAGTGGTAGGAGTCCTGACATTTTGTGACATCTTTGAGAATGTGACCTTAGAGCAACTCACCTGTATGCTCTTGCACCACTAGTCTCATGTAGCCGACTAGGCCATATGTTTTACAAACTAGGAACGGTACAGATGTGCTCCACAGAACTGAACCGAGCCTCAGGCATGTGCTGTTGAAATTATATAGACAAATACAAAATATTAACTCAAACTGAATTTCACAAAAGATTACTTAGAAGATAATAACAATAAAATAGATATCTATAAAATTATGAGGGAAACAACAACAATAACAAAAAACGGCTCGTCAGATTTCGGCTCGTCAGAAAATGTCAGTAGCACAGAAGAGCCCCCCAAACCTCAAATTACGTCACATTGTAGGCTCTACAGAGCCGAACCGACTTTTATTCGGCTCTAAAATAGGAGTATGAATCGGCCCTTATGCAGAGCAGAGCGACTTACAATAATAGTAAATTGACAAATAAAAAGCAAACTACTGAGCTAGACACTAAGGCACTTTCAATTCTCAAAGTGCATTGTTAACAGATCATTACAATACCTCTCTGGCAACTGAACACCAATAACCAGGTTGAACCTGTGAAAAAACTCTGGGTCATTGTCCAGGAGCTTATCTGGAGTCTGCAGGAGAAACAGGTGATACATATAGGCCATGAGTGTAAAATTATTAATTATCAACATAGAAATAATATATGGTGCCTTGAAAAAGCCAATGAACACATCTGCATAAAACAAATGCTTAACAAAATACAATCAAATGGGCAGGTGTATGCACAACGGAGGATACAAAACAAAAAGAGGGAGATGGATATTTTCCTGTTTACATTCATGTAACAACACAACAGAAACAACCAACCTCCTCCACAAAGTTTCCAGAGACATCACTGTTCAGCTCTTGCAAGAGTTCAGTGGCAGCCTGTGCTCTGTTCTGAGAGATAAGGTAAGGTCAGCACACACCAAAAGTATACCAATACTTAGGGAGTGTCCATGTTTTACTGATTGTTACAAACAGTGTTTATAATGAAGTCGTAGGGAGGAAGGATATGAGAGACAGATGGCAAAGCAAAGACATATCAGCAGAACATACCTTTCCTATACAGTTGTGGGTGAGGAAAAAGCTGAAAGAGAGGAGTGTCATACATATTCAGAGTCAGAACAACACACCACAGCGCTGCAAAGGGTGAAATCAAAACCACTGCCTTACTTGTTACCAACATCTTCCCCGGAAACAATGTGTCCATCGACGATGGTGAAAGCTCCAATACCTGTGAACAACAATAATTTCACTGTAATCTTGAAGAAGTGACATTAATATCCTTTTCTATTATTAGTTATTTATTGAAAAACACAGATGTGCATTTTGCACTTGACATGCATCCTGCATTGGAAGTCACTAGAACCAGGAATGTGTTTCAAGTCTAATATTGTTAAAATGGAGTTTGAAGTTGCATGGGTTCATATATAATAACTAAAGATGGGGGCATGTCTGATCAAATTAACATAAATATCTAAATATTGAATTTGAATCAAGCAACAGAGGACCTGGGGGTACACACAGGTCACACAAACCCTGAGCACTGCAGACGCTAAAATAAACCCAGAAGTGTTTTAAAGTGAAACACCCTTTAAATGTTTCATCATCATAATTATATAAACCACATTCACCTGGAAGAACGAGGTTCTTCAGTATCTCTGTCCCAGTTGCAGTGGCGTTGATGAGACACACGTGTGCATTCTCAAGGGCCTCTTGACCATGGTCACCCCACAGTCTGAATGGACATCAAATATGTTATCATCAGTGATAGGCGGTAAAGTACGTTTCGTTCACTTGAGTACTATACTTATAGTAAGTTTTGGGTATGGGGAATAAAAAGAATTATAAATTAACCACTAAAGCCGCATTTCAAATGTAATGAAATAGACTCAAGCTCACAATGTGTCACGATCGTGGTGGGACACTGTAGATCTGCTAATTTCACTATTATTGATATTTTTGTACTCTTACTCCAGAACTTTAACTCAAGTATATTTTGTAAAAGTACAATTTGACAGAGCAACTTTCACTTGTAGTTGAGTAATATTTGACCACCAGGACTCAAGTACTGGAGTACCATTCACCATCACCATGGTTGTTATGCATTGCCATATGACATGTAGTAGTTTGCAGTGCACCAACTAAAAACGTCTTCCATTCTTCATACCAGGACTATTATAATTAAAAAGGTAGTCGTCGTGCTATTTGTCAGAAATTGTCACGTTAAACTGACGGTAATGAATGATGGCAAACATATTAGGCTAGTCGATCAGTCAGTCAGTCAGTTAATATCATATCATTCAATCATAACAACGGTTAGCTAGCTAGCGTTGTCCTGGACTGTCAAACCCAAATGCCCAGCAATGGTAACGTTATTTAACGGGAATACTTATTACATTAATTTAACAACGTATGGATTATACATCAAAGCAACTCCGTTATTATTTTTACCTGAGTTGTCTGTCATATTTCTGTTCTTTTGATGCTTTGGTGGCTGCCATGGTAAGCTGAAGCTCTACAGGGAACTTACAAATGCATTCTACCGTTCAAAACGGTGGATTCGACACGCAGAAGTTTTCATTGCTACATGGCTACATGTGTTTCTAATCCGTAGTTTCGACACAACGTTTGGCCACTAGGGGGAGTATTTAGACCATTTTTATATGAGTATGTGATTGAATGTGAGACCATGGATGAGACAGGTCTCGTTTATCGATGTAAAAGGCATGCAGTGATGCAGTTGTTTGTGTGCTAGTCTGGTGTGCTAGCCTAGACCCCAAATAAATCCAGTAGGAAAAAAAAGAACCAGAAGGTAACGCATCCAAAAACTAGGCATACTAAATATTGTTTATTGTATGCCTATTTGTTTCGTTAAAAAGTTATATATTCTGGCACTAATCATTGACAACCATAATGTTTCAATAATGTCTACTCTAGTAGGCTACGCGTAGGCTACTCTTTGTATTCATCCTGTAGCCTGCTGCCTGAGCTCTTTGATTCTGTTTACTAAACAGAAGAAGATGTCATTATGTCAAGGGTTTTGGACCCATGTTTGGACCGATAATTGTGCCATTATGCCAGCTGGGCAAATCTTCCATGGTCATTTAGCTGATGTTGCTGTGCTGTGGCAATGGCCAGATAATTTCTTTTTTTCTTTTAACTAATCAAGTCTAAAAAGGAAGAAAGTACTAGGCGGCTACATTAATAAAATATAATATAATAATGAATATAACCTATGCCAAACGAATGCTACTTATTGATCTAGCGGCTAGCCCTATTCCCTATTAGACAACTGCTTGCAGTGCACCCATAGGTAGCAACCTCTGTAGCAACGGGTTGGTGGTTGAACTTGGAAGTTAATTTGAGTCATAGGTCTACTTCTCTTGTCTGTGTCATCTTTCAAATTGTAGGCTAATGTAATCTGTTCTGCAAATTAATTTAATTTCATCTATGTTCTGATTCAGAATGAACATTTTGCTCTGTGGTATCTTAATGCTTAATGTTTATTGAAGTACAAAAACTTGTCTTGCCTTGCTTTACCACAAGGCGAATCAGGCTGTGTGAGCAACAGCAAGGGTCAGGTCAGGATTTAGATAAGGGAATTACAACTAAGGGGCGTGGCAAGAAAGGCTAATTGGCCGTCCCACTTCACCACTACAAACCTCATCAATAACATAACAACGCACGGCGCGCGTCAATGAACCTGTACGCACAGCTCAAGCTTGCACAACTAGTCATTTGAAACTACCTACAATGACAGGGAATCACTGGGGATACGGAGAGGAGAACGGTAACGGTTTGATAAGTCCTATAATATGCAGATGCAGGTACTTTGTTTGTAGCTGATTGTTTTCTTTGCACTATTTGTGAACATTTAGGCCTGCCCTGTTTGTTCACTGGGGTTCATGCAAGTTATTGGTGGAAGAGCGCGTCTGCTGTGCTAATACGTTGCAACTTGCCACAAGTGCATCATTGAATTCATTCATCCATTCATTGAAGCTTTTGTGGTTATATTGTTGGGTGCTAGTAGCTGTAGATGTTAATGCGAGATTAGCCCGATTATCCTTAACAATCCCGGTCGACTTCTAAGGTCTCACTCAGGCTCAGCAGTGTTTGCAAGGAGGACCTAATTTTAGAATGTAGGCTATTTGCTTTCTGTGATAAATTCAGAGTTTAAGTGAAATCAAGAAGAAAATGTATTTGGGGTACTTGCAGGTCTTGTTGGGTGCTTTGTTAGATTAGAATCTTTGTCACGTCACATTACAATCAATCTTTATTGTCACATACATCACATTAAGTAAGGTGGGTGAAATTATTGGTTGTGCAGGCTCATCATTGCAGTTAAAATAGAGAAGTGCATAATGATGATACAATGCAAGTGCATAATACATAAATAGGTCATGAATGCAATTGACCTTGATGAAAAATCATCAAGGAAATTCCTTTAAAATGGAATGATGTGGCATGCATTACTAAACAGATGTTAATCCATATACTGTACTGATAGATACTCTTCATATTTTAAAGGTCCATCAGCATGGCACAAAAACTTCCCTATTGCAGAGGGAACACGCCAGTCTCCCATTGACATAGTCCCTGGTGAAGCTGTGCATGATGCCAACCTTGCACCAGTTGTCCTGTCCTATGACCACTGCACCTCCATCAACATTGCCAACAACGGACATTCTGTAACGGTGGACTTTGATGATTCGGATGACCGATCAGGTGAGCAGAAATATTTATACTTGTGTGTGATGATGTGACTTTTGCCTGTCCTCTGAGAAATACCACTACATTGTTATTGCATCCCAAATCTTAAATAAGTCAGGGAATTGGTTACACTATTTCTCATTTCAAAGTTGCTTTATGACGAAGGTAATTATTATTGGCTTGTGTATTCTTTGAGACTGAAAGTAATTCCTTGGAATGTGTGTATCCAGTCTGTTCATGCATGTGACAATTTGCACATCAACTTTCACATTTAGGCATGATAATTAATAATTATTATACTACTGAAAGCCTGTACAAAGTGTACATATTAGTCAACTCACAAAATGGTGCTATGGATGGATTGTGGATCCCAGGTTATGTACTATAGACCTGGGAGGGGGGGTTATCACTTAACTGATATCTTATCAGTGAAGTTAAAGGTCTACAGAATTTCTGCCTGAAAGGTGTAAGTTTAGAAAGCATGAAGTGCACATGTGAACCCACCCTAATCAAAGGGTAACGATAACCCTCTGATTATGATGGAGGAAAGTAAAGGCAGCAGTTAACTCTATGAGAGTGTGTCTGCTGGGACAGATGTATAATAACATGAGGTGATCTCCATGGTTATGATGATCCTATTTGCCCGTATCATTGGGTGGATCCATGTCTACCACCCAGTCATTACCATCGATGCATGATAAGCCCTGAAATGTGAGACTGTTTGGCTAAGACACTTGTCGCTGAGTGAGCAAATTGTCATTCACTAAAACTCAGTGGTTACTTAAGTAAAAGAATAAATATCCTGACACAACTACTCTGTGATTCAAGTACCTCACCGACATTTCTACTTGAGATTGACTGAGTTGATGTAATCGTGGCCACTGGCCAGTTAGACTGTATATTCTTGGTTGCAGACGAAATGCATAAAGGGGTAACGTAGGTACTGTACGTACACAGAGAAAGGCTGAACCAGACAGAAAGGGTAGTCACTCTGACTGTCTATAGACTATGATACCCTACAATGAACTGAAATGCACATCAAATATGTGACGTCACCACCAGAGGTTGGTTCGAGTACTACAAAATAAGTAGCACAGAAGAATAAGCACTTGTCTCACAGTCTGTAACAGGCTTGGGTGGGTATATGATATTTGATTTAAAATTTGATTATGATTAATAAACTATTATAAAAAATATATACATATAGTGAAAATAGCAGATCTACAAGCTCACAGCGATGCAACGTGTCTTGAGCTTGTACATTGGCTATTTTTGTATGCCACAATTGTCCAACAAAGTATAATACAGGGTTAAGTATTTAATCAGACTAATCAATTTAGTCGATTGTGAAAAATCTATTAATGTTTTTGTGTCAAATTGATTTATAAGAAAAAAAGAAATGGTGTATATATAAAAAATAACCTGCTTCTCCATTATTTGATTAACCTACACGAGCCATATTCTTGGTTCTTATATCGATATCTTTATATTTTTGGTTGATTGCCCACTGCCCAGCCCTATGATGGATTTAAATGCTTATGGGCTGGCCTATAAAATAATTGATTGAGCCAGCCTGCCAATAATTTCATCACCTCGCCTGAATCATTTGTGGCTAATAAACTGCTTTTGTAAATTTGTAGTTGGAAGAAGTCCTCTCAAGATAAAGTCATATGTGGCAATATTTTCATTATTCCATATCTGTTTTCAAAATCATCCCTTCTGAATTTCTAAATACCCTGGCATACCATAATACCTTGATACCGCCCAAGCCTTGTCAGTAAGAAAATCACACTCTTCATAATAAGGAATGTAAAGTGAGCTATCAAATATCAATATCAAACCATACCTTTTAGCTTGGGTGACTAAAATGTGTGGGACGTACTAGGTGCTGATAGTTGGTGTTTCGCTCCACCCTCAGTCAATACACATCCTATTTACTTACTTTATAATAAGAGGTTGGTTATAGGTTATAGGCAGGCAGGAATTTCTTGGACGCCATAAAGACCATGGCCACCGTGCCCCCTCAGTTTTGGCCTTATGCCTCTAAAAAGTCAAAAGGTTGAGGGCCTCAGTGGCCCTGCCTGCACTGCCCCAACAGATTTCACTATTTTTGTCTCCACCAAGCTGAAGGCAAATTGGTCACGCAAATTGGTACACAGTCTCTATAGTGCCATTCAACGGCTACCAAAGTTTGCAGGAATGCACGGTTTCAAACAAAATGCTGCAAATCATGAACACATTTCCATGAAATTGTGCACGCACATTCCCACTAGGCAGAGGAAGAAATGCCATTGGAACATTTTCAACTCAGCCTCATGGTGGCGCTGTAACTGGCCAATTAGTGTTTTTACTACCTGCACGATGTGTGTACAACTTTGTATGCACACTCCCTAGAGGCCAAGGAAAAACCTTTGCCTGGAAATTTTCACATCTGCTCTATATAACGCCACCAGGAGGCCGACATATGTAAAACACATTTTCTAATATTACTCCTTCAGATTTTATCCAAATTTCACACAACTTGGTACACATGCTCTCCATAGTCATGTGATCAAGATATATTTCTCATAATCCATCCTGATTGGCTACGATTGGCTTCTAAAGTTTACAGGAGTAGCCCGCTTTGTACCCGTTTTGTATGAATCGCCACAACTCCTCAACGCAGCGTCCAATTGCGGTGAAACTGCATGCATATTCCCACTAGGCTGAGGAAGCATTTCCAGGGGTCCCTATCCAAAAACGTTGAGAACCCCTGATATAGACAATCATTATTACCATACTGTCCTGGCATACCCTGGCATTTGTGCACTCAAAAATGGCTCAACACCAAAGGAGGAGTGGCCTTGCCCCTAAATTTGCTCTGCACAATAATGTGCAATTTAGTTTTCATTACAATACACCACACAGGGTAATACAGCTGAAATATTTGACTGTTGTAAAAGGAACTAAATTAAATGTAGGTTTTGACAAAGATCTGACTGTCTCAAACTGAAGCTTGTGGCAGAGAATTTCTACTGACTGGCTGGTATATGTCTCACAGTCTGTTGTGTCCACTGAGACCACTCATAATGTCTGAGTGAGTGTGTGCCCGGCCTTCCCCACAATTTTAGTATATTAAGCTGTCTGGGTGATGCCATCCTTCTAAGATGCTTAGTGTTCATTGTGGGGGAATAGTCCCCACAAGTATAGTATAAACCTGAAAAATCAACAACCTTGTGTGGAATTTCTTTTTTTTCCGGGTTGGGAATTTGAGGTTGGGTTACCTTTAGGTGATGTTGTAGTTACAGACAGGATTACCTGTACAGTCATATACAGTCACCCAAGTCACTGACAAAGGCGCTTTGTCAATAACGACCATTGACCTCTAATGACTGGCGCATGGGCCAGTCATAATCATCATGATGCCCTGCTGTGTTGACTGACTTGAGACTTACTAGGAGAGGAGAGAGAATAAGGTCAAGTGTAGTTTAGTGTTGAGGGGTGCTAGCCTCCAATATGTTGCTTTTGGAGATTACGTGATATGGCAGCTTACTGAGCCAAGTCTATGGCCGATATTGGTGGGCGCCGCTCACTTCTGTGTGTGTGTGTGTGTGTGTGTGTGTGTGTGTGTGTGTGTGCGCACATGTGTGCATGTGCAGTGATTAAAGGTGGTCCTCTTGACAACGCCTACAGACTGAAGCAGTTCCACTTCCACTGGGGTGGAAAGGGTTCTCACGGCTCTGAGCACACCGTAGCTGGAAAGAGTTATTCCTCTGAGGTCAGTGTGAAAGCTTTTAGTCACAGTGAGTCATAGTGAGTTTGTATCTTTTATGTGTTTGACAGAAAAGTCACGTGAAAGCAATGAAAACAATGCAAAGTCCACTGCCAATGACGACAGTGCAAAATACATGTAATTTCTACAAATCAAATGATGAAAATGGACACGGGGTGCAACAATTAATAAAACAAATCAATTAAATCGATTACCCTCCCCCACCGTGAAATCCAATCGAGAACACAATCTTCAAATCTACAATTCTACACACTCAATACATCTCGATACATTGTGAGCTTGTAGTTGCATGACACGATAAAATATATATTGATAGTAGCAGCCCTAATATAGACTATAAGTACATTTTAGCGTTTAATAAAATATTACTTGGCGGTGCAAACCTTGCCCACACAACTCTACACCATCTCTATGACCTATTATTTTTAAGATTCAGGACAGTATACTGACAGGAATGGAGAGAGAGATGGGGAGTGACACGCATCAGGTCGTCGGGATCGGGACTCAAACCAGCAACATGCATTGCATCCTAGGGTGCCCGGACCACCACGTTGACAGCCCATTCCATCAATTATATATATTTGACCTTGACACAATCATACCATCCGTTCTTGAGTTATATTGAGACAATATTTCCCTTGTGGATCAATAAAGGCCTATATACAGAACTGATTAAAATACCCACATGTATCTCTTTAGTTACTCTTAAACTCTGGTATTCTTGATGTAGATTAATAAGAATGTAGCTCATTTGTAACCTTTTTCTTCCTTTGTTTCCATTATTCACACTCTAGCTTCACCTGGTACACTGGAATGCAGCCAAGTACAAGTCATTTGGGGAGGCAGTGTCGGCTCCTGATGGTCTTGCTGTCCTTGGCATCTTTTTAGAGGTAACGGGTTAATCTGTATGGCATCCCACTTAACTTCTACATCCATCTCCACTTTATGTGACACAGTTGTGAGTTTGAAGATGGAGAGGGGCCTAGCATTGAGCCCTGTTTTCAAATTTACAGGTTATTTTTGATACAATCTGTCAATGTTACATTTAATAGATGTGTGGTTTTTTTTGACAACTTCTCTAAACTATTAAACGCTATTTTAATTTGCTGCTAAGTACATCTTATTGTGTTAGCTGCAGCCTGTTCATGTTATTACTTTGTGCCGCAAATTTTCTCGTCTGTTATAAATAAACAATGAAATTGATTTATTATTATACAAACCTAATTTCCCTAACACTGGTACTTTACTGTTAGACAGGAGATGAACACAGATGGCTCCACAAGATAACGGATGCATTGTTCATGGTTAAATTCAAGGTGAGTGACCCTTTAATCTCATATCCTTTTTATTATGATCAACTATTGCATGCACATAAAGCTTTTGTTGTTTTTCCACCACAGGGAAGTGTCGCAGACTTCAAAGGCTTCAACCCGAAGTGCCTCCTACCCAGCAGCCCTCACTACTGGACCTATCCAGGGTCACTGACCACACCCCCGCTCCATGAGAGCGTCACATGGATTGTCCTGAAGGAACCGATCACAGTGTCTGATAAACAGGTCAGTGTGTGTCAGTTTTGTCTGTGATGAAGATGCAGAAAGTTTTTGGTGGGAATTTTAAAGATGGAGTGCCATGATCTTTTTCCACACTAAAACATGATCATCAGGTCTTATTGTTATATAAGGATTAAGGAGGAAGAAGTTTTTCAAAAAAGTGTATAGTATTTGTTAAAATGTCGTTGTTTTGTGGGCACCCCCACGCCCACCAGTTCATTAAGTATGCCTGGTTTGCCTGATGGGTGGTAATCCACCTGAATTTTAGCCGCACCCACAGCTGTAGTTGTATGATAAAGGGGGAGGTGTTAGGGTAGGGGCTGATAATGTGATTATTATGTCACTATATTACTGTTTTTTTTTCATTGGCACGTTTGACTGTCAAGGGTTCAACCTCCAGGAAGAAACCCTAAATACAAAGGGAATACATCATTGCACATAACGACTCCAGGGTGTCTAATGAAGTACTGTCACCTCATAGACACATGAAAAACTCCATCTTTAAGCCATTATTTGACATACAGCAAATGGTCAGACCGGCCGGGAATCGAATCAGGGACTCGTTGACAAGGGCATTCTATACCCATGTTGCATTGATTCTTTTAGCTTATGAAAAGCAACATCTGTGAAATTGAGTAATTTATTTGGGTTTAGTCATGAAGAAGTCAGCTGGACATGAATGAATGTCCTATCCTTGAGTAGAGCTGGGCAATATAGCGATATGATATTGTGATACAAGACTGAATATTTTCTGCGATGTTGGATATTGTGATACGGCATACGTGTTGTCTTTTCCTGGTTTTAATTACTTAATCCCTTTTTATACTTGAAAGTCGACCTGTGTGAACTGTGCGGTGCAACTATACATTTATTGTTGCGACGGCAGTTTGCATTTACTATTGAATTGTGCATTTCCCATCAGTGTGTTGGTTGGTCACCCCAGGCAAGCCCCCATGGTGCCCAGGTCTTAGTTGTGACATCACATGACATCATCAGGGGGGCTGATCCCTGATGTCATAGTAAAAGCGACTTGCTGTCGCAATTGAGCCCATATATGGAGATCCCTGATGTCATCAATATTGGCCAGCAACTCTACATCTGAACTCAAACCCCAAAGTAATTAGTGCAGCCGCGCCGGCGAGAACTAGAGTTCTCAACAGGCCCAAAATGAAGGCCCCAAAATTACCTGGGCCCTCATCAAACGCTGTACACTCAAGCTAATGTGATTATTTTTGGAATAAATATTTGAGAAATGACAGAGTTACCGCGTGGGGTTCCCCGTAACATCCAGACACCCGGGAACTCACCCAGGGGAGCCTTCCCGCTTCCGAAACGGTCGAGAAATTAGTTATTGTGTTGCAGCTTTCCATTCTCAGACACACATCCGTGCTGGGACGCGTACAATACATGCATACATACACGCATAGCTCAAAAATGGTTTAAAACACAACACAGGGTGGCATGTTGTAAGCTTGTAGATCAGATTTTTTGAGGGGCATTATAGCCTCTCCTATGCCCAGCTTTCTGGGTTTGTGTGAACACAAACATTGGCTTGTTATGATGATTTGATTGGCTGAGCAAAGTACATATTGAAGATAAAAGTGAAGACGCAAAAAGTGATTGGCCAGAATGACATTTGTGATAATTTGCTGAGCACGGAATGTGATATGTCAGGTATGTGTATGGTGATAAGAGGGCCCCTCACTTCACACAAGTGTGATTTTTATGTTTTTCATCAATGATACTATTGTCATAATATCAATATTGTGGTATTTTGGAAATAATATTGTGATATTTTGTTTTATTTTGTCCATCCATATTGCCCAGCCCTACCTGCAGTGATTTTGCCTTGTGTGGATGAACTGAAAACATGAAACCTTCAATCAGTAGAAAACTGATGATCTATAGAAATAAATATTTAGATACCATTTGGAACCAATCGCTGTTCTTTTGAACTATTCTCAGTTTCCTATATTCTCCATATTTACCGTAAATCTATTCTATGGGAAACAGAATCTTTCCTAACGTTTAAAATTATAACCGTTCTGTGAGAGATCAGAGACCGTAAAAGAAAGTATGGTGGAAGTTCTGGTATCCTTTAAGCAGCCCTTTCCAAATTGCTGACCTGAACTATACTCTCTACAAACACCACACCTACATTTAGGCTCCCACTTAACCTGCAGTATCTCACCCCAAATCTCAACCTTCCACAATCTCAACGGCAAAATACTGTGTGTTGAAATGGCCCACTCAGCTGTTCAGAAAACACAGTTGTTAAAATTATCACAAAATAAACGGATGACAGACTATTCTGGTTTGAAAGAGCCCCATCAGCAGGTCAGAAAAATGTCAGCAAAACAACCCATACCTGTAGCTGAGGATGGTGTAGAACTACTGTAACTACTTGTTGCCCCATCATGAGACTTTTTGTCTACTTGGTGGCCAGCTTTGCTCTTTGTCCGGCTTTCTCTTCATGTTTGCCCATCGGGAATGGGATGTTTTAATTACAGTCACCTCGGGCACAGCCATAAGCACGCTGTCTGCATACCCATGTCCCTGACATGCCTTGGGATGAGGGTGGGGAGTAAGCTAGGCGACTGGGCCCACAACCTAGGACTCCAGGGCTGAAGCCCTTGATCCCCTCCAGCTGATTATCCTGATGGATGGATGACTGAATGGGTAAAAGTGTTTTGCAGCGGTTTAATTGAGAAATGCTTCCAAGAGCACTCCGCAGGGAGAAAGCTTTTATGTAACGGGTTTGTTTTTGGTTTCTATTGCAGTCTTCACACAACATTGGTCTTAAGGAGATTTTAAAATGGACTGTGCAGACTGGTAGCAGTAGCAACATTTTTGGAGTTGCCCATGTCCAGAATGGGCATATGGGAACCATATGGGAACCATATGGCCATTTATGCTTAAACATTTTTGTCTCAAAACTTAGATGGGCAAGTTCCGAATGCTCCTGCTTAATGGTGAGGAAGAGGATCAGAGGATGCGGATGGAGAACAACTTCAGGCCCCCTCAGCCACTGAAAGGCAGGACGGTGCGTGCCTCATTCAAGTAACCTGACCATGTGTAAGAGGGACCTGTAGAAAAACACACAAGTGCATTCACAAATTTGACTGTACTTCTGACCTTAAGGTAGCCTGTCCTGGCCCCGGGATTGCTGATTCTGTAAATGGAAGAAAGGGAAAACAACATGTTACAATATAATTATCATCGCTGCCATTATATTGACATGCATTGCCCTATTCAGGTCACACACGTTAACAATCAAGTGTGGAAATCAAAGCTTTTGAATCGGTCCTGATATGGTCACCCTTCCTCCCCTTCCCCACAGTGTTTCTAAGATGACATTTGCTATGCTGTGCAAGGTGCCATTGCCTTCAGATCTGGCTAGTTATATCATATTCCTGACACAGTGGTCCTCAAAGTGTGCCCTGGGGGGTCCCCAGCTAAATGTAGCATAAAATCAGTTTAACCACTTTATCCATAATTCCCCCCCTCCCCCACACAAAAAAAAATAAATGTGATTTTTTTTCAAAGATTTTGAATGTTTTTGAAACGTTTTAGCCATTCAAATCTTGTATGGCGGTCCCTCCATGGCACGAAATATTTTCAGATGGGGGTGTGCAGCCACATACAGAACATAATTAATTATGGAGGTCCTTGACATGAAAAAGTTTTGAGAAACACTACACTAGCACAGCTGCTGTTGGAGGCACGATAACCCTGCCTGTTGGCCTGTGGTCTCACTACATCTTGATCCCGGTTGATCCTTGTTTATCCAGCCTATTGCTGGTGGATTCCCTATCCTAGTGGCCGCAGATCCCCGCCACTCCCAACAATCCTCAACTGGAGGTGGGATAGGATTAGTGTGGTGGCTGTCTAAGCTCCTCTACTAGCCCCATGAAGGAGAGTAGGGGCTGTGAGAGTCAGGGCTCAAAGGCAAGGCTGACTGGAACAGTGTTTTTCTTATTTTCTCCTTTAAAAAAATGTTTTAGCATTAGTTACCTTTATAACAACAAAAAGACCTGTGTTTACTTTGTTTCAGTGAATTCGGCATTATCTTGAGACACACACACACACACACACACACACACACACACCTCTGCAGACTGTACACACACACACACACACACACACACACACACACACCTCTGCAGACTATGTGACCTTTTTTATTTTGTCTATTCAGTGAGAGAATACAGCTGTCTAAATATGTGGTTTCAGATTTCTTGGCCTAGTTCCATTTGCGCAGTCAAATCCTCTGTATTAATTTAACTCTGAGCGTGTACAAATGGAACCAAAGGTCCATTTAGCACACATTTGTATTCTGTTCACACTTGGATAGATCAACAGTCAACACTTTGCTGTGTACTGCGCTGGCAGGTATCGCAGGGTGAAACGGATGGTAATCAATGGCTCACCACTATATATGCAGTTGTAGATGGATTGCTCTCCGCCCCCCTATGTAATTCCTAATGGAAGCCCTGGCGTCTTGCTTTATGAGTTATAGCAGATCTGCATAATGCTGTTCCTTATTAGACAACCTTGAATTCTGTGGCCTCAGAGATTGGGAGGGGGAACGTAATTTACTTAAGTATGAGCTTCAGTGAAATGCAATGTAAGAAGTGGTACCTCACAATTTTAGTTTAAAAAAAAAAATCAACAATTGCATGAAAACAAACATTGGTGGGTCGTTTAAAAGACAGTATTTTGTTGTAAAATGGTTTGTCTGAATAAAATAAAGATTTAAATGTATTTGACTTAAAAGTGCTCAAAAATCTTTTCTTCAGCTGAAGGGCATGAAAGCTTTATATTCCATACAGTTAAAGAATAGATCAGCATCAAACTACTATACTAATACATCTTACTCAATGCTGCCACCTTGTGGGACTAAAAATAACTGAAGCAAACCTAAAGACTCCCAGTGAGCTCGCTACAGGAATGAGACTGTTACGAGTTGAACAAGCAGGGGCGCCAATATTTGGTCACGGCCGAGCGTGCCGAACCTGTGGTATGTGGGGGTCTGGGGGCACTCACGAGTCCCCACCCAAACCGGTTTAAAGTGAATGGACTAGGCTAGCCATTAGCCAAGGGTCCTTTACAAGGGTGCCCTGAGCAACCCCTAAATCGGCACCTCTGTGAACAAGAATGAATCTAGTTGATGGATTTCTATCTGCATCAGATCTAGTTTGAGCTCTCAATCCACATCACATCTATTTGAGCTCTGTTTGAGCTCATCAATGTTCCAGAGAAGTTATGTGGTGGTTTGTGATGACCCTAGATGTCAAGAGTGGGTAAATTAATACAATTACCTGTACAATGCACAGTATTTCAAGAGGTTGCTAGTACAACTTTATCACTTTGTGTAAGTTGTAGTAATTGAACCCTGGACTGAGTATCTGTGTTCCCAAAGGCGTCATTCAAGGGACTTATTAAACTCCCTCTCACTGGTCAGACGCAGTACAAGGTTTAGCTCAAGGTAATCAGTACCTAGCCAGTAGCCCTGGGCCTAGAGGAAACCAGAGTAGGTAGGCGGACTGTGATTATGGTCAATAATTTACCACCTGTGTTCACTTAGATGTTTTAGAAAGAGTGTTTGCTGAGAAATGGGAAAGGAAGTCGATGTATTGGAAGGTTTGCAGAGTGTACAATCCTCAACATCACATCAACATAAAATCAGACTTATACTAATTTATATCACCAAGAGCAGTTACACATCCTGTGTCTTTGACCAGCGTTGGAGACTGTTTGGACACTGGTGCCCTTGGGCACCTTCAGGCTTGTGGGTGTGACGTGTGAGTTTTGCTCACTGACTCTCCCTCTCTCCTTTGCCTGATCTAGGTATGCAACACCTGTGGCCAAAGAGAGACGCCAAGCTGGGGACACATTGTTTGTTTTCACATTGTTTGCTTTTTCACCTGTTTTTGTTGTTTCTTTATTCTTGTTTTTCTTTCTTTAATATTCTCCATCGGTTACTTTAGGTATTACCCTGTACCAATTAAGTTATGTCTCGTCATATTTTAGTTTTGGGCACTGGGTTCCGATCTAGTTTCGTTTTTGGTTCAAATTGAAGTTACGTTTTGGTAGGTTTAAAAGTAGCTGCATAGTCCAGTTTGGTTCGGGAGGGCTTCCTACTATCAGACCCCACACACCACGGCTCACACTTTTGGTGGCAACTTGCTCGAGCCAAGCAGTGTGTACACTACAAGCCAGCACTGCTGCCTGGAACAGATAGTTAAAATTAATACCTGGCTATCGCATTGTGCTGTGGGGAATGGAGGTTGTGTTTGAGAGATTTCAGAGGTGTCTGCCTCTTTCAAACTAATGCTGCTTTTCGCTCACTTCACTGCTGACAGAATGAACTTGAAGCTGGGCTGAATGCAGTAACAAATAACGATGTGTCTGATCAGTAGCCATCCAAACTACTTTGGGTAGTCACACCATCTTTGAGGCTCCGAACACCCGAAATAAGTTCTGATCCCACTCACCTGAACCTCAGAATGACGTTATATTGTCTGTAGCCAACCGAAGAAATTGAGTCCACTGTGGACTGTCCATATGAAATTTGTTTGACTATGCAGCTGTCTTATTATCATGCTTCTTCCAAAATCGGAACTTTTTTCATTCCCTCAATCATTCAAAACTTATATTTATTTTTAATATCAGGCGCTCGTGTGCTGTCTGAGCTTGTCTCTCTGACATCCTTTTTTTTCTTCTTCTTAGAAGGAGCATGTATGTATTAACCTTTAGCGGGAAGCACTGGGTCCAACAGCCCAGCGCATGGTTGGCCCTTGTTTTCATAGTTTATTTGAGTATGGTATATTTGGTATACCATACTCTGTATGGTATATTTTTAACTTCAATAATATCACAGTTTGTTTGTCTGGTGAGCCTTTTAGGAATAGAAAGGCTGTAACAGACACGCATATGCAAGTAGATTAACATAATGTCCCATTAAGACATCGGACCACATGTGTCCCTCTCACCGAGCAATGGCACTGCCACCTTGATCAGGTCCTGCAAGGACAGTCCTTCGTGTAACCGATTCCACAGAACGGTACTGACTCAGAGAGAGACAGACACACATTCTGTCCCCAGTGTGTCCTTCCTGGATGTATCTTTGTTTTCATTTGTGTGTATAATTGCAGCAGATGTTTGTTTTTTTATCATCCTATATTATGGCAGTCAAGTAAAACAAGTAAATAATTGCCACTGGGTGGCAGCATCTACCAACATTATTCTGCCATGCAGGGATCACTCCTATGGTTCTCTTCCTAGATGGGATTAAATGGAACATAACTGATCATGAACACAAGGACACCTGTGGAAAATGTTTTATGGCATGTAGTGGCAGGTGGAGAGGTGATGGATGCAGTACGCTGTCGTGGTTTCGGTGACGGCAGTCCTTCACTTCATAAGGTTATCACAAGAATGTATAGGTTATGCACACTCTGACCTTGATCATGTTTTGTTTGCTTCAGCGTAAGAAATGGATGAGTCCAGGATTCAGGAACTCGCACTGCCCTGTCGGGTTTCGTTTTTGTCTCACTGCTGATGACTATGGAAACTGTTCTTTTCGTATTTTAACGAATAAAGTCTGTGAAAGTGGGTGTGTGCAGAGTATATTTAACATGCATTCTGAAATGATCCTCCCAAGATAGCATATTGTGAGCTTTATTGAGACCTGAGTAAGCACATCATCCATGGACATAATCAATGTGCCGTGTAATAAGAGATTGCACCAGGACCTCAGGAATAGATCCAGTCAGAATTATTTTTGGCATCAGGATAACTATCTGCTTGTTCTTTGTTTTTCTCTCCCTCAGACAGCAACATCTTACCCATTTGTGAAATTTAAATCCATGGCACGCCTGAGTGCAATCTATTTTAAGTTTTTCCGTCAGGTCTGATTAATAACTGTTTGTAACCCACATAATCTGTTTTTAACTCACACAGCACTTATATGACTGCCACAAATCCTTATATAATCCTTATAATATACTATAATCCTTATTAGATGGAAAAAGCTAAAATTTGCCAACCATGCAGACTTATTTGTCAAACAACTATATTTGAGACTTCTGGTACGAAGTTAGTGTCCATATAACTTTTGCATTGTGTAACCCTTACAAGGACATTGTCTAGAAAGACTGAATTATGTCTCCTATTATACTTGTAAGATGGAAACAGGAGGCTATGATCGTAAATCACTTTAAGTTCTCTGTAAGGTCGAGGACAGCCTCTCTACCTTCCATCATGTGACATGGTGCAGTTGCCATGGTTACAAACAGCACATGTAACACAACACAAATCCTTAGACAGCTCATATCTCCACTACTTCTCAATGAGCCCAGTGATCTATCGCCGTCACCTTGTCAGAAAATAAACCCAAATATATCTCACGCCTCCTTCCCCAGAATACCCTCTTTAGTGACACGTGTGCCTTTTTGCATGTGCTGGTGGCTTTATTTAGCAATATGCATGTATTGTAGTCTGTGTGCTGCAAGTCATGCAGACTTGCACTAGAGCAATGGTTCTCCAAGTGGGTCCTTGTTCTAGGGGGTCCCCAGCTAAATAAGGAACGGTGTAAACATTAAGCACTATTTCAAACATCTACAGATCTACATGTTCAAATCGTGTATGGGGAGTCTCTGGTGGAAGACATTTTTGGATTGGCGAACGGTGTGAGCATTTGAAATTTCAAAAATTGTTGCCTATTATGTGGACACTTGGACAGATTTGAGGTTCAAAGTGTTTGATTTCATTGTAATAGAAGAAAACTGGAAGATAATCCAATGAGAGAATAAGAATGATTTTTAAGATCTTAGATTTCTCTCTACCACCAATGAAATAAAATAATGTTCTTAATTTAATCTAACAACTGAGATCTTCTGCCTGGCGAATTATATTTTCAAATGGGGGGTCTGCTAGAAATGTACCGATAGCATTTTTTATTTCCCGATACTGATTCCAATACCTGCAAATTGCGTATCAGTCATTACTGAGTCCTGACCTGATACCAATGTGTAACGCGGCCAGACCGCAAGGACCTTTAGGGCCCTATCTTCCTTACCCCTTAACCCTAAACTTATTTGCCTTTTCTTTTTACTATTTTGAGGCGTCTATTTGAACTATTTTAAAATGTCTTTCAAAATAGTAAAAAATGGCAAATAAATGTAGGGATAAGGTGTAAGGGGTGGTGCAAGATATAGCCCTTAGAGTATAAAACTATAGTGCAACATCAACTGAAGCATTCGAAATACATCAATTGTTTACTGTAAATAAAATACATTATGTGGTATCGGAATGGCATAGACAGGCATACTTGCAGATGCTGATACCGTCTGTATCGGCAGCTTTTCCGATACTAAGTGTAGGGTCCACGGTTTAATGCCTATAGGGGGGTTGACATCCACTGCACTAGAGGCCTGTCTCCTCAGTGTAGGGTCCACGGTTTAATGCCTACCATGGGGTTGACATCCACTGCACTAGAGGCCTGTCTCCGTGTAGGGTCCACGGTTTAATGCCTACCATGGGGGTTGACATCCACTGCACTAGAGGCCTGTCTCCTCAGTGTAGGGTCCACGGTTTAATGCCTACCATGGGGTTGACATCCACTGCACTAGAGGCCTGTCTCCTCAGTGTAGGGTCCACGGTTTAATGCCTACCATGGGGGTTGACATCCACTGCACTAGAGGCCTGTCTCCTCAGTGTAGGGTCCACGGTTTAATGTCTATCATGGGGGTTGACATCCACTGCACTAGAGGCCTGTCTCCTCAGTGTAGGGTCCACGGTTTAATGCCTCTCATGGGGGTTGACATCCACTGCACTAGAGGCCTGTCTCCTCAGTGTAGGGTCCACGGTTTAATGCCTATCATGGGGTTGACATCCACTGCACTAGAGGCCTGTCTCCTCAGAATGTGCATCTTGAGCCACATGATGGGTGCAAAAGGTCTGATTGATTGATTTAAATATTTATTTAACAGTTTGCAGAATTACAGTACATTTCAAGCACAAACTCAATACAAAGACTGTTAACTGTGAGTGGACGACCCAATTAAGCATTACACTTGTTTACAAGAGGGTCCACCATGTTCAATTCATCAAAACATTTAGCGACGTACAAATAGACACTTCTATATAGACAAAGAACAGAACAGGAATTCATCATAAAGGAGGTAAAAAGGGAAAAGAAACATATACAGTGGGGGGAAAAGGTGCAAAAGGTCCCAAAACGTGATAGTCTTTGTCTTGGTTTACGTAATATGCCCATATGAATCTGAATTTTCATGCTTCAAAGCGGCCGTAAAATCGAGGTGTGGAGGCTGGGAACATCTAGTGGTTTATACTGTATGCACGATGAAACATTCAGGAACCAATGAATGACCTTTTGTTGTTTAAGTGGATTCTCACATGACTGTAAAGGGTGAAGTTTCTTCATGGTCGTATTATGATAATATGATGGCACAATGTGTCATTTTGAGTTCCCCCCACAATATCAACCATGATTCCATCCTTCTCTGCCAACATATACACCATAACACACTTTGATGAGGACTATTATTTTAACAAAAGAGCATGTGTCATACTGTATCGGTGGCTTCACCTTGGTGATATTCCATCCTGCTTCATTCTGTTTACCTGTAAAAGTTACTACTACACAGTAAAGTTCAGTTAGTTCACTTAAAACTCTGGATTTTGCTGTGTATTCACTCGTGTGATATATATATATATATAATAGCAGATCTACAAGCTCACAACACGTTGCATTGTGTGTTGTGTTAATTCATTAAAAAATCACACCCGTGTGAAGTGAGGGGTGCTCTTATCATACATCATCATGCATCTTCTCATGAACAACTACATTTATGTGATTGGTTAGCTGATTTGTTCGTCAACATATGACGTAAAATTTCCCTTAATTGTCAATGGCATTTAATGTTTGTTGCCACAAATTTACGTCATATTTGAGGAACATAACCTCATTTCTCCTTTCATTGTCAATGGCATTTAATGTATGTGTTTACATCAAATCCTCAAAGATGGACATAGGAGCTCCCCTCAAAACATCACACGGTCCGTGATGTTTTGAGGGGTGCTCTTATACATTAACATACATAATCTCAATCATAATTTGTGTGTTCACCTTCGTCTTGTGTTTACACAAACTCAAAGCTGGCCATTCATTGTCAATGGCATTCAATGCTTGTGTTAATACAATGTTTGTGTGTGCACAAACCCTCAAAGCTGGACATATCAAAAATAAAACAAATCGGCTGGTAATCCAGTCTGGCAGTGTGCCGTGGGTTCGACTCCCGATCCCGACGGCCTTCCTCCCATCTTCTTCCTCCCATCTCTCTCCCCATTTCCTGTCAGCCTACTGTCTGTTCCTCCATTAAATATATAAAATAAAGGCGAAAGCCACAAAAAAACATCGACTATATTTGATCAATCTGATTCTGCATGAACGAGATGAAGTCAGTTGATGGTTCTAAATGCCAGTTTAGATATATGGCCCAGCCTAGTAGTCTAGCCTATAGTAGCCTAGTAGTAGTAGTAGAGTATGTCACTCACACACACTGAGCCCTCACATGTGACGGTGGGGGTGTTGTGTTACCCCGCGTGGGCATGCGTTGGCTTGGCAGCAGACGTCCACGGCACTGCGAGAAGGGAATGACAGAGGATTAAATAGACGGCTTGACCCTAAAATCTGTGACTCAGTATCACATCCGCTGTTTGCGTGCGGTTTCTATGGCAACACATTCACATTCAGCACTACATCATTGCTCTGTAAACCTTCCGTATTTACTTCATACACATCTGTTTAAAATCACTGTCATAATTATGGCCTGCTGCTGACTACATAGGTCTAAGGGTGTTTAGAATATCTGAGATTTACACCAAAAGCCATTTCAATAGAGGTTTAAACAGGTTATAAAATGCTCTGCCCCAAAAGTCCATCATTGTAATCAGTCATGAGGCATATGACTGTCTAGACAGATTACATGTACCCAGATGATGGCCTACAATATCTACAATCTCTCTTAATTCACAAAACCTGTGTGTGTCTGTGTCCATAACCCAGCTGCTGTCTGACTGAACGGCCTCAAACTTGCAGTGACCAATAAGGGACCACCTCATGTACATTATGTAGGAATGTCAAATGTCTGCTAACATAAATTGATGTACGATGACAAGAGCGCCCCTCATTTCATTTCACACGGTTGTGATTTTGTATAAATGGTTCAGTTAAGGAAAATATCTACTACTACTAAAGGCCTATTCATAGTCTGGATTTTCGGTGGTGAGGTGACCACCACTACGGTGGTGAGGTGACCACCGGAGCTGAAATAACGTTGAGATGTGGTGGTGAGTAAAAACAGAGAGAAGGGCTGGAGCGGTGGCGGTGGTTTGCTCTTCACCGCGGCTTGCGTCATGTTGTAGTTCGGTGGTCACCTCACCACCGAAAATCCAGACTATGTATGATCCTTTAGGCTACTACTATAAGGTCCACTGCAAAGTCACATCGTGTTGAAAAGCATGTATGTGAAACCGCGCGTGCTGCTGCTCATCATAAACATGGGTATGGATTCAACTGAATTCAACAACTTTATTAGACAATCAATGTCGTGCACCAGTGATTTGACTCAAATGGCATACCTCTCAACAATATGTTAAGTGCACAGTTCATGAATGCATTGGAAAGCCACAAAATAAATATATAAAAAAAATAAGAAGAATTGGCCGACATGCGCAACATTACGTTGGTGAGAGGTTCTAAATGTCGCTTTTGATAAATGTTCGGCTAATAGCCCGGCAGTAGTGGGCCCTGTGTTGTTGAGTGTTTTTTCTTAGTTTTTTAAATATAAACAATGATTTGATTGTTTGATGTCTAAAAATGTCTCAAAGGATAAGACTGGCTCTGTTTATCTCCCCTTTGACGGAGTTTATTTATCTTATTAGTCATCATGGTGAGATAAAACAGGAAACCGGATGGGGATGGATCCACACAAATTCAATACTTTAGCTTATTTTGCTGAAATTAAGATCCTTATTTATCTACTTCTTTATTTTTAGCCTCAGTATAGGATGCTTTTTAAGTCTGTCTGTCTGTCTGCCTGCCTGCCTGCCTGCCTGCCTGCCTGCCTGCCTGCCTGCCTGCCTGCCTGCCTGCCTGCCTGCCTGCCTGCCTATGCCTGCCTGCCTGCCTATATGCCTGCCTGCCTGCCTGCCTGCTTGCCTATGCCTGCCTGCCTGCCTGCCTGCCTGCCTGCCTGCCTGCCTGCCTGCCTGCCTGCCTGCCTGCCTGTCTGCCTGCCTGCCTGCCTGCCTGCCTGCCAGTCTCCAACACATTGCAGACCTTTGGCAGCCTTGCTCTCCTCGCCACATGTGCTATCTTGCCCAACTCCCTCGTCCCCTGTTGCCGGCCACCACCAACACTTTCAAGTCAGAGGGGTCAGTCATGCAACCCAGAAACAAGCAGAAGTTTCCAAGACCCCCATGTCCATCCCCCTCCACAACCCCCAAAGGATCAAAAAATAGCCCCCCTTTAGCCTTTTATAAATAAGTGTTTCTATAAAAAGCACTGGGCTGACTAGAAAACTGGACTGTGTGACCACGTCGCCACTATCTTTAGCTGTATTTATGTCCTGGTGTTGACAGCGCTACTTGCAAAGCTTTCCACTCACCGTTCAATAGGTCACATGCAGTGGTGGACAGTACAGAAGTGCCATTACTCGAGTACTGTACAATCTTGAGGTAGTTTTACTTTACTGGAGTGTTTCTATTTTTTGAGGGGCGCTAGCCCCTCCTATGCCCAGCTTTGTCTGTTTGTGTGAACACAGACACAATGATTTGATTGGCTGATCACCCCATAGCGATGATTTGATTGGCTGAGCAAAGTACGCCAAATGTGATTTGGTCGGAATGACATTTGTGATGATTTGATTGGCTGAGCACGGAATGCGATGTATGATGATGTATGATGATAAGAGCCCCCACTCACTGAGGGGTGCGAGTGTGAAGTGGGATACTTTATACTTGTTCTCCGTCTCAGATATTGTTAATCCACTACAATTATTTAGACATACACCAGCCCTTTATTATACCATGGCTATTCAAAAATAGCTGATTTTAGGCATACTTTACTTACTGTTACTTTCAAACTTTGTAACATAGTATTTTTTATATTGTAGTATTTCTACTTTTACTAAAAAATCTGAGTACTTCTTCCACCACTGGTCACAGTCACACGTGCACTGCCTTGATGGCTGGAAGCACCGCCAAATAAAAACAAGTCACTAGCAGGCCTAGAGTTCAGCATCCCTTACGTACAGTCATGTAAATCCCCTAGCAGCCGTTGTGTTAACGGCTTGATGACTCTGGTCCTCACATTCTTTCCATCCGCACAGTAAAATCCTCAGTAATGATTAAACTCTGAGAGTGTAAGCGGTTTTTCCCCGGGTTAAATTAACCATGGAGGATTTTACAGTGCTGAGATGAGTGATAACCGCTTCCACTGTTGTACAGTAAGGCTTGGCGGCATTACTACCATATGACATTGTTGATGCTTGTATTTAGTTCATTTAGTTTGTATAGTGTAAGCAACTCTTTAGGCAAAAAAACTAAACAGGAAAAAAGGACACATCCTCTGAACAAAGCATGTAGGCTACTGTATGAATAGAAGATGCAGGTTTAAGAGAGTGATCATATAGCCTACATATGTACATTTGATAATGCGTATAGAAGTACTATTAACCACTTGACCCCTCAGTCGATTCTTAGTGACACATGAGTTGCATGAGTGTACAGATCCACATTTCAAGTGCGCTTGTAGATTGCCCATTTCTGAGCATGGATTATAGGTTCTGTAATTTAACAAGGATTAAACATTTCATAATAGTGATTTCAGTGTGTGTGTGTGTGTGTGTGTGTGTGTGTGTGTGTGTGTGCGCGTGCGTGCGTGCGTGCGTGGGCAAATGAATCAAACCAGTTCAAATGAAGCTTCAAGCTTTTTGGAAGCATGCTAAAGAAAAATAGTAGCCTACCAAACAAGTTATCCACTTGACCCCAACATAGCTCATTCTGAGGATGTACCAAAAATAGCAAATCTATGAGCTCAAAATGCGCCGCAAATGCAACGTGTTTATTTCAATACTGTTAATCGCAGTCAATCGCTACAACAATGTCACGACATGTATAGCACCTTCTGATCATCGCATAACCCTGATGCACACATGTGCACGTGTGCGCTGTGCACATGTGTGCTGTGTGGGTGTGGGTGTGAGTGTGTGTGTGTGTGTGTGTGTGTGTGTGTGTGTGTGCGCGACTGCAAGTGTTTGTGCATGTTTGCTACGATAGGGCCATCGTTACTCTATGAGCTAGTATAGCAGCGAGAGAGTGGCAGATTTGCAAGAGATCTGCCATTTAACAGCTGACATATTGTGTCCAAACGTGAACTATACTAAGCTAAACATCTAAAGGGAATAGAATGGAATTGTAAGTAACGCAGTGCTCTGTGAGTCGTTCTTCCTGATGATTGTCCACCTCCTGTGGGAGGCTTAGGTCAGTCAAGCCTGTGTGCTTCACTTTAAAGGAACAGCACGGCATGGAGAGAGAGAGGGGGTCATGGGTGAAAAGTGATTTTACCGCCTAGGGACACTGTTAATGGAAAGCTGAGAAAAGTCCCTGTCTCTTTACTCAGGATCTCCTCGTTGGTCAGTAGGAATTCACTGAGGACACTGGCTGGAGCACTCATCCAATGTCATTGTGACGCGTGAATCTCGTTTGTGTCCGAGCATAGACATGGTAATGCCCCGCCTGCCTCCGATTGGCCTACCGACACTATGCTGGATAGTCTGATGCGAGGTTACTCCGTGGTGGGAAATACTACAAGTAGTATCGGTATGATACAAGAGAACTATAACTTTTATTTTTGTACAAGAGGAAAACTAATATTGTTTATGCCGTTTGCTTTGATGGAATAATCAGAATAATCAATAAGCAGCTTGGACTCCTCATGCATAGAAGGAAGCATGAGGTCAGTCCGCTGCCCCCCCAGGTTGGCAGAGGAAGTGTAGCGCCCAGGATTACATTAGATAATTGACACTGGGTGAAAAAATGTGGTGCAAAATCGTGCAATAAAAATGTAAGAAAAGAAAAAGAAAACGGAACCTGATGAAAAGTGAGCTTACAGAGGCCTTCAAAATAATATAAGAGGCAGTAAACCTTGCAGAATTGTTACCTTATCAAAGGACCCCAGGGTCCTTTGATACCCTCCTACCCTCCTTCAAAACCTGTCTACAATTTGCAACTGGACCTAGTCATTTCAAGTATAGCTAGCTTGCCAAAAGAAATGACGTTGATGATGTTTTTGAAATGATGTTTTTCCTGTGTGTGTGTGTGTGTGTGTGTGTGTGTGCGTGCGTGCGTGCGTGCGTGCGTGCGTGCGTGCGTGCGTGCGTGCGTGCGTGCGTGCGTGCGTGCGTGCGTGCGTGCGTGCGTGTGTGCATGTGTGCATGCATGTGTGCGTGCGTGTGTGCAGGCTTTTTGTGTTATCCTAAAGGACACAAAAAGACCTGAGGCCTTGATTCCATTATTGTCCATTATTTTATTTCTGTACCCCTGAACTGTTGATAAAGTATTCAATCAATCAATCATAATCAGCGGCATCATTTGGAGTCGATTTTAGGTCGGTGCTGAATGCATCTCAATCCACGCCCATACATCTATGTGACACATTATACACATGTTTCAACCATCCATTCATTACCCACCTACACCAATGGCATCCCTATTTCGGGCATGTCATAGTGAAAATAGCAGATCGACAAGCGCACAACGCTTAGCAAGTTTGTAGGTCAACTAGCTTAGTGCCACGAAGCCAACCGGTAGTGGTCACTTCTTTCTGGAATGACACCTCTGTCTTTACTCTATACTGTATGTAATTTTTCTCTCCTCCGTCCTCCCTTCTCATTTGTTTCTTTTGTATGATTAAACACTTTCTTTTTGCTCTGAATTTCAACAGCGTTGCCCACACAAGAACAATAGATCACTACTCAAGCATCCCACTCAAGTGTCACCCTGGCAGAAGAGTAGTGCTCTGCTCACTCAGACATTATGAGTAGGTGTAGTGTTGAAAGTGGGCATGTGTGTATGGGGTGCATGGTGCGCAAATATGTCTTCTGCCAACACTTTTGTTGGATGACAAAAAGTGATTTAAACTAAGTATTTTGAGCAGTGGCCTAAAGAAGATTTACATTACATCTACAATGTAGACGTAAATGTAAATGTAGATTCTACATTTTGTATTGTACAGTATGTCTGCAGATGAAACATCTACATGTCTGGTGGTTGATTCATGTGCAGAATACTAGACTTCACTGAATCCTCCATTGCATTGCTGTTGGGCAGAAACCTTGTATCTCCGTGTTTCAACTTTTAATAATTTCATACCATACTGCAGTGTCACACACAAGTAGTAGCAAAGTAGCAACAAGCGCTTGTGACTAAGTAATAAGTACATTGGATCAATTGGAGACTGTAGTGTATACATGATTATTTTTTTCCACTAGCGATGATTTGATCATTTGTTACTATAGGAACTGGAACGAATAGAGGAGAAGATGGGAGCAAACCACAAGATAGACATGCTTTGGTCAATGTTTTGTGCCTGCCTTTCAGATGGCACTCACAACTTGCATCTTCTCTTCACGTGTGTACACACTCTTGTTCTCATACTGCACACGATGACTATCATAGAATATTATGTAATATAGGTTTCACAGCTCGTTTGTTGTTCTAGAGCCTTGAGCCCCGGTGTGACACTGTCTGTTGAAACGTTTTGTATCTGAACAGCCTCTTCACTGTCGCTATCCACTCTCCAAAGAACACCTTGCTCTCCGCAGCCCCCTGTAGCTGCCTCACTGTAACATTGCTCTTTCACAAGTGCAGTGTGGAATGAAAGTGTCGTGTATTTTCACACAACTAACTGACTAAACTAGAGAAATATGCTATATGATTCACCATATACCACACAAGCATTATTGCTCTGAGGAATTGCTTTCAATTCACAAATCAGAGTACCTCAGGCTATACATGAAACTTTTTGAAACAATTTTAATATTGACATACCTCCAACTTTTTGGGTGGAGTTTTTCCATACTTCCATATACATTAGCTCTGGTCCATAGCTCTAATGTCGTCGCATTTAGAGCTATGTTACTGTCGACTTCCGGGCATAACTGCAGACCAGCCTTTCCTCTGTAGCGAAAATAAAAGTAATGTTTTACCTATACTCACCAATACAAAGACGGGTTGTGTAATTAGAAAGCCTACTTTCCTTAGTGGATGCACTTTGAGCCTCCCACCACAAGTATAAATGCACTTTTTGGCCAGAAAGGGATTGTTTTTCACCCGAAGGATAAATCTTCTCTATGAAGGTTTTCTCTTGGCAATATCAATAGTGGGCATGCAGTGGAGTAACTAAAATTATTATTTTCCCCCGGTGAAAACTAAATTAAAGCAAAATAAAAAACACTTGGGGGTAAGTCTGCAATCAAAGATTTAAATTGACCGTATGTAATGGGAGAGCAGATCTTTAATTTAAGCTGTAAGTCATTCCACATGGTTGCCCTCGTCTCCCTATAGACGAATTCACAGAGGGGTGCCCTGGGCGGGCATTACTGAGGTGTAATCCATGGAGCAGGTGCTCCGTAGACCAGGTGTAGCTAATCAGTGCTGCTGCACTTAATGGTACACCTCAGTAATGGCCGCACCCAGGCAAGCCTCTGTGAATTTGTCTATACTCTTCCATTGAGAAACATCAATGCTGGTTGACACTGTTAATAAAGGTATTGGTAACACAATGTTTACATACTCAGTTCATCGTAAATTAAGGAATAATTAAGTGTTAATTAGGCTGCGTGTATGAATGTGCCCTAGATAAGCCAGTGTCTCGGTAACCTCTCTCTGTCAGAAGAGGAAGACAATGGCCATACAACATACGGATTGTGGCTTTTAAACCTATGCCAATTATGCTTTTTTGTGAAAAACGAGAGAAACAGTTGCAGTTGATGCAATCGATGATACGTGGCACTAATGCAATCAAAGCAAAGGTCTCCTCCGGTATCCTGTGGTTCCACGTGGCTGTAGAAGGGGTGCATTAATGAGTGGAAATCTGATTGTAATTGAGATGTCCAGCTTCATGTGTTGATGGTCTAAATGTAAGCAATTACACTCCATGAATAGCATGAATGATGATGCACACATTCTACCCTGTCAAAAGATCATTCCATGTTAGAGGCAGTACGACCTAGCTGTTCCATGTTCCGAATACCAAAGCTGCATTATAAAAGCTAATGGAGAAGTAAAAGTGACCTTGCTGTAGTGTACAGCATGCTATAACAATAGTGAGGGGCTGGGAACCTGGACCTGATCTAACTTTGGAACAGGCTGTAGTAAACAGAAGATTAACACCTTCTCAAGCTGCCAGCACGAGGGTCAGAGGTTGAAGCAGCGTTGCAATCTCTTCCTACCACAAGGCCCTTTCAAATCACCGATGGGAAGGCTTGACCATGCAAAACCGTCCATTCTTTGTTTTCATTACCCTGTGATCCCCCTGGAAATTATAGCGGTGTTTTCACAGCATGGTGCTGAGAGGGCCTTGCCATCAAAACAGGGTTTGTCTCTATCTTTGTATGTACAGTATCTCTGTTCCCATAAAAGTACACCAATCACAGCTCATCCCATGCTGCTACACCAATTGCAGCTCACACATTTTGGTGAATCAATACTAGCCTATATATTGAATGAAAGCTACAGTATTATCAAAGCTTTTTCTTATGCTGTACTACCGTATGTCAAATTAATGAAGACAGATGCAATACAGTGCACAGTGCCACAATGACGCAATGTAATGACCATGTATTCTTTTTTCTTTTTTTTTATCCATTTCTTTTTACAACACTATTCCTGTCACTGCCTCCATTTACTGTGTCATGGAAATCCCTAATGGCCCATGACCTTTCCCAAATGCCAGTAATTGCAGGCAATTTATATTTGTCAAACTTAATTTACTGAAAGAGCAAGTAGGGCTATTAAAGCCTGATACCGTAACTAACAGTGAGTTCACTCCTATGCTATTCTCCCTTGGTTGCAACTTTTCTTCTGGTCATTTCAAGGGGGAAACCTATATACTGTATACGGTCTTATTCAGGAAGCAGGCTTCAGTGGAAATTCTATGATGCTCAACATAGTTAATATTGCATCACAATATATTGGGTAGAACATTAAACGAAGACAATCCCCTGAACTCTACAGACTACAGTATGCATTTGTGTATTAAATGACTTAATTTAATTTGCTTCTTGTGAAAATGTAATAGAATGGATAAACGTTGAATGTTCTGTGGTGACCTTTCATTCAGCCTCTTATAGAGGATTGGAATCGCAACAAATTGAATTTCATGCCTATCATGCCTCTAAAAACCACAACAGGCATGGGTATTATTTAATTAATGCTTAAATTCCAACTACTGGATAATGGAGGGATTCTTTCCTGACTCATATCTTTACGTATCTCATGCTAGTAATCTGAACAGAAGTTGGTGAGATGGCCACTCAAAGTAGGAGAGAAACGGAAACGTGTTTTTGAAGACTCTTTTACCACTTTCAATCTGACATGACTTGGGCAAAAATGTAAAAAATAATCTATTATTTAAAACATTAAAATACATTTTAAAATAGCTGATCTAACACTTACAGTGCTTTAAGTTTACTGTCGTCAAAATAGTTTCACTGCTGGAGCACTGCATGCTCGTTTTATGCACACGCCCGCGACTCACCAGACCTGGATTCTGTTTCGCTTTTTTTTGTCACGCCCCTCTTGAGAAGACCTGTAGCAGACCCCTCGTTGATCCAAGCAACAACGTGGGCGTTCCTCGCTTCCCGCTTGAAAGGCCCTTTAAAATGATGCCATCGTTTGTCATAGTGTCCAAAAATATTCCACGGTCCCGATCAACAACGAACAACGAGGAACAGAGCGACATGGATGCCACCATTATGCTCCATAGACATAGGCATTGTGCCTCAATTACCCACAAGCCCTGAGAAGCCAGCATCAGTGATCTTTTCCGGTCATGTGATCCAAACGTGTGCCGTCATCACTATGTCCGAGGAAAACGTAAAAGTTATCAAAAACGGCGAATTAAACAATGAAAACATAACTCGTGTAACTCGTGTTTGGGAGGGAAAGAGGTCTTTATCAATTAACTCAGGTAACTCGTGAAGGGGAGTGGTTAAAGTGGTTATTTATGGTGATGATAACGGTGGTGGTGGAGGCAGGTTTGGGTGCCATCTGCCTGGCAGCTTGGAGAGAGCTGGCTGTGTGTTGATCATGCTGCTATAAAACACATGAAGTGCAACAACACACATGTCCTGAGTCTGACCCAGCTGAGCACTAACCATTATGCAGGGTCATGTACTGTGTCCTGTTAATGAACACAACCAGAGCCAGTTAATTACTTTGAAGTTAGAAGTGAAATGAACTGCAGTAGTGGCCGGGTATTTGTGTGTGTGTGTGTGTGTGTGTGTGTGTGTGTGTGTGTGTGTGTGTGTGTGTGTGTGTGTGTGTGTGTGTGTGTGTGTTGCTGCTAAGTACAGTGTTATGAAGGGGTTAAATACTCATTTAGGAATAAAAAAATAACACCTGTGTGAACTGAGTGGTGCAACTCCCCTCTCTCTCCCCCCTCCTCTCTCTCTCTCTCTCATTAGCAGGCAACAGTGCAGCACTGTCTCTCTCTCTCTGTTTCTGGCACAACAGCGCCCCTACTGGTGCTCATTATACTGGTGCTCATTAACATCACATACATAGGTGAACCAACACATACTGTAGGTGAACACGGACATTGCTGTTCCTTGGAGTGGTTGCACCACTCAATAATTTGATTACTGTATCATGTTTGGAACCAACATTAAACATGACTGAGCTGCCTACATGTCTGTCCTTGAAGAAAGTGGAGGGGGGGGGGGGTGTATCATAGTAGAACACTCTTCCATGTAACCTATATAGAAACAGTTGGGGAAAGTCCAACCGCCGTTCCACACTTCCTGGCTCTTGAGTGTCTGTCTATGGTGAATTGCTTCTCCTTTCCTGATCTACTTGATGCAATTTAAAATATCCCCCCTGTTCCTGTCTGTTGGATGTTAGCCAGTTGGACCAGCTGGCCTCCCCTCACAGAGTTGGATGGAAGTCATGGAACACATATGGTGTATTTTACTTCTGGTTCTTGACCACAATGTTATTTTCATCTTAATTTCATTTAACTTCATATTGTTTTCTCTATATAATGACAATGAATTTATTTATATAGCACATTTCAAGACATGGTCACAAAGTGCTTTACAGAACATGTTTTGAGTTTTTGAAGATGACAGTGGCTATCAATTAGCCTACTGCTTTTAAGTAGGCCTATTGGCCTTAAAATAAAATAAAAAAACGATCGAGCTACATTTATACGTAATTTAGATGGTGGAAATGTAAACAGCTCTAGATAGATCCAGCTCATTTCCATTGTGGTGCTGTGTTTTCTATCCCAGTTAAACTGCCTGCGGGAACATTATAGACGTTAGTGGCTGATGGTGTGATTGTGTTCTGCTTTGCACCAGACTATTACGTACCACAATCATGGGAAATAATAAAGCCACAGCTAGCAAGTAGATGGGATCCCTTACCATATATACAGTATAGCCAGCCTTTCCTGTCTATTATCACTGGTTATGATAATGCAAGCAACTTAAATACAATTTCTCTATGCGATAATACTACTAAATTGTGAATAATAATTTGCCTTTAGAATCAGAATGTAAAGGCTGTGAAGTAATTTCCTTGTCAATGAAAAAGATGACAAGTTCATTGGCGGACAGACAGCCGGACACTAGAGTGGCATTCAGTGGACCTTCAGTTGGCAATCTATAAATAGCAACACTTTGGTCTGAATATAGCTTTGCCTGTCTGTTAGGTCATCCAGATCAGACAGCATCCATTGTGTTATCATCCCAAAGACTGGAGCTTGACTGTTTAATGAGATTATAAAAACCGGATAACATCAGTCAGTCATACATTGCAGAGGTACTTTGCTAAGCATAGTAGCTATTAGCTACAGTACAGGAGTGGAAGGAGGCACTAATGCACTCACTTCTACCTTTGGTCAGACAGCAAGACATCAAGCTCTTTATGCATCTGATTATCCTGTATTTTTAACCTGGTGTCCCTATTTCATATAATTATTTCATCATAGGCATTTGCACAAATTTCCCCACACGACGCAGTCGTATGGAAAATAAATAGAGATACCAAGAGAGAGAAAAAACAAAACACAACAGGATAATTCTTTTCAAATTTATTTATGTATATGAAATGTGTTGCTAGGTATATATCAAGGCCCAATGTACCCCCCCCTCGCACGCACGCACTCACACACACACACACACACACACACACACACACACACACACACACACACACACACACACACACACACACACACACACACAAACACACACTACGCTACAGTATTTGATGCTAAAAATCTGTATAATTGATTACAAAAGCCCTCAAAACTGACACCATCATGTAGTAAGCAAAAGTAAAAATAAAGTACACATCAAAACAAATTCAGCATATCAATCCTTTATGCAAATTAAGTCAGTAGTCATGTATGTTTACATGACTACATAAAACAGTATGTTTCAGACACATTACCATACCAACATACACAACACATCATGACTTATTTAAAAGTTACACAGTCCTGATTCAATCAGATACAATCACATTTCAGCATTTCAAGCATATCATTTGAGACACTGGCTCTCTGGACCGGGCTTTGCAGTTACAATGAGATCTTCAGTGGCACTCTCTCCTGATTAGTTTTGCTGGGTGGTTTGGGGTTCTGGTAGGACAGTCTCACAAAAACCACAGTAAGTATAGTTCCTGAAATGAAGAAGAGTCTCTCTCTCTATTAGTAAGAGTCTTACTAATACTTCAGTTTATGCTGCACAGTATTAGAGACTTTTATTATGCCTTTATCTTACCTATCACCGCAAAGGTGCCAAGTAGAATTCCCACAGTAGATTGGATAGTTGGCATGCCTTGTAACTGCTTTGCAGCCATCTTGCAGTTTCCTCTGATGTTGCAGGGGCATACTGTCACTAGTGAGAAGAGATGCATGTGTTATATCATGACCCATTACCCCGAATTCACCCCATTCAGAAATGCTGAATGGGGAGGAGGGTTGGCACCAGAGAGTATGTGTGCGTATCGTGTGTTTACGTGCATGTGAGTGTGTGTGTGTGTGTGTGTGTGTGTGTGTGTGTGTGTGTGTGTGTGTGTGTGTGTGCAATCTACCCGCAACATATGTTTGTCTGCAGCCCTAAAGTCACAACTGCTGCAACAACTGAACATTTGTTCAAAGATTGTTGGACAACAACTTCAGAAAATTTATACATCCACGTATGATAACAGCATCCTAAGGTTAGCAAGGAATATCACCTCTAATACTAAGCATGTGTTGTATGGAGAATATAGGTTGCTACCTTCAGGAAGGAGATATGGTGTACCAGCATACAATAAAGTCAGACTAAAGAGGTCCTTTGTCCACTAGTCGACCTTGAGGCTTAATCAGGAGTTGTAGTAGCCACAGGATAATCTAAGCGGTGGATATTGCTCTTGTCTTCATGTCTTTATGTATGTAAATTGTCTTGTTCTTTGTGTTATGTCAAATGTGTGTATGTGTTCTGCATACTTGGCTGCTGTGTCGCAAGACAATTTTCAGTGTGAACTGACAATAAAGTACTATATCATATCATATCTACAACAAGCACACTGTGTGCTTGTGCTGTGGGTGTGGGTGTGATGTGTAGTGGGTAGATTGCATTGCACATTCAAAATTGCATTGTACTGCACTCAAAATTGGGCGTGCGCGCGCGCGCACACACACACACACACACACACACACACACACACACACACACACACACACACACACACACACACACACACACACACACAGTCACACACACACACACACACACACACACACACACACACACACACACACACATGACACACACACACACACACACACACACAGTCACACACACACACACACACACACACACACACACACACACACACACACACACACACACACACACACACTCAAACGCACTAGGGGTGCTTGTGCTGTAGATGTGTTGAGGGTAGATTGCATTGCACTGCATGGCCCCAGATTTAGAAGACCTTCGTTATTTTAGGCCTGGAAATAGCTACATTAAAGGACCTAGAACATCAAATTTAACATTCTCAATTTTTGGGGGTGTTTTTTGAGCTCCACTGTGTATTTTCTATCCCCACAAATATGCAATTTTGGTCAGGATTTTCATCATATAGGAGCTTTCATGGAAATTGCTCTCAGGAATAGCTCAACTGATTTGGTCGTATAAATGTCGTATAAATGTCACCCTACTTTGTATAATTCCTCCCTTCAGTCCTTCATTTGTATTTCCACTCCAATTTTACAATGTCCACCATTGTTGATTTTCCAAGCTGGCATGGAATGGAAACTAGCCTGTGTTTATCTAGCATCAATATTATAATGACTCAAATATATATTAGTTGCATATCAGCACCCCCACCACCTCAGGACATTGTGGTACTGCAGCTAAAACAGCTTCAGAAGCAAAACAGAAATGCCATGGACTGGTTATATCAGAGTGGCGATTGAGGCTCAAACTATTAGAAATAAGTTTGAGGGACATAGATTATAATATTATATTAAATATTAAAAACAGTTTTACAATTAATGTTATAGCTGCTTTAATAAGATCCATGCAGCAGTGCTTGTGAACTTGCACACATTAGCATTACCATTATACCATAACTTCACATGTGCTTGCTTTAGTGCAGCGATTCCCAACCTGTGCCGTTCGGGTATGCTCAGACACTCAGAAGATGGGAACACTTTCAACATTTTCAAGTGGGCGCCGATCCGGAGAAGGATGGGGAACCACGCGTGCACTTTGCTTTGTGTGTTACCTGGCAGGTTAATGAAGGTGCTCCTGGGAGGGGAGCTGCTGTCAGAGATGGTGAAGGGCACTGTGTAGACCTCAGGGGCCAGGTATGGGATGTTTAAGGACAGGTTGGTGTGTGTGTCTGGAGGACAAAACATTCAGTGGTTAACATGTTTGAAAAACACATGCGAGTGTGTGGTGGAGGAAATGTAGTTAAGAAGGGGGAGCTCTGAGGGAAACAATGTTGTAATGTGAACCATGTTCTAAATGCACTGACCCTTTATCTAATCTGCACGAAAAGGTTACAAAATACACACTAGGCGGTGTGACATAAAAGTGGTACCCTCGTCCCGTAAATAGTAGGGGTTTATCAAGCAGGGTGAATGAACCCTTATCTAAAGGGTCTAACCCATTACCAGGCCTCCCCTTGATGTTCAGTGTTTTAAGAGGCTTACTGGACATCTCTCTACTTTCTTCTATCACCACTGTTAAGAGTCAGGCGTGATATGCTGCATGTGCACAAAGTCCACTGAAAAGGACCCCCCATGATTTTTCTTCATGGGAGGTGAAGGAAAATATATACATTATAGTTTTCAAACGACATATTTTCTCTCATAAGGTACAGATATTAACGGTGGCCATAAAATAAGCACCACATCTCTGTATGTCTGTTCTCCCCGTAACTCGAGAACCGTTCGCGCCGCCGACTTGGCGACTTCAAATTGACACACGCGTTCCACACCCCCACAGGGAGTACAGTGCCCGGTGTCGAGTCGGTCGGACCCACGGTTGTCCAAAACCAGCACAAACGCCCCTGCCCACTTGCCCAGGGCCCCTGTCCAGGCTCCATATATGGAGCTGGCCTGTTCTGACATCACACTGATGTTCTGACATCACCCATATAGATCGCCATGAATGTCTGTAGTCCAGGTTACTCACGTAACCACACGCCCTACCGACTTCAAATTCGACACACACGTTCCACACCACCACCGCACAAACGCCTCTGCCCAGGCTCTGGACAGGACCCCTGCCCAGGCTCCATATATGAAGCTGGCCTGGTCTGACATCACAATGATGTTCTGACATCTGCATAGACTCCATATTTGGCCATGCCTGACAAATAACTCTATATAATGGGCATAAAAGGGACACAGTCATAATAGGGTGGGGCATGCATTTCCAACTTGCATTGTTCCAAGTAGGCCAGTGCCCAACGGGCTCCGCTCTAGTATTGCAAATGACCGAAAATGTGAGCAAGTCACACTGAGAACTTTGGCTGGGTAGTTGTGATGACACACAAAAAAGGGGGGGGGGTAGCTAAACTATTGGCCGTGTCCTAATTCAGGGGCTATATGTGTCCTTCGATGGCTGCATTTGAAGACCGATTACATCACAGCCTCACAAACAAGGCTGTCCCATTTCCAAGGACGACAGCCTCTGAATTGGGACACTGCATTTTGCCTGCATGGTCTGTAAGAGATTATTATTATTGTTGGTACAACAATAACTTCCGCTAATAATTGGCAGGAACCCAGCTGTGACATCATAGGTTGTTGTCATAGTTGTTGTCGGGCAGAGACCTTCCATCTTAACTATTTATGGTTTTCATTTTGTAAATGAATCCCCTACTTTGTCACACAAAAGTAACAAAAATAACCGATCTACAACCTCACAATGTATCGCGATATGACGCCTTATGAGCATGTAGATCTGAAATATTTGCTATTTTTTAAAAATATATAAATAAAATACACTTAAGCGTGTGTGTGTGTGGGGGGGGGGGGGGGGGTGGAAAGAATTAACGCTTGGGACTAAATAATATGAACTACATTGGAGCCATTGGAATACAGGTCCTTTTATCCATTTCCTGAACAGTAACCGTTTGGAACAGCGGCTTACATCATCGGTAGGCTACCAACTTGAACAAAGACGTGCGTGGCAGTGTGGATAGAGGGGGAAAATTGCAAGTGACAAAATGACAAAATGTCACAGCAGTGACTAAGAATGGAGACTATTAACTTAGCAGCACCTCACTGACAATTTACAGCTGCAGAAGAGCGTCATTATATAACGGTACTTCCGTTCGAGACATCTCTGAAGGAATAATGTGGGACTGAGATAGATAATGGCAGTTTTCAAGTCTTCTACACCTGCTGACACTGTTCATCTGCACACGGAAGCAGATTTGGTCCATTTAAATTCACATTAGCCAACACAATGTCCAGTGGCAAACACTCAATGTGCAAATTATTTCCAAAGTAATTTCATTGTCCCTCTTTCAGAATCCAATTGTGTAACACAGGGGTGTCGCACGAAGGTGTCACTTATTCAACAATGATAGAGATTGCTGATAGTGTGGTACGAGGTGTACTTCCGTTGGATTCTTTTGCCAAAATAGATTTTTGTTGTGTACAGGGTTCCTGCACATTTGGAATTTCAAAATTCCATACTCTAAATTCGGGCCCGCAGGTCGCTCCCCAGTCCTCACTTTTGTCTTCAATGTTTGCGTTTACACAGACCCTCAAAGCTGGACATACAGTATAGGAGGGGCTAGCGCCCCTCAAAAAGTAGACGGTTCAGTGTCAGAGGGACACACAGTGACCTGCCCCTGCCTGCCTCTGATTGGACCCCCTCCCACTACTAGCTAGGAAGTAATAGGGCACCCGTGGGGGTTCTCACATGAAAACACCTTTCTGGCAGCCAGCTTGGTAGCATGCATCGTTAGTCATTAGACTCCCAATCCACACCTACCGAGTCGTTTAGTCACGAGTGAAAACATTTCACAGGACATTATAATGTTCCCTCCTGAGGAACGTAATTTACAATTTACCAAATGTGACATTTTACGTTCATAATGTCTATACTAGAGACCACTTGAAACTTACATTTCTGAAAATGGAGTTATTCAAAAGCCAGCTAACCATATGAGGCATATCTTAATTGCATGTATTTTCACAATGAGCTTTCAGCTGGTGCCATTTCAAACTTCAATCATCCTCTCCATGAGATGTAAGTATTAGTTGTGATGGTTGGTGTCCTCTCACAACCGCTGACTGACACAACACTTTCTATAAAGCCCATATCTCTAATGCTTTATACAGTGTAGATGCCTTCCCTTCATAATGAACTAGAACGGTGCCCGTGGTGGGCCTCTAAAGCGTACTGGCCTACTTGGAACGATGCAAGTTGGAAATGCATGCCCCACCCAGATATTATGCGTTGGGCACTGGCCTACTTGGAACGATGCAAGTTGGAAATGAATGCCCCACCCACATATTATGTCTGTCTTCCTTTTATGCCCATATATGGAGTTCCTTGTAAAACATGCCCAAATATGGAGTATATGCAGCCAGCTTGTGGAGTTCTGTGTCAGGCATGCCCAAATATAGAGTGTTGTGAGGTCAGAACAGGCCAGCTCCATATATGGACGCTGGGGTCCGACCAACTCGTCACCGGGCACTGCTGTGGCATGGAACGTGCGTGTCGAAGTGTGTGTTGAAGCCGGTGGGGCTAACGGTTCTCGAGTTACAGGGATTACACACAGACATACAGACCGGCACGGTCCAGAGCCTTTTAGGGCCGGTTCTGGACAACCGTGGGTCCGACCGACTCGACACCGGCCACTGCACCCCCTGTTGTGGTGTGGAACGTGTGTGTCGAATTTGAAGTCGGTCACAGCTCATTGTGAGCTGATATTATCAGGTCACCCTGATGTTCTTTACGCCTCAAAGTCAAAGTCGTACGATTTGTCATACATGTTACCGCAGTGGAATTTGTTCTCCTCATTTGACACATCTCTTGGGGTAGTGAGCTGCAGCCGTGCCGCGCTTGGGAATAATTTGATTAGTTGATTTGACCCCCCAATCCAACCCATTGATGCTGAGTGCCAAGCAGGGAGGCATTGGGTCCCATTTTTACAGTCTTTGGTATGACCAGGCTGGGAATCGAACCCGACATCCTAGTTTCAGGGCGGACACTCTACCACAAGGCCACTGTCTGGTGCCTAATAACATTCATGCACAATGGGTAGGGTGAGCAATTATGAGGGCTTCATTCATAAATAGACAGATAAATACACAGACAGACAGACAGACAGACAGACAGACAGACAGACAGACAGACTGACTGACTGACTGACTGACTGACTGACTGACTGACTGACTGACAGGAAGCAGGAGGAGTGGACGAGCAGTTCTACTTGGTCTAATTCTGTATAATAAGCGTTGACTCAACCTATACTGTATATGAACCACTGTGATTACAAAGGAACCCTGTTGCTATGGCAATTTATGGAAGGATAACCATTGTGGGGAACTGACGTCATTGTTCAATCAATCAGTTCTTACAGTCTCAAGCAGTGACACACACAGCCACACATGACACATAACACAACACACTCACTCACTCACTCACTCACTCACTCACTCACTCACTCACTCACTCACTCTCACGCACACTTCATACAAACACAATGGTAGACTACATGCCATGCATGCATGCCAGGTCGTTGACATGCAGACCGTGTTCAACCTCACCATTGATAGGAGTCAGCTTCCAGTTGCGTCGGACGGTGGCATCGCTGCGTAGAGAGAAGTTGAGTCGCCCTCCATGCTGTGGCCCGTCGCTGTCTCGTGACGCCAACACCAGCGCCTGGTCCTCCCAGCGAGGTGTGCACAGGTACTTCCAGGAGTAGTCCCCCACTAGCACCGGGCTGTTGTCATTCACGTCTAGGATTTGGACAGTCACCAGGGTGGAAGCAGACAACGAAGAGTTCCCTAGGGTGCAAACAAAAACTTCATTACACGGTAAAATCCCCAGGAGTCGTTGAGGGGGTTCCGGAGGTCCCTAGCAAAACGAGTGAATATAGTATCAAAATCAGTTTAACCACAAATGCCATTCATTAATTTGAGGGTCCTGATTAATATTATCATGATAATATTAATTCCTCACTAGGGAGGCGCCCGAGAGGCATCCTAACCAGATGCCCGAACCACCTCAGCTGACTCCTTTCCAGGCGAAGGAGCAGCGGTTCTACTCCGAGTCTCTCTCGTGTGACTGAACTTCTCACCCTATCTCCAAGGGAGATGCCAGCCACCCGTCAAAGAAAACCCAGTTCTACTTTGCAGCATAATGCAACATTCCTCATTTCAGTGCTCTTGCTGCCCGCTATAACAATCCAGTCTTTTATCACATTCTTCTCAATTGTATGTCTCTCCATGTGTCACGCTGCTTGGAAGATTCATCTGTGCAGTTTATTTGTGTTTGCTGAATTGTATTTGGTGTGTGTGTGTGTGTGTGTGTGTGTGTGTGTGTGTGTGTGTGTGTGTGTGTGTGTGTGTGTGTGTGTGCGTGCGTGCGTGCGTGCGTGTGCGTGTGTGTGCGTGCGTGCGTGCGTGCGTGTGCGTGTGTGTGCATGCGTGCGTGTGCGTGCGTGCATGCGTGTGTGTGTGCGTGCGTGACTCATAGCAGCTGTTGATAAGGATCTGGATTGGAATAGATTTCTTGTCCTGATGTCGTGACTGTGTAGAGCACCCGCAGGCTGCAGGTACATGAGGTGACACATTGCATTCACGCCTTATGATGCTCCTAGTATGGAGTAGTGCAGTGGTCCTCAAGCATGGTATTTTAATACCATACTAATACATATCATACTGATTATGTATCATACTGTACTCATACTGACATGTATCATACTGATATGTATTAGGCCGCGGATAATTTTTCCTACACATTTCCATACAAGTTATTTGAAAATAGCCGGTCTCCAAGCCCAGCTTGTTAGAAGGGCTAAAAGGGGTAAACTGTTGCGCCCTTCTTTGTCCTTTGTTCCGGGTTGACTGCAAAAACATGTTTTAAGCAAATTAATAGAAATTAACTCATTGTATTAATTGCTGTATTACTTTTCTCTTCAGTGTGGGTCATGACTGAAATTATAAGATCAAAATGAGTTTTCTCTGGTGACTGCCTGGCATCTCCCTTCGGGATAGGGTGAGTGGTGACTGGCATCTCCCTTAGGGATAGGGTGAGAAGTTCAGTCACCTGGGAGAGACTCTGAGTATAGCCTCTGATCCTTCACTTGGAAAGGAGCCAGTTATGGTGGTTGGGTCATCTGGTGCGGATGCTTCCGGAGTGTCTCCCTATGGGAGATCCTCCCTGCACGTCCCACTGGGAGGAGGCCACAGGGCAGACCAAGGACCAGATGGGGGATTATATCTCCACACTGGCCTTGGAACTCCTCAGGATCCCCAGGAGGAAGTGACATGACTGTCTGGGAAAGGGGGAAGTCTGAATCTTTCTGCTGGAGCTGTTGCCCCTATGACCCAACTCTGGATAAGCTGTTGAAGATGCATGGATGGATGTATAAGCATAATTCAACTATTGCGTGATGGAAATATCCTCAGTTTGTCCCAAGAGGGTCACTCACTACATCCTTTGGGGTGTACATGAGCTGAGCTTGTATTCACAGGACTTGAGCTTTCTGTGAACCTAGGCATTAAAGTTATGATCCTTTAGCTTTTTTTACATCGTGCCATTTTTTCTCCTTTTTATCTGTGGCATAAGACAATAGAGGGTATGCGCATGCATACAGTGAATGGCAGATCGAGTGGCAAAGTGAGTGACAATGACAAAGTGAATTTAATGTTGTTTAAAGTCATTTAATTCAATCAAATAGGACTTTTCTGTTTGGATGTATGGACTGTCAAGGCCAGAAAGTAATTTTTTAGCACTCAGTAGGCATTCCCGCATAACTTCCGGATATAATGATGATGTCACACCTATGTGTCACACGCATACCCTCAATAGCTTTATTTTCACGTTGCGAATCCTATGTCACAGGGGGGATATCATTGCATGTATATGTTGAGTTTCTAGTAGATAGACACACTGCACCACTGCATTACCTTTACCATAGATGTCATTCTCAAACCTTTTTTTATTTCAATGACCCCAGTTAGCTATGCATTAATATCACAGCCCCCTCCCCCCCAACTGAGAGTGTTCAAATGGAATCAAATGGACCTATAAGGGTCCATTTTGTTCAATGTGTACACTCTCAGAGTTACAGACCCGTAAGTGCCTTATTCCCTGGGTGGGGTGGGAGCGGCCAGCTTGGGAGAGCTTTCTGTTTTGTTTTGTAATGTCTGCATGGATGTATTTGTTGTAAAGGTTTTGTCTACTGTATTGCTCTGTATTTGCTGTATGTTGCTGGACCCCCTCGACAAACGAGATGATACATCTCAAGCGGATATCCTTTTCTCATTCTTCATATAAGGGATCATTTGTTTAGGAAAGATCAAGTGTTTTTGTGTGGTCGCCTTACGTCCATCCAGAGCGACAACCTCCATAGTGTAGGTGCTGTTCTCCTCTCTGTCCAAAGCCTGCACAGTCTTCAGCTCACCAGAGTACTTCCCTATAGAGAAATACCTCTTGGTGTCTCCTCGTAGAGAATACCTGGATGGCCAAAACACATACAGGAAAGAGGAATCGTGAAGCTCTTCTTTTCTTTTTTTTTATCACACTTGTGTGAAGTGAGGGGCGCTCTTATCATCATACATCATCACATTCCGGCTATGGGGTGCACACAGACACACAAAGCTGGGCATAGGAGGCCCCTCAGATATCTAATTTAAATTAGGGAGACGCACAATTAATCAACAGGTTGAAGACTCAATCAGTGTTTTCCAGGGAAGCTTTCAAAAGGGTCAACTAGTTGAAAATGGTTTGAACTAATATGTGCATTACATCAGTAGGCCAGTAAGAAGAATGTACAGTTTTCTGTAGTCTTCATCTGCCCCAGACTGTATAGCAGGTATAAGGCAAACCCAACTGGAACGTGTTGCAATATCGGTATTGGTTGATTTAAGTTAATCAGTAATTGTATATCGGCCAAAGTTTAAATATTGTGCGTCCCTAATTGAAATATCATGTTTCTCAGTGCAGCTGTGAAATCTCTCATCTTAAATATTACTCGACATACCTGATTGGGTGAGAATCAGGGTCATAACCCCGAATAGTAGCTATAACCCGTCCCGGTTCCTCGCCCTCCCTGACTGTGACCTCATAGTGACTTTGAGAGAGGATTGGACCTTCATTCACGTCATCAACGTAGATGGAGACGGTCGCGGTGGATGCAGGACCGTAGCGACCACGCACAAGAGCTACTGGGTTATGAGCACTGAGGACAAGGATGTATTCACTTTCACGCTCAAAATCCAACACCTGCAAATGAACACACACACACACACACACACACCATGGACATGTTTCAAAAAGGTCGCTCCAGAAATGATCTGTAACACAAAAAAGTCATGATCGTAACGGAAATCGGCCTTCCAAAGACAGCTGTGTTTAAATTCTCACTCATGGCCTGGAAAGTTGGAAGTGCATGGATGGATTCCTGGAGGAGAGCCAAAATTAAGACGTTTCTTAAGTATCAGAATCTTGAGACACCATTATGAGTCACAAAGGTTGATATCGTGGGCTGAGACAAATTTAACGGAAGTCATAGGTTAGCCAGGAATTGTGTTACACATACTGTAATGCACACATGCACACACACACACACACACACACACACACACACACACACACACACACACACACACACACACACACACACACACACACGTGTGTGCACATGGATACACTATGTTATCTGCTATCACTCTCCGCTTTCTGGTCAAATAACCTGCAGGAGAGGAACTGGGTGTTACTGGCAGTGCTCAGCTGTATCTGAGCCAGACACTGGACTTACTGGTAAATGGTCTTTTGATTCACCGTGTCACCAACAAAACATTTTCCGTGACGAGAACATGCTGCTGTGCTATAAATCCTGCTACACTATAGTCACTTAAATCGATCGCCTGCAATGGACACAATCATTACTTCTTGATATTAAAAATTCAGTAAATTTGCATTATTGTTGTTCAATGTTACATTTTAACATATTTTTTAAAGTAAATTAACTAAGCAATACAAATGAAAGTGAAAGTAGTCAGATTACATCACTATCCAGTTGTCCTAAGTAAACTCATTTGTAACCATTTTACTTTTTCTTTTTCAAAACCTCACCAAACCTATATTCATTAGCTCCTATTTAGATTTTATTTTATTTAAACAAGCTTGTACACAGTTATAGTTTGTTGGTTGGGTAATGTCTACAATATATCATTATAAATGATATAACGTTGTATCTACTTTGTTGTCTGGCACGATGTTGCTACACACTAAAAACCTCAGCATTAATTGAACTCGTACAGATGGATACACTCTCTGAGTTCAGTTAACAGTGAGGATTTCATTGAGTGCATCTCTGTTGCTAGGGAGAGGAAAGTCAGACCTGGAGGAGTGGGTGAGTAATGCTGATGACTGGAAGTGATTGTGTCATTGTGCTACGCAATCTTATGTATAGATTTATCTGAGTCAGTAAATGACATCATTGATGTCATTACTAACCCGATACGTAGTTCTGTCAGGTTCTCCTCCAGACTGTGGAACCATTGGCGAACTTGTCTGTATGTTCGAAACTGAACATGGTTCTTTTTATTGTATATTTCTTTCTATATATATTTTTTTTAATCTATTGTATTGTTGTTTTGTACTGTGATATGGATTCCCCTGAGTATGCAATAAACATTGAATTGAATTGAATTGATTGTGTGCCTGTGTGTGTACATGCATGTACTGTAATGTGTATGTACTGTATTCTATTCTGCCATAAATTACTAATAAAACAATTCAAATGAGTAGGCATACACTAGAATATGGACTACTAGATTAACAAACGTAATCATTGATTGACTTGAGTTATTTGAATGGTGGCAATATTGTCACTATTAACAAATATTATGTTTAATTAAGCCAATCATATATATATTTTTTTATATATATTTATATATATTTTTTATATATATTATTACAATGAAATCTTAATACCTGTTGTTTTTCAATCAGACTTTTGTGTAAAAAAAAATACTTCATAATCTCCATAGTGTGACGGCAGCCATCACGATTTCTCCTGAATCTCTGAAATCATATCCTCCAGTCCCAGCTCTCCTCCCATGTTTCAACATAAGATATAAAGATAAGATAAGATAAGGCCTTTATTGATTGATTTGTCAGGAATACAGTCTGAGTCTTGGGTCTGGGCTTGCCTGTGGGTGTGACTACTTCTAGTTGTTGCCATAATATGGCACATATTATGTGCTTCTGCCCCGACTAATTGTCATTTCTTGTCATTCCAGTGCCATCACTCCCACTCATCTGCTCACTCTCAATCAGCCAATCAGAGTGGAGCTTCACACCTGCACTCTGTTCGTTTGTCTCACTCAGTCTACTTAAACCCTGCTTGTCTCTTTGTTCTCTGCCAGTCTGTTCGTTTGTCACACTCAGTCTACTTAAACTCTGCTTGTCTCTTTGTTCTCTGCCAGATTATATTCCTGTGTCCCTGTGCTCTCTGCTCCTCTGCCACAGTCCCAGTCCCAGTCCCAGTCCCACCAGTTTGCTTGCATTTAGCCTTTGTTTTTTGACCACCTGCCTGAATTCTGACCTTCCTTTTGCCTGCTGGATATTGGATTTGATTGCCAGGGTTTTTTGTTGATTTATGTTCATGGACTTGCTGTTGGACTTAATTTCATGTGAACTGCTGAACAATTAACAATTACCGTAAAACTCTGTTTAACCTTCAATCTGTTTCCGTCCGCTTCTGGGTCCTAAAATCATATCCTGACATGATTGTTGTAAAAATGACGATCATGTGAGTGGATCATATAAACAGCATTGTTCATTCACTCTTCCTTCTCACAGTATATCTATATACACTGGTAAATATATATGGAATGGAATCCAGAAGAGCGAAGCGGAGCTGAACAAAGCAGCAGCAGAAAGGAGAGCAGCTAGGCGCAAGGCACCTCAATCGGCGTCAGCAGGCGACGGCGGCGCATTCAGATGCCATCGCTGCCAAAGAGACTGCCTTGCACGTGTTGGGCTGCTCAGACACACAAAGCACTGTTACCTCAGCACCACCTGATCCAATCCAAGTGCGCTTGTGCCATGGTCTCTCGAGACTGAAGGCCGCTACTAAAATGGTTCACTAAACTGCCATGTCTGTTCAGTGTTCACACAACATAATGATTCACTTGGACTGTGAGCAGTGTCTAATATAGCTATAATGAAACAATCCATCTCTTCAGAAAATGATCTCATATGCTGAGACCATGAGCATTTACGCTGATGCCCTTTGATCATGCTAGGGCTATTCTTGAAAAGAATTTGAGGTGGAATGTTAACTAAATAAACTCTGCAACGATGCTAAACATGTTGGAGTGTGATTCCAACATGCCAGAGTCAATCTATATGTGTTTTGAAGCAGCTGTTAACCAATTGAACCCCAGAATCCATATTCTGGGGGGAACACTAACCAAAAATAGCCTATGTACGAGATTGTAGATTGGCTATTTTTGTCAAGGAAATATTGTGTAGACTGAAAAAAGCGGTCCAAGTACAGAGCCAACTCAGGCCCAGTTTACAAAGTCTAAAGAGGGTTTAGTGGTTAAGTGGTTGAAATAGACACAAATTCAATCTTTGGGATTATCATTTCTCTATGTGAAAGTGCCAGAAACAATGTTTTCCATTCTTGGCTTTCAGACATCTCCTGTTTTAACTCAAAGCAGCATGTGTGCAACGCACGGTTGATCCACATTCATCAATTCCCACTGAGAGGTTGAAAATAATAGTGTCTCCTGCATTGGCCCACTTACAGAGAGCAGTGTCAAAACACAGATACACACAATACACAGCCACCAGTGGTGGACAGTAGCAAAATACATTTACTTGAGTACGTTCTTTGAGCATCTGTACTTCACTTGAATATTAAGTACTGTATATGTTTGGAGTGTATGACTTTCACGTCTCTACACTATGAATTACCGGTAACTAATACTTTAGCACTTTTTGAATTATTCTTTGAAAATAGCCAATCTGAGCTTGAGATTTGTTATTTTCCGCTTTGTTATTTAGTTTTATTCTGGATTTTGTTTTTTTAATTTTAATTTCAATAGGCCTACAGCAATAGATTGATATTAATACAAACTAAGTGTATTTTGTAATTTGTACTTTTGAACACTTAAGTATTTAAGAGTAAGAGTAATATTTGACAGCCACACAACCCTGTCCATGTACCAAACTAGTTCACACCACACTGGACTATGAAAGGCAGGTGTGCACAGGGTGAGGTGCCCCAAGTATAGGAGAGATTATTGAGCTCAGATATTCTATCTATCGGGAATCTTGTTTTTAGGCATGCCTGATTGAAATATCAACTGCAGGCTTTTTCCAATCTCTGCACTATAACTCCATGATAAGAGTTCTGTCTCATTTTGAAATATTAGTTACTAAATTTAGATGTTTGGCAGCACAAACCCCAAAGAGAAATACTGTCCTCAATGATGCAATCTAAAAAAAATAGATGATCCACAAGCTCCAAATCTACTATTTTTGGTGAAGAGATTTGGTCTAGACGGGGGAAAAACGATCCAAATACAGACTCAAGAGTGTTAGCTGAGTGTTTACCTTGGAGAGGACCAATGAGACCTCGTTGGTCTGTCTGTCTGTCACCAAGGTGAAGACCTCCTCCTCGTTGCCAGACTCCAGGCGGTAGTTCACCTGCCAGCTGTCACCTCCTCGCACGTCGGCATCCCCCGCCGACACGGCCGACACCGTTGTGCCCACGGTAGCATCCTCTGCAATGTGGAAGGGCCCATACTGACAGGGGAGACACCACATGAAATAGATCCATACTGACAGGGGAGACACCACATGAAATAGCACCATACTGACAGGGGAGACACCACATGAAATAGATCCATACTGACAGGGGAGACACCACATGAAATAGCACCATACTGACAGGGGAGACACCACATGAAATAGATCCATACTGACAGGGGAGACACCACATGAAATAGACCCATACTGACAGGGGAGACACCACATGAAATAGATCCATACTGACAGGGGAGACACCACATGAAATAGACCCATACTGACAGGGGAGACACCACATGAAATAGATCCATACTGACAGGGGAGACACCACATGAAATAGACCCATACTGACAGGGGAGACACCACATGAAATAGATCCATACTGACAGGGGAGACACCACATGAAATAGACCCATACTGACAGGGGAGACACCACATGAAATAGATCCATACTGACAGGGGAGACACCACATGAAATAGATCCATACTGACAGGGGAGACACCACATGAAATAGATCCATACTGACAGGGGAGACACCACATGAAATAGCACCATACTGACAGGGGAGACACCACATGAAATAGATCCATACTGACAGGGGAGACACCACATGAAATAGCACCATACTGACAGGGGAGACACCACATGAAATAGCACCATACTGACAGGGGAGACACCACATGAAATAGCACCATACTGACAGGGGAGACACCACATGAAATAGACCCATACTGACAGGGGAGACACCACATGAAATAGACCCATACTGACAGGGGAGACACCACATGAAATAGCACCATACTGACAGGGGAGACACCACATGAAATAGCACCATACTGACAGGGGAGACACCACATGAAATAGCACCATACTGACAGGGGAGACACCACATGAAATAGATCCATACTGACAGGGGAGACACCACATGAAATAGATCCATACTGACAGGGGAGACACCACATGAAATAGACCCATACTGACAGGGGAGACACCACATGAAATAGACCCATACTGACAGGGGAGACACCACATGAAATAGCACCATACTGACAGGGGAGACACCACATGAAATAGCACCATACTGACAGGGGAGACACCACATGAAATAGACCCATACTGACAGGGGAGACACCACATGAAATAGATCCATACTGACAGGGGAGACACCACATGAAATAGCACCATACTGACAGGGGAGACACCACATGAAATAGACCCATACTGACAGGGGAGACACCACATGAAATAGATCCATACTGACAGGGGAGACACCACATGAAATAGCACCATACTGACAGGGGAGACACCACATGAAATAGATCCATACTGACAGGGGAGACACCACATGAAATAGATCCATACTGACAGGGGAGACACCACATGAAATAGCACCATACTGACAGGGGAGACACCACATGAAATAGATCCATACTGACAGGGGAGACACCACATGAAATAGATCCATACTGACAGGGGAGACACCACATGAAATAGATCCATACTGACAGGGGAGACACCACATGAAATAGCACCATACTGACAGGGGAGACACCACATGAAATAGATCCATACTGACAGGGGAGACACCACATGAAATAGATCCATACTGACAGGGGAGACACCACATGAAATAGATCCATACTGACAGGGGAGACACCACATGAAATAGATCCATACTGACAGGGGAGACACCACATGAAATAGATCCATACTGACAGGGGAGACACCACATGAAATAGACCCATACTGACAGGGGAGACACCACATGAAATAGATCCATACTGACAGGGGAGACACCACATGAAATAGATCCATACTGACAGGGGAGACACCACATGAAATAGATCCATACTGACAGGGGAGACACCACATGAAATAGCACCATACTGACAGGGGAGACACCACATGAAATAGATCCATACTGACAGGGGAGACACCACATGAAATAGACCCATACTGACAGGGGAGACACCACATGAAATAGACCCATACTGACAGGGGAGACACCACATGAAATAGCACCATACTGACAGGGGAGACACCACATGAAATAGCACCATACTGACAGGGGAGACACCACATGAAATAGCACCATACTGACAGGGGAGACACCACATGAAATAGATCCATACTGACAGGGGAGACACCACATGAAATAGCACCATACTGACAGGGGAGACACCACATGAAATAGCACCATACTGACAGGGGAGACACCACATGAAATAGACCCATACTGACAGGGGAGACACCACATGAAATAGACCCATACTGACAGGGGAGACACCACATGAAATAGCACCATACTGACAGGGGAGACACCACATGAAATAGATCCATACTGACAGGGGAGACACCACATGAAATAGCACCATACTGACAGGGGAGACACCACATGAAATAGCACCATACTGACAGGGGAGACACCACATGAAATAGATCCATACTGACAGGGGAGACACCACATGAAATAGACCCATACTGACAGGGGAGACACCACATGAAATAGATCCATACTGACAGGGGAGACACCACATGAAATAGCACCATACTGACAGGGGAGACACCACATGAAATAGACCCATACTGACAGGGGAGACACCACATGAAATAGATCCATACTGACAGGGGAGACACCACATGAAATAGACCCATACTGACAGGGGAGACACCACATGAAATAGACCCATACTGACAGGGGAGACACCACATGAAATAGATCCATACTGACAGGGGAGACACCACATGAAATACCTCAGACATGAACACATGTGTTTTGATAAATCGTTGCTGTCGGCTGGGCAAAAAACCTTGTATGGCCAAAACTGTATACTTTTCAGGAAATGGAAAATCTGTGTTCCAATGGATCAAATGGAGTTATTATTTAGTAACCATGCAGCTCTTGTTTCTATATGGGCTATTTTAGCTACTTTGACACACCAGTCTTGTACAATGAAGTAGTGGGGCATTAATTTATGAAAAATTAACACGTTGAAATATGGAGATACAATGTCTCTGCCCGACAGCAATTATATAATTTCATTTATATGAATTATGAATTATATTTTCATAAACAACAGCCACACACAACTACTAACCAGAAGCCATTGATTCATATAATCCTCCAGTTCACTGTTCACACGTTGATTGATAGCACAATACACTGTCCCGACTCCCTACCATATGAGCAATTGCAGTTAAGTGCATGTTCACAAATCTATATGTGTGGGTGGATGTCCACTGTGGCTCTGCCTGTTGTTAGCTGACCTTCATTCACACACCTCCAATATCTTTTTGCTTAGACGCCGGCCCTTTAATCTGCCACTCAGGACTCTCATCTGGTGCAGCGGTGGTGATCCCTTTGATCTGACCACAGGGTCGCTGCAGCACGCCCTATTCTCCTATCACCACTCCCGTCCCACATGCACTCCCTATAGCTCTGCATTCACATGGCCATGATGGCCATGGAAAAAAGCTGGGACCACTCAGGCGTGACCTGCTCAAGAGCTTTTTCCACCTCTGTGTGTGTGTATGTGTGTGTGTGTGTGTGTGTGTGTGTGTGTGTGTGTGTGTGTGTGTGTGTGTGCGTGTGTATGTGTGTATGTGTGTGTGTGTGTGTGTGTGTGTGTGTGTGTGTGTGTGTGTGTGTGTGTGTGTGTGTGTGTGTGTGTGTGTGTGTGTGTGTGTGTGCGCGCGTGTGCGTGCGCGCGCGCGTGAGTGTGTACGTTTATTACTAGTTTGTGAGGGTCAAATGTCTCCACAACTATAGCATAATTTGAAAAATAGACATTGTGAGGACCATTTTCATGCTCCTCACAAGAAATACATTATTGTTGAAAATAACAGAGTAGCCTACGAGGCTACCACCGTCCACCGTGCCTCCGGTCAAGTCAAGGCAGGTTCCATCACAGGAGAGGGAGAAGAAGGAGACACTGGAGCAATTTAGCCAATTTAGCCTTATTTATTAGTCCTAATAAAAAAGGATCGGGTTAGAGGTTTCTCTAATAATTTAGTTATACTTAATTGTGCGCTGATATCATGCACCAAAAAATAGCCAATCTATGATCAATGTTCTATTTTCAGCTATTTTCAGTGATATCCTAATGTCCTCACAAGTATAATAATCTGTGTCTGTGATCATTGACAGTCGCTGCATATGTTGGAGACGATGCTTCCAGTATCCGTGATGTTTTCTATCTACTATTGTTTGTGCTGAAGAATTTCTTAAATAAAATGTGAGCACAAATAAAGATGTTAAATGGGGTGGGAACTGGGATGGGATGCAGGGGAGGGTTGCATGTTATGTCAAGTGTGCACATTAATTTTGTTTGTGAGCCAGAAGGTGGGAGCTTGTAGCCAGACTAGCCATGCAGTGTCACATCAGCTGTGAAATGACTACACAGTAAAGCCAATATTTCCTTTCAGTTTACTGCATCGCAGAATTCTATATGTGAATAACATTTTCTCTACCCTGCAATTCCAGCCGGCAGATTTGTCACATTGGGTGGCAAACTGCAGCTGAAACACTGGTGGATATACATTGGAGTCAGTGGAGCGGACAAGCATATGAACAAACAAGCAAACAAACACATTTCTGAATGATTGAGACCATTGTAAAATAATCACTTCTGGAAAATAAAAGAAGACATACAGTATAAGTTATAACACATTATTATCTGCTGTGTTGCTTTTCAATGTGTACACTGTGTTAAACTGTGTAATTGTATAGAGGTATCTAAAGAGCACAAAGTACATTTCTGAACGTGCCAAGTATCGCAAGACTATCAACCGTTTCCTGTCTGGCAACCAAATCTTGTGATACTTCCGAGACAGAAACGATACCTGCCGCTGTTTAAATGCCTCAATAAAATTATGTAGGCTTACTGTGCACAAAGCAAGTGATTAGAAAACAACCTGTGATATGTCTTCTTTTATATTCCTGAAGCGATTATATGACAGAGGTCACAATCGTTCATGAATATTGTTTGTTCATGAGCTAGTCCAGCCGGCTCCATCCACTGCCATGTACTGCCATGCACTTCCGGTGCAAGGTTTAATTTAATGTATACCTTTACCAATTTATTGACCTCGTTGCTTGAAGATAATGGCTGATTTTGAAGGATAACTTAGGCTTAACCTTACCCAGACGAGTGTCACAGTTGTATACTATGAACAAAGATAAATGATGCTTAACCACAACTTGCTTAGGCAAAAACAGTTCCTGGTGTTATTGAATTCTTTCAGTGCCCATTCTGTCTGCCAGCGAGAAGTATAACTACAGATTTGTTCGCCACTATTACAACACGATGGATCTCCCACATAATGGCCCTCTGGGCATTCTCTCTTCCAGTATTCACAGGGTGTAGGTGGTACCCAGGGGTTTTTCCATAACTATGTTTAGACTGCCTTTCTTCACAGTAGTGAGTCTGAAGTAGGCCACAATATGAGAACTACTGTACCACGGCGAGCTGGGCCTGTATGTGTCTGTCTGGGATGGAGATGGTGATGTTATTTATTATTAGAAATAGGCCGAACTTGCATTCAATGACACCTTGCACACTATAGAAGAAGAAAATGAAACACTGACGTAATAGACGAATTATGATAATGGGTACATCATTAAATACTCTGACAGCGAGTACAATATTGGTACAACAGGTATTGCATACCCGGAGGGGCATAGGTTCCCAATGCCGGGAATCGTTCCCAACGGGCATCAGCCTATAGTAACTATAATTAGCGTTATAAGCAGATTGTACCGTAAGTATGTTTAAAATGCATTATATACATTAGCTTCATAGAAATTGTAACCCCACACACCTAAAGGTGCCATACCTAAAGGTGCGTTCCTTAATGAATGAATAGAACAGTGATGCAAGAAGATGCCATTTAGGATATCTTATGCTAACACAATCAATACAGCATTTCTGGCAGTTAATGAACGAAATCACAATCAAAATGATAAAACTTCAGTTAAAGTCTGCATGTTGTACATGGCAAAGATATCAAAGCAGTTCTCTGAAAGCAATATTTGAGGATGGAGGGAGAAGATAAAAAAATGACTACATCAGCCAAGGATCAGCCGAGGTTAGAAGGTTTGGGGATTAAACAAGAGAGGCAAGGTTGAGATGATTTGAACCTGTGCAAAGAAGGAATAAGGGGTATATTGGGAGAAGGATGCTAAAGATAGAGCTGCCAGGGAAGAGGAGAAGAGGAGGTTTATGGATGAGGTGAGAGAGGACGTTCAGATGGCTGACGTGACGGAGTAAGATGCCGGAAACAGAAGCAGATGGAAACAAATGATCCGCTGTGGTGACCCTGATGGGAATTTGCCTAAAGAAGAGGATACACTGTCTCACAAAGAAATGAATAAAACATAAAACCATAGGACCTATCTATACTTCCCTGCCAGGAATATGAGATCAGCAATGAACTGCACTGTGGGGGGTTCAGTCTGGCCCAATAATCACTGATTATGTAGCTGTGTGATGTTTTGTGGCGTGATGTGCGTGTGTGTGTGTGTGTGTGTGTGTGTGTGTGTGTGTGTGTGTGTGTGTGTGTGTGTGTGTGTGTGTTCTGCACTGCATACCTCATGTTGAGGAAACACCGGGGGGTGGTTGTTCTCATCTTGCACTGTCACAACGAGGGTACAGGAGCTGTTCAAACCTGACAGTGACATCACCACAGCATCCATGAGTCATGTGGGTCGAACAGTACGTTACACAAGAACGCATATACAACGTGCGCCAGCTAGTACCTCATACTGGATCTATCATCCCTATTATCCCTGAATCACAGAGTACAAGCATCATCTGTTCAGTTAGAAGACACCCCATGCACCCTATAGAGCGTCGCAGTCCCGCCCCTCGTATTTCTTCTTTGTAATTATTTGTTTGGTCCAAAATATTGTGTTTGTTGTCATGATTTGTCACGACAAGAGTTGGCTTTGTACGACGCTTATAAGGTCTTTAAATAAATACGTTTTGAAATGTCTATGAGAAAAATGCATTGGAAACTATTTCCTGGGCCTGGCGTCGTCATGAAAGGGGGCGGGACTGCGACGCTCTATATAGCCTCATTTACAACTATCGTGACTTGGCTGTAAAACGAAGGCATATATCATTGTTGATATTCTCTCTGATCTACTGTCAGGTGGTACAGTATATATTTTTATGAATATCGAATCATGAATAAACATGGGATGGTTGGTTAAAGTAGAAATGAAGGTGAAACGGTACACAGTAAAATCCTTAGTAATTTGACTCTGAAGAGTGTACAAATGCAACCATTTACTGTGTGCATAATGACTGAGGCCATATTATCTCCGTGGATGAGGAGGCCCTGCACCGTTACCTTTAGCATCCTCAGCGGTGATGGTGAGGGTGTACTGTGGTGCGGTGCCCTCCATGCTGTCTGCTTGGACAGAGATCACTCCTGAGTCACGGTCCACCCTGAAGAGAGCGCGGGGACTTTCAGGGATCTGACCCACTAAACGGTAGAAGATGCGCACGTTATCTGTCTTGGGGTCGTCATTGTCTGCTGCCTGCACTGTAAGGATCTCTGTCCCTGTGGGAAACATTATGCCAGTGAGTCAAAGCAAAGACCGCCAACAGGCAGAATATCTAAAGGCAGGAAGCAAAAGCAGCTTGTGACGCAGCTGTCTGTGACAAATTGTCACTGACGGGTGGACACCTTAGGTCCAAAACCGTTACTTTTCAGGAAATGGGGGAAAATGGATCCAAATGGATCCAATGCAGTTATTATTAAGTCAAAAGCTCTTGTTAACACTTTTCATTGGTGAAATATTTATAAACCCCACACAGACACACTTAACCACATTCATTTTTACTTTCAAAATCCTCCAGAAATAGCACAAATAGCAGATCTACAGACGTAGTGAGTTTGTAGACCTGCTACATCTGCTGTAACCCCTGTTCACAGGGGCAGATTCTTTTTGCTACTTTTGTGTGACACACTACCATGACAAGTAGGGCATTAACCATTTAGACCTGATACTGATTCTAAAAACGCCTTCTAAATATTGACCTACATTTCCGGATTCATGTTTTTTTTTATTATGTCAAAAACATGAGAACCAGATTCATGGTTCAGCATTTCCGATATAACCGTATATATAGGTCTAAATGGTTTGAAAAAAATAAAAAATTGTTGAAATATGGAGATACAAGGTGTCTGCCGGATAGCAACAAAACCAGGACCAGGGGATGAACATTACACTACTGACTACTGTTCACTTGTAAAGCTCACGCTCTTATTTCATTGTGATTCACAGATTGTTATTGTGCAATTATTTCCTAACAATCAAATAAAAAGCATAAACAAAAGGCTTTCACACACTGACCTGAACATATCAAAATATAGCCTGTGCTTTTTAAGAGTACAATGTCCTGGCTAAACCCCAATCATCTGTCATGGGTGACCCATCTATCTGGTGCACAAAGCCCTCCCTGTCTGCTCACTCTGAACATTCATCATGCTGCCTGCTATGCTATCATTACTTCTATGAAGGAATAATCCTATTACACTGTGAATACGACCGACCGACAGACAGACAGACAGACAGACAGACTGACAGACAGACAGACCGACAGACAGACAGACAGACAGACAGACAGACAGACAGACAGACAGACAGACAGACAGACAGACAGACAGACAGACAGATTTGTTCAGTTACCCCTGGCGGCTAGTTCTTTGACCACAGTGTGGTATTGGGCCTGTGGGAAGGTAGGTCTATTGTCGTTGGCGTCGCCGACCATTACTCTCAGCTCCACTGGCTTGGCGATCTCTCTACCATCAGGCCGCTCCACCACAATGCTGATCTGGAACTGGCAGCAGACACACACACACACACACACACACACACACACACACACACACACACACACACACACACACACACACACACACACACACACACACACACACACACACACACACACACACACACACACACACACACACACACACACACACAGTTAGTTAATACTATTAGTACAGACATGACAAGCATGATATGAACGGGTCCCTCTGAGACACTGTGTGTGGATGCTTCGATATGTGAAGCGAAAGCTGTGTCCATGTACTGGGCAGTACGTTGGATTTGTTTCCTGTGGGGGTTGGCCTCTGCCAGGGCTGTGCATTGTCACCTATCCTGTTTGTGATATTAATGGACAGGATCTTGAGAGGCAATCGTGAGGGAGAGGGTATACGGTTTGAGGAGTTAAGGATTGCTTCACTGCTTTTTGCAGATGATGTGGTCCTGATGGCACCATCGTTCTGAGACCTTCAACTCTCACTGGATTGGTTCGTGGTCGAGTGTGCAGTGGCTGGGATGAGGATTAGCATCTCCAGCTTTGACCAGTAGTTTTCATGGCTTAAACATTGGCCAGCCGCTTTATACAGTATACACAGCTTGTCATGCCGTGTATGCATTTCTGTTTTATTTGTAAAAGTGTTAATACGTAATGTATACCCAGTAAGAAAAAATGCTCAGTGGCCTTGTGGTTAGAGTGTCCGCTCTGTGACTGGGAGGTCGGGGTCCGATTCCCAGCCGGGTCATACCAAAGACTCTGAAAATGGGACCCAGTGCCTCCCTGCTTGGCACTCAGCATCAAGGGTTGGATTGGGGCTGAGTCCCTGCGACATACAGTGTCATGTCCAGGGGGTGTACTTGTACATCAAGCTGCCTCATGCTATATAAACAGGAGATAGGCTCCTGCCCTATGGGCCTCATGGCTCTGCAAGGTTTACTTACTAATCGTATTACTTGAATGCACCTGAATCCGCCAAATACCCAACTACACTTTAAATTGTCCTATTCTATTCGTCTGGTCTCTAAATATTCTACCTGTGGTTGCCAAAGTGTCAATGGATATCTCCTTCTATGCTGACCCTCTCCCTCTGATATCTTATTTGATGAAGAATTATGATTTTACAATCAACACAAAAGTGAAACCCTCATGGAACTTCATTTTGGTAGGCTTGCAAACATGTGCTGTTGTTGTAATTCTGTCAATTCAGCCAGTGTATTTCAGAATAACTTTTAGTTATATCATGAAGGAAATATGAACCTCGTGAAGGCTCAAATCGTAAACAAGGTCATAAAAGAAAAACTACAAGCAATGTTTAAACTTTGATTTATAGTCTTTATCCTAATAAGGATTTCCCTCTCTGCCCAAAGCAAACAAGACTTTATGCACGTTGATTTATGAACCTATACACCCATGACCCATGATTCTTTTCTTCACCATAGTTGAAGGAGAATTGCAGTGACTTTCATTTTTGGCTTATTGCCTTCATCACACTATTTCCTTTTACAAATGTGAAATTTCCCATGGTTCTCATGGTCCTCTTGCTATGATTTAAGACAAGTCAACGTCCCTTTGAGTGAAAGGTAATTTACTGGTGACATCATAAGTCATCAGTAATCACTTCAAACAAAAATGATATTGCCTACCAGCCTAACCATCATCACTCAAGAGCTTCGTCACAATTAATACAAATAGATAAACAAAAGGGGCTGTAGGTGTTATGGACTATAACAACCGATTGATGTAAAATCAATACATCGATGGGTAAATGCTGCGATGGGTTTCAACTGAATGGTTAATGCTAACATTTTAAATAATATATCTCACACAGCTTGCCTTTAATAATTCATTGTTTTAAAAGTATTCCAATGCCTGTTCATTTCAGTGTACTACTGCCATGTGGGCAATAATAAACCACAGCCTCAATATTGGGTAGCGCTTGAGCAGCAGAGAAACTAAGATGTGCAAGAAATTAACACCAATGTTTTCTGGTAAATGGCGGAACTGAAGTGCCACATTTGTGGCTTACACTGCAGTAATTGAGTAAAGACTAGCTGAAATGTTTGCAAAATGATATTGCTATTGACTTGCTGTCAAATATGTGCAAACAACACAAAAATCATAATTCACAGAATAAAAATAGAATTGAGTTAAGAGTCATAATTACGAAGGTATAGTAGTTCAATTACCACAAAATATTTTACTGTGTGGGACAGTTTAATATTTTACAACATTCATTCTCAGATTAAACAGCTTCAGTTATTATTATAAAATAGGGGTCCAGGGATCCTCAGGGTTCCTTGAGGTGGTTCCAAATGGACCCTTACAGGTCTGTGTACAAATGGAACCAAATGGACTCGTTGTATGGGTGTCCTTGAATTATTTAATTTTTTTAAGTTTGAGAACCAAAGTTATAAACCATTAGACTTTTATACGTCTGTGCTGAAGTGTAAAACACATTAGGTTGCAAAAGGTACTGACCTGGTCCTGTGTCTCCCTATCCAGAGGGGCGTTCAGATAGATGACTCCTGGGATGCTGATAGTGAAAAGCATTTCTGGAAACTCCCCCTCTAGACTGTACTCTGCCTGACTACCGCTCCATTTCACCTAGACAAACAACAAAAGGGCATCCACACACGCACGCACGCACGCACACGAGCACACATGCATAGACACACATGCGCGCACACACACCACAGGGACATACAGTACATCCATGTATAACTGCAAAGGTGTATGCCTTCATCTTATAAACAACCCTTGAAGTGGTACGCATCTGGCTTGCAAATATACAATATTTGATCTAAATCTAATAAATAGTACATAGCTCTGGGTCTGCAAAAGGGGACAGCATGATATATAAGTACAAAGTAAAAACCCAGAGTCACTGTCTGTTTACATGATAAAGTCACGGCGAAATGCACTGAGGATGACGAGGAACAGAGAGGACAGCCAAGACTAACTTGTGTGACTGGAGGGATTTTCCACTGGGCTTTTACAACACAGACAGAGAGGCTGTGTGATGGGTGCTGAGAGGGCCCTAGCAGCCACAACCAACAGCACCCAACAAGGAGAGGAGAGGAGTGCGGCCACAGCAGCATGCACACACACAGTGGTGGCTTTTATTGTTTTTTATTTTACTTAAGTAAAAGTAGCAGTAGCACAATGTAGAAATACTAAAGTAGCCTACCAAAAGTAAAACCACTCAATATTTCTGAATATCCGATGTAGGCCTATGTATTATTTTCACCCAGTGTCAATTGTCTACAGTAATCCTGGGCGCTACACTCCCTCTGCTAACCTGGGAAGAGACTACATCTCAGACTGATCGATCTCATGTTTCCGTGATATTCCGCCAATGCATGAAGAGTCCAAGCTGCTTCTTTTCACCTGATGGGGGGGGGGGGGTCCCCGGTTAGACGTAGCGCGTGGAAGGAACACGTTATTCCAACCAGTTCCTTTCCCCTCCAACAGGTGCCCCGGTTGTCCAGGGGGAGGCGTTTAGAAACCATGATTACTGTGAGGGGATTACCCTAGGGGACACAGGGAGAACATGCAAAAAGGCCATTTTGCCAACCCCACCTATGGGCACTGATGACACAGAGGAGAGACACCCCCCCCAGCACCCACAGCGTCCCAGTGGGAATCGAATCCAGACCTTCTAGCTGTGAGGTGACAGCCTACCAATCTAAATCTGCAATAATTGTTGATGATTAAAAAGTAATTAGCCTCTGAGGTGTAGTGGAGTAGAAAAAATAAAAATAAAGGATCATACTCAAGTAACATTTAACCTCACGATTGTACCTACAGTACTTGAGTGCTTGTCACTTAATATTATAAAGTGATACTTTTCTAAAATGCTACAGTGATGGTATGACGACTGCACACCCGGGCATGTGTATCGCCTCAACTCCCCTGTCTGTCACACGCTCTGCTCCTGTGCTTTAGAGAGGACTGCTTAGACTCTGTGAACCTGTGTATATACACCGAGCCACTTCACTACAGCTGGCCGTCTCTTAATGTTATGGTGTGTTTTCTAGACCTCAGAAACGTAATGACACGTGTGTGTGTGTGTGTGTGTGTGTGAGCGTGTGTGTGTGTGTGTGTGTGTGTGTGTGTGTGTGTGTGTGTGTGGGGGGGGGGGGTGATGATCAATGACTATTTCTATAAATAGTTACTGTATACGATTCAATTGCGATGAGGTCATGTGTTTTGGTTCTGTCTGTTGTATCTAATGTCTTGCAGAGAGGACGTTCTGTGTGAAGGACAGCTTGATGCTGTGCTGAATGTACACGGTGCTCAGTGCATTTGATGAGCAAAGTTGAAGTTGAATATACGCAGCGGGGGACAAAGTACTCAACCCCAGTACTTGAGTCAAAGATGCAAGTGAAAGCTGCTCAGTTAATGTACAGGAGTAGGTTACTTGCTTTTAAAGATACTATACACATGTATACAAAAGTACATATGTGTCTTTGGAATGTAGTGGAGTGAAAGTATCAAAAGATACAAATACTCAAGTAAAGTATAGATCGCTCAAACAGTACTCAAGTAAATGTACCTCTTAACTGTCCACCACTGAATATACTGTAATGCAAATGGCAGAACCTTCTGAATAAATGATCCATATACTTACTACAGGGTATACCGTATGTAGACATGACTGATCCCCTTATCTGACACAGTAGGAGGGATAATGTGTGTTTTTGAGTCGGTCCCCCCTCCCACATAAAGCGCTTGTGCGGTTATACAGCGTTGGCGAAACCAGGCTTCCACCATGTCATTTTCCCTAATTCCTATTGTGTGTGATTCACATTCCTGGATGAGCAATGCTGGAGCTGTGCATAATGCAACAATTTTAATGATTGATATTGATCAAAAAGCATGGTTGGGCAATCCGTTCAGTCAAAGCTCTTCACACGCACACGCATTGCAATAAAGGCAGAATAATTTAAAAAATGTCTTTGCTCATCATGTTAATGCCAATGTTGAAATGATCATTTGATATAAGGCTGATGAATTAATCAGGACCTAGAATACAGAAGAGTGCGTGCTTCTGAGCACAGATCGCCGGGGTGCGTACACAGAGACCTGTTATAATGCAACCATGAGGCCCAACTGTATCACAAGGGGTCCATGAGGTTTGGACAAAATCTTGAGGAGTATAAAAAATGTCTCATGGTGGCACTATAATGCTGATGTGAAAGATTTGGGTTGGCGGCTCTTCCTCTGCCTCCCTGGAGTGTGCCTGCAAAGACAGACAGACTCACAGGAATCCCTCCATTTAGGCCGTTCTGACCTGCCCCGGATAATAAAGAATTGCACCTGTGCAAACTGAGCGGTGCAGTGTGTGTGTGTGTGTGTGTGTGTGTGTGTGTGTGTTTAGGCTTCTCAACAGTGCCACTTTAGGTCAAACATCGGTATTGCTGTTCACACTCCAAACATACATGGACACACGCGGCCAGTCATTGGAACCGCTCAAAAATGGTATATTCCTACAGATGAATGAATGTGTGTTCTTGCGTGGGTTGCTTCTAAAAGAGATGGAGGCGGAGGGTGAGTGGACTGTAGAGGAGGAAAGAGATGGAGGCGGAGGGTGAGTGGACTGTAGAGGAGGAGAGAGAAGAGGAGGTGGTGAGGGAGAGATGGAGGCGGAGGGTGAGTGTACAGTAGAGGAGGAGAGAGAAGAGGAGGTGGTGAGGGAGAGATGGAGGCGGAGGCTGAGTGTACTGTACAGGAGGAGAGAGAAGAGGAGGTGGTGAGGGAGAGATGGAGGCGGAGGCTGAGTGTACTGTACAGGAGGAGAGAGAAGAGGAGGTGGTGAGGGAGAGATGGAGGCGGAGGCTGAGTGTACTGTAGAGGAGGAGAGAGAAGAGGAGGTGGTGAGGGAGAGTGGACTGTAGAGGAGGAGAGAGAAGAGGTGGTGGTGAGGGAGAGATGGAGGCGGAGGGTGAGTGTACTGTAGAGGAGGAGAGAGAAGAGGAGGTGGTGAGGGAGAGATGGAGGCGGAGGCTGAGTGTACTGTACAGGAGGAGAGAGAAGAGGAGGTGGTGAGGGAGAGATGGAGGCGGAGGCTGAGTGTACTGTACAGGAGGAGAGAGAAGAGGAGGTGGTGAGGGAGAGATGGAGGCGGAGGCTGAGTGTACTGTAGAGGAGGAGAGAGAAGAGGAGGTGGTGAGGGAGAGATGGAGGCGGAGGGTGAGTGGACTGTAGAGGAGGAGAGAGAAGAGGTGGTGGTGAGGGAGAGATGGAGGCGGAGGCTGAGTGTACTGTAGAGGAGGAGAGAGAAGAGGAGGTGGTGAGGGAGAGATGGAGGCGGAGGCTGAGTGTACTGTAGAGGAGGAGAGAGAAGAGGAGGTGGTGAGGGAGGCATATTGGCCACAGAGATTCTCAGATATTCTTACTGCTCTTTATTTGGAGCCAGAATCGTCTCTAAAAGCCAAATGTCCTCTGTCCACAGTTTTCTGTCTTGAACAAATGAAGCTAATAATGTTGCCAAGCTTAGCTTGATTTAATTTACTCAGAAACAGTACATCTATTATTGCTGCTGAGATGGATCTGTTTCTGCTACTACAAAACCTCTTAGAGCATTAGTGGTTATTTATACTTTTGCAGGGACTTGATGCTGCTATGACGTAGAACTGTAGAAAGAAAGCAAACAGCAGAAACAGATAAAAATACAGCAATACGTCATATGGTTAAAGACTGCAAAAAGTCAGTAGAATCGCAGCAAAGCTGGCAACTATACAATGTCCCTTTTATTCTCTTACAGCTGGCCTCCAGAAACCAATATTGAAAGTAGACGAGAACTGAAAAGGTAATGCATAACACCTTGAATATAGCACAATGAGTGATGATGGCGCCTAAAATGACTCAGTCCTGCAGAGAGCAGTGATGAACAGCATCAATAATGCAACATTTGGTCAGCAGGATGACCCAACTGACACTAAAAATAGTAACTGGCAATATGATGCTACTTTGCTAAACTGTGGTTATTGGCAAAGTGCTTGGTTTATGGTAACATGATATGTTTGAAGCAGCAATTCCAATATACCGTAGTCGACACTCAAAGGCCTATATGCTTTATCTCGGGCCGAATACAAAGACAAGAAGGCCTAAACAACGTAATGTAAAGGGACGTTAGAATTTGACGCTTCGCTGTTTCAGAGAAGAGCCTTTCTTACCTGTGAGATGGGGATGGGGTAAGGGCCTGGTAGGTTCTCCTGTAGTCGCACAGGGTCAGGTGATGCCCAGGTGTTTCCAGTGACTTCGACAGTAACAATGCCTGTAGAAAAGAAGGCATTAGCCTTCCCAGCCATGTCCTTCACCATCACTGACAGCTTGTAGCGACCACACATCTCTGGGTCCAGAGCAGAAGCTCCTAATGGAAACAAGAAATAATGAAAGGAGTAAAGGACACATCAATTGTTGGATCTCTGTTAATAAGAGGCAGTCAAAAAGTCAACATAGCCTAAGCGATGCTATATAATTTAAAGTTCCGAAATATTATCTATGTCTTTTTGTAGTCTTATACTATGTGTGACGGCCCTGCCCCCTCTGCCTCACTGTAGGCTAGCCGGCAGCCTCTGTGATGGCAGAGTGGAGCAGGCCGTCAGCCCAATTGTGCTCACCTGAGGTGGGTGGAGCTTAGGGCAGTATATAGGGAGCTCTCCTGGCTCCAGCTGACTCTCTCTCTGTCCTCCCTGCAAGCAGGACCTACTATGGGTTGCCACCTGGCTCAAGGGCCTAACCACCTTAAGTTATGTTTTGTATCAACTAATACAACACGCACCCACCACTCTCCACACATCCATACACTGCAGACATTACTGATAACTGATATCCTCACATCCCACACTTTATTTACACATTATTTTCTATTCTTAATTTACCTTACTATAATAAATATCATTACAAAACGTTTATGCTCTTGTGTGGACTCCCTGTTGCCTGCAGCAGAACAACGTCAATAAAAGGATCTTCACTGTAGCTGAGGTTCGAAAAGAGAGAGCAAGTGGGTTGAATCAGAAAAGTGAGTGTGAAAGTCATGTAGCTCTTGCCAAGTTGTAACTAAGGGCAGTACTAGAAATACTCCAGAAATAGCTCAGCATGCAAGACGTAGGCCAAGGTTGTGTGTGTGTGTGTGTGTGTGTGTGTGTGTGTGTGTGTGTGTGTGTGTGTGTGTGTGTGCGTGTTTGTGCGCGTGTGCGTGTGTGTGTGCGTGCATGCGTGCGTGCACAAATGAATCAAACCAGTTCAAATGAAGCTTCAGGCTTTTTGGAAGCATGCTAAAGAAAAACAGTACCAAACAAGTTATTCACTTGAACCCCAGCATTCTCATTCTGAGGAGAACATTTACCAAAAATAGCAGATCTTCAAGCTCAAAATGCGCCGCAAATGAGAGGAGAGGTCGCACAGCTCGTAGTCACGATGCAAAAAGACTATTTTATTGAAAGACCAACGTTTCAGCAAACAATATGCCTTCTTCTATATGTACGGCATATACTGCAGTGCTATACTGCTATATTTAAATAAAACCACCTGTACGTGTCAAAAGACAATCGCAGTCAATCTCTAAATGCAAAATACTTAGCCTATATATAGGCTACTTACTTAAATAACATTTCTTAGATATCTTGTTCATTATGGTTTTATTACTTGCAGAACCATCACCTCTCTGAGATCAAACAGTATACACACAAGTTCTACTTGACCACATGACTGTGTAAATCCTGGCCTTACTGTATACTTCTGAAATCCTACATCATAGTATCGCCAAGACCTACTGCTAACAGCTCACCTGCCACCCTAAGCCCCATGCATGCCACTTGGACAAAAACCAGGGTCTGGTCAGATATGATGTGTCCAAGTTTGTCCATCAGTAGATGTATTGTTAACCTAGGCTTTTAAAATGCTCTGCTTTGTCAATGAGTGTCTACATGGACTGGCTCCTCCTCCAGTTTTATTTTATAATCAGGAAGAGAGACACTGGACATGGCACTATAATGCAGAGTTCACACAACAGAGGGGACTGTGAGGTCCATCATAGGCAGACAACTTTGAATAGCTTCCCAGTCACTCTAAGGGAAATCCCAACCCTGGCCTGTATACCACAACCTTTAAACCACAAGTAAGTAAGTAAGTAAGTAAGTAAGCCTTGCCTTGTTTCTGTAGCGTGAGGAAGCTTGATGTACAAGTACACCCCTGGCCCCTGGACATGATGCTAGTATGCTGCAGGGACTTACCACCAATCAAACCCTAAGGGTCCAAGGGAGGCACTGGGTCCCATTTTTCACAGTCTTTGGTATGGCCCGGCCGGGGATCGAACCCCAACCTCCCAGTCTCAAGGCAGACACTCTAACCACAAGGCCACTGAGCTGGTAAAAACTAAAGCAATGGTTAAAAATGTCTCGAACATGTGATCATCGATATCATTTTATATATATATATATATAATTATGTCAAAATAGGCTTTGGATTTCCAATGGTTAGATATTAGACTATATATTCTTAAAGGCTTAAATTGGGTATGGTATTTTGAAAATGTATTTGTCATGGTTTGAGTCTCCCCCTGTCCACTTTGGCCACTCCCTCATCCCATTCCACACTTCAGTCCCAGTTACACACCTGGTTCCACTCTCATCAGCCCAGCCCTTTACAAACCTGTGAACACTACTGCAATCAACCCACCACCTATAAGACTGGACTCATTGCACACACACCTTGTCGGATCATACATTCATGTCATGTTGTTGTACCTGGGAGTTCTTGCCTTGTTCCTGGACTATGCTTTGAAGCTTCTGGTAATTTTCTTGTACCTCTTTGTTTTTGTATTTTTGGACTGCCTAGTTTCTGCCAGTAGTTAACCTTGTATAAGTTTGCCTTTCTCTGCATTATTTAATAAATCCTTTGATTAGACTGGTCGTGACTCTGCACTTGGGTTCAGTTGGCCTACATTTTTGCCACCGTGACAGTATTAGGCAGCTGTATACTATGCTGTATTTTCAACATGAGATCATGTTCAATTGATTGAATTATTGTACTGAATGTTCATTAACGTGTCCCCGAAAATAAACAAAGTAAAGTAAATCACAGGCCATAGGCGCATCGATGCTCAAATCCGCATGAAACTTGGCATTTGCGCTACGCTGCATGCTAACACTACTCAGGGGTCTGGGATCAGAATGGTCACACCAGGGACCATGTGTCTCTCAAAATCGAGTTTCCTCAAAACATCTCATGTGATGCCTAATAATGAAGTCCAGAAAAAACTGCCATCACAAATGTGACGAGGACAGCACATTTGGGCACATTTGGGCAAGTGGCTATATGGCCGAATTTAGCCTAAGGATTGTTTTCTTGTGCAAAACGAATGCTTGGAATGGATTCAGAATCATGAAAACCCCGTAGTTTGTCTCATGCTACTTAGCATAATGACATTTAGAAGATTTTGCCTTTATAGATTGTTAATGGTGGCCATATGGATTTGGCCACTGTGGCGACCCTGAAGGTTGCTGGCTCGAGCGCCCTAGCTAAATCATTCGGGCATGCCCTGGGCTACATCTGTGCAAAAGTTGGCGCTTTTAGACGAATTAGCAGAAAATCACCCTTATCTGTTCCTAAGCTCCTCCACTATTAGAGGAGGCTTTACTGTATAGGCCTATGCTTGTAAACAATAGAGTTCGGGACTCACCGTCCTCAGTGAGGGACACATCTCCAGTGACAGAGTTGATGAAGAACATGTGACTGGAGGGAATGCGGGGTGTCTGCTCCATCAGGCTGAAACGCAGCTCGGCATGGGCTGTGTTACGATCATCGCGGTCCAATGCCTCCACCTGCATGAATGGGATCCCTAACGAGCACATGTTCAGTTGAAAATGTAACTGCCAGTGAATTGCACTGTACAATGAGTGAGACTTAATTTAACTTGGTTGTATAAAACAGTTTTCAATGGTCTGGAAGCCTCTCTGTAAAAGGTTCAATTGTAGGCTATATAATTTGTTTGTTTATGCAGAGTTTAGGTGAGTTTACCAGGGTGGACTTTTTCCACTCCACTGGACTTTTCCAGCATTTATAAATTATCACTACAAATGATTACATAAATGCAGTTTTTTCCACATTAATTGAATATTCAGCATTTAAAATTATCTGTTTTTGGCAGCAGATTTCGATTTTAGTCATAACATTTTAGTCGACTAAATCTACAGTTGATTTAGTCGACTTAAATGTATTTTGGCGGGCCTTGATGCCGTCGTCATGACGTTGTCAGCTTGTATATCGTCTATTTTCAGCATGCAACTAATTGTAAAATGACTTACTGGATCTCTTGTCCCTAGTCCCTTCCTAACATTTTAGTCTAGTTTTCATTTGTTGTCAATATTAGTCATAGTTTTAGTCATCATAGCTCAGTTTTCATTTGGTTTGTCAGTGGAAAAAGTCGACGAACATCTTCCGTCTTAGTTTTAGTCGACGAAATCAACACTGATTCAGGGTGTAAGAATCAGAGCTTTACCTTTGAGCAACCCCAGCTGTACACTTCCTCTCATGCTCTCCTCTGTGAAGGTGGGCACATTGTCGTTCTTGTCAATCACACACACTTCTACGTTGAAGCTCTGACGCTGCATTGATGCTCTAAATGACACCTGCAGTGCACACACGTAAAACACAATTAATATTTCACAGTTTAGGAATAAGCAGTAGCCTACTTCCATATCGCTGCTGTCAGGCAGAAAAAGCGCCACATTTCAACTTTTAATGTTTTTTTTAATTAATGCCCTACTTCGTTGTACAAGAGTCATGCAAAAGTGGGGGAAAAAAGAGCAATCAGCACATGGGGAGCATTATTTGTTCAGCGCCTTGCTCAAGGACACTAACTCTGGGGGAGCCCGGGATCAAACCGGGAAACAGTTTCCATCCAGCTACTCTACCGGCCACTCTACCCCTGAGCACTGCGACTGAGAACATAATGTGATGAATAGCCTATACAAACTTACAAAGCAATGTCTGTCGGACTTATGTTAGTTGATTGTTTTTGTCTGATTTACCTGTAGAGAGTAAGATGGTTGCTTCTCTCTGTCCAGTGGTGTCAGAGCGTACAGGAATCCTGCATCCACACCAAATATCCCCTCATCATCACCGGCAACCACCAGGTCACTGTAATTGGCTGGGAGGCTCTGGAGCTGTGTGGAGCAGATTACAATTTGTCCAATCAAAATGAGACAACAAGTGCACTTCTCATAATTCAGCAGGTCGCTCAGCCTAAAAATATATATAATTATGCACATATAAATATGTACAAAAGGCCTTTGGTCAAAATGCTTATTTTGTTTTAGCTCATGATGATAAGGAGTAGAAGAACTGAGTTTTTACAATAGATAAGAGATAAAAGGCAGGTTAATATGTCATTTAGGCCAAATCATAAGTTATAATAGGTATGTTACAGTACGATTGAAGAACGGAGTGCTCATTTTCTGCTTTCTTTGAGTTCACCTCCTTTTTAGGAATATATAATAACCGTCCATTGCCTGTCTGCAACTGTTTTCACTGATTTGTTTGTTGATTTGCTGCATTTCAAGTTTTCAATAATATTTCTTGATCTCCCATGTTGATCTTTAACTGATTTTATTTGTTGATCTACTGTATGTTTATATTATCTCTTTAGCTCATTTTAAATCATTGAGTCAACATCATTGTAAATGTCAACCCTCAAAGTTAAAAATATTGTTAATTGGGCATATAGGGTTTGCTTTTATGAAGGAAACCATCTCAATGAGACCATTATGACGTAAATTTTCCCTTCATTGAACATTGAACTAAAGACAAACATTAGACCTGGATATAGGAGGGGCTAGCGCCCTTCAAAAACTGTAATACAATCTCAAAAGTGAGTAACTGAATCCAGCATGAAACAACAATCACGAGGGCTACTCTCCATTTTCTTTAGAGTTTAGACTAGTCGCTCTCAAATTTGAATGGATAAGATCAGGGCCCAAAATCTGGAATGTGTTCTTCGTAGCACACCATCTGACCACTTTACACAGAAACCAACAGAGTGGGTTTGCTGTGTTCATTGTCATAGCATGTCTTTTAATGGTCAATCAATTCGATTCTGGCTTGGATCAATGGAACTCAAGAAGTATACTTTAAGAGTTAACATAATGAAAACACATAATGAAAAGTTGCATTTTGCATTTTGCATTTTGCATTTTGCACATGTGATGAGGTCAGCACATTTGGGCAAATTGCTATGGCTGTTTTTAGCCCAACAAGTGTTTTTTGTGCAAAACGAATGCTTGGAATGGATTCAGAATCATGAAAACCCCCTAGTTTGACACGTCACATGCCATGCATGATGACATTTTGAATGTTTTGCCATTTCTAGCATAAAACTATTAACGTAGATCTAGGTCAAATGGTCCTTTATAGTGGTTTATGATAGCTCGCGGTCGTAATGCTATATACATTATTTTATTAATAGCTGGCAGTGAATACAAATATTACAAATATTAACATATCATTAAAATCCTAGTTTGTGAATTATTTGGGGGCCCGCTTTCACAGATTGAGAAACACTAGATTTTTTCCCTATAGGTTAGATTTATTGGTTTATTTCCTTTGCCCACAGTATTCATATGTCTAAAAAATACAATATAGACGTGATGCTTTGCAGTGAGGCCAGTCTTGCCTGACATCAAGTACCGTATACAAATGTTTGAATTGCTTAAAAACACATTTGAATTATTTTATTTGGATCTGCACAAGAGGCGTAATACAATAGACCCAAACACTGATCAGAATTAGGTTACACACACACACACACACACACACACACACACACACACACACTAAAAGGCACACTGCTGGCCTGAATGTCTGACGCATGTATTGTGCAGCCTCCAATTATGTAGGCTATAGTGACATGCGCACACACACCAATCATGTACTAGTGACGGCAATAGCATCAGGTTCACAAGTCTTGATGTCAGAGAGCAGAAAATAAATCGCAGGATTTCTAGCACCTTTCTTTTGCATTCCATGTATCTTTCGTTTCAATTGCCTTATCACCAAGGTTCAATTAATTAATAGTGGAAATCTAATTAAATACCAAAGATCTATAGGCTCACAAATTATGTTAAAAGAATGATCAGATATTCTGATTAGATATTCATTTTGAGTATACTGATTAGATATTTATGATACTGTAGATTATCATCTATTGGAGTCATAATTTCTTTCAATCCTATCACTACTCATACCACATAATTGTATTAATTACCAATACAATTATAAGCACGCAAAATACAGTGAATATTATAATGAAAACTGCAACTAAATTTGTAGACTTTTATCTCCTTTGGTTTTACTTGAAATATTGATATCAGAGAATTGACTGTCTTTTTTTAAATGGCGTTTTAAGGGGAAAATGATTCCAAGCAATGTAGGCCTTGTTAATTGTTGATTAATTAAATTATATTAAAATCCAACAACTTACCTTGGATAGGTACCATGGGAAAATACCATCATAGTTTTCAGGGACACCGATTTTAACATTAGCCCCTGAACACGGAACACATGCATGAAGTATCACCAACTGTGAAACAAGACATGTATTGTCTGTATTTTAGTTACACTTTTTATGCATGTATTTTCATGAAATCATTGATAGAGTTAATAGGTGACTGAATAAAATATCTCTTACTGTAACAGTTATGATGAACATGGGTATAGCTCCTCCAGCCATGTGCCCCTGTAAACGTACCATTCTCATATCATTTGGAGCCACTTTCAGCCTGACATTAGACATCTGCTTTGTTACTGATTCACCATGGCTTGCTTACATGCATTTTGATTGCTGCATTTGGTGTTTTGTAGACATTTAAATGGCTAATCATATGCAAAGCTTAATGCAACACTTCACATTCATTCCTGCCCATGACAAAAATGAGTTTTAACCCTTCTTCTATTGTTACAGCCAATCAAGTTCAATACACTACGGTAATGTAACAGTTAGACTGATTTAGTTGGTCACATTTTCTTGAACTATCAGATGTGAATGGTATCCTTGCACACTCCTTGGTAATTAATTGCTTTAAATATTGTTCATAAGGTAAATTAATTTCAGAAACAACTTGCTTTGGAAGAATAGTTCAACCCTAACAATGCATTAGCTATATGATCAAGTCTGTAAATAATATATAACAATCAATCATTCCTGTAATGCTGTGGCTGTCCAATGAAAACAACAAACCTGCATTGTGTTCCAACAAAGGCAGAGATATCAGACCCGTTTTAAGTGCACCCAAACTGAAGCTGATGTTGTTGTTGATAATGATGATGTTGATGGCAAACCAAAAGTGTCAGCAGCTCAACAGCAACACCTATAAAATACTATAAAAGTTTTCAAACACAATGCATCCTCTTGTATCTTACCGTGTCTGAATGGTGTGTGCTCCCTCTAAGAGGTGTGAGAAGAGTTTAAAATATGTGGAAAAACTCTGTACTTGTACACCCCCGTGGATTAATGGTTAACCCTTTCAAATTGTCATGCTTAACTACCTTGTTTCCTCCCTGTATACTGATGATGAGGTTCCATTCGACCGATACAATCTTGACAAATACATATTCATGAGGATATATATATATAATTGCGTGAATTTAAGTAGATATAGTAGTTTTCTGGTAAATAATAAGATAACAGGTAGTTGGATTTGATGCTTTATTGCAAAAGAAAATGTAAACAACAGTTTCAAAACAATGTACCATTCACAAGAACAAAATGTATTGCTTTTACTCGTTCATTCACCCAACTGGATCTAATGTTATGGAACAACACAGAATGGCACAATCTCTCTCATTTGTGCAATAATAATTACCACTACTGTAGCTAGTCCTCAGTAACTTGGATTAAGTACGAACCTGCGTACCCCTTTTCAAGTAAATATGAACCCAATGACACAAACCATGTTTAGTCAAAATGCTTTGGAGAAGCATTGCTTTTCAGGACAGTGAGATGTACAGTATATCATCATTATCATCATCGTCATCACAGTACATCGTAAAATAGGTTACAATATATATACAGAAATTCCATCAGTGGCAGAATTAAAACCTCAGTTGCAAGGCAACCTTTACAGTACTCAACTCAGAAGTAGCAAGCCGTTGTGGGGTTCTCATACATACTTAACATAATGACAGGCTTGACAGAACACTTTTAAGGCAAATAACAAAGGGGGGAAAAAAGAGATTAAACTTTTTTTGTTTGTTTTTTGTTTGTTTGTTTGAAAACCTTCACGCAGATTATCACCATTGCTGTGGTCAAATGATATCTGTCATGTTTATCAGGTGAATCCTCTCTTTTTGCTCATGTTTTTGAGTCTTAGAAAAAAATATATATTGCATTTCTGTACAGCTCTATTAGTCCTTTTGGGTTAGTGTTAAAACACACACAGCTTCTGGTCTTCTTCAGTGGCCAAAGAACACACAACAGTCCCTTGTGCGTGTTCTTCAAAGAACAGAAAGGTCATGGCAGGATTTTGACTTCTGCCTGAAAGCCATCTTCTTGTTCTTGCGTGCCACCATGCGACCCAGAAACCTCTTGGCCTTCTTGCTGATGCTCTCTCGACGCTTGCAGTTGGCCATGCGTCGTGCATTCTCTTCCTTGCTGTCCTTCCTCAAGCGGATTTGTCGGACGATACCCTCAAACAGGTCCTGTGCATTGTGGTGAAGGGAGGCGGATGTCTCGATGAACTTACAGTCAAACACCACTGCACAAGCACTGCCCTCTGCAAGACAGGTGGAATAGGAAAACATAGTTATTATTATTATTATTCATTTCTTCTAACAGCACAGTCAAATCATTAGTGCTAAGTGCTAACTTGAGAGTGTAATTGACATTGTAATTGATTGTGCTGTGAGGGCACTTGAGTTATTACATTTTACACTTTTTTTTTGTGGCTTTCGCCTTTATTTTATTTTTTATAGAGGGACAGACAGTAGGCTGTGACATGCAGTAAAGGTCGTCAGGATCGAGAGTCGAACCCGCCACACACTGGCAGACTCGGGCTACCGGCCAAGGTGCCTGGACCGCTGAGCCACAGCCCAGACATTTTACACTTCTATTGGATGGAGACAGGAGCGTACTTATAATGACTGATGAACTCAAACTTTACCAAATAAAACGAGTCAAACCAAACTTTCAATTTTCAAATGAGCATTTGAAATGGTTTGTTTTACTGAGGATGTTAGAAATACGTTTGGATTGAGCATAGTTTTACTGAGATTAAGTTTAGGAATTGATTGATTGATTGAATACTTTATTAAAAGTTTCCCAAAAAAAAGCACAGAGGTACAGTTCCAGTCTGGGTGATAAAAGCATAGACTTTTTACAGGGGCCAGTTAAGAATAAGGTTAGGTTTTGGCACCGTTTTACGGAGGTTAATTACGTTTAGGAATACCGGATTTGACCCGGGGTGGGAGTGAGTTTCTTTAGGGTTCTAAATGGACCTTTACACACTCTCAGAGTCCTTGAAATTACAAGGTTTTGTCACCCAGTTTGTGGAGCTGAAGCCCCACAGTAACTAAAAACAGACTTGGTTGGCACAGTACAGTATGAGTTGAGTTCACAGCAGCCAGCTTCATCAGAATGTGTGCGACTCACCATCAACAGACACCTCTCTGGAGCGCACCAGGTCACTCTTGTTGCCCACAAGGATGATGGGGATGTTCTCCGACTGCCTGGCCCGGCGTAGCTGTATGCGCAACTCTGATGCCTTTTCAAAGCTGGCTTTGTCTGTCACTGAGTATACAATGATGTAGGCATCTCCCATCTTCATGCACTGATCCTTTAGCCACTGGCTGTTATCCTAAAAGTCAAACATGCACTTTTTAGTCCGATTCAGCTCGCGTGTGTGTGTGTGTGTGTGTGTGTGTGTGTGTGTGTGTGTGTGTGTGTGTGTGTGTGTGTGTGTGTGTGAGCGCGTGCGTGTCAGTGTGTGTGTGTGGGGGGGGATTCTTTAGTTTAGGTGATATAATCTTCATTTAATTTCTTACCTGTTCCCAGATGTCGTACAACAAAATGGATGCCTCCTCTTCATCCACTACAATAGATCTGTCATATGTGTTTCCTGAGAAAAAGGAAGAATGGGCTATAAGGATAAAGAAGAATCTTGCATGCATAAATTGTCCATGTGGCTTTTACATTAGGCCTACTGCTAAACTAAATCTCAATGTCTTTTCATACATTGTTGGATTTGTGAATGGAGAGGTAATAGCTTTAGTGATGACTTAAGAGTAAAATAAATAAATAAATGAATCCAATCAATTAAAAAAAAGCAATATATCATAATAATATCAGTAATATACGTTTTCAATATTCAGTGCCTAATATTATTATCTTAGCTTTTAGCATCAAGCATAATCATCATGATAATCGCTGCCATTTCTATTATCTTTGCCACCACTGCACACATGATAGGCCTACTATAATCACCGATATAACGACCAGTGGATTCATTCATGACTAGGCCTACTCAGCAGTAGCCACCCATTTACCTGCTTCTTCGCAGTCGTGACCATCTTCAACGCCCCCGAAGATGCGCGCTAAGCTGGACTTCCCAACGCCGTGCTCGCCCAGAAGAACAACCTTGTACACCTGGTTCTCGGGGTCGCTGCCCGAAGAAATAACGGAATCCGATGAGTCTGACACACAGCTGTCCCTGTGCGGCTCGCTGGGGGAGTAGGACGTGCAGCGCATGAGGTTGGACAGCTCTCCCGTTTGGCCAGGTGGCATCGTTGCGCGCAGGTCCCGATCATCCACGGGCATGCTTCTGCGGTGTAGGTTCGGCAGATGCATGGGGAACGGTACGCTCCCTCTTCTTTTGTCCATGTTCCGCAATTTGTCGCCAGTGTTCAAAGTCATGATTGCCAAAAGTCTGTGAATTGATAGGTATGTCATGCGTTAATACGGTAGGCTAAGCTACTAACTGAATGTGATCAGTTCAAACACGAAAATGTAATAAAAAAAGGGGGGGGGGGAAATCCTTCAGTAGTCAGATAAAATATCAGAACTATAGACTATTATGCGCGATGGAGAAGCTACAACTTACATGCGTTTGCGGCAGACCAATTAAAATCCAAGCCCAGGGATTTCCAGCAGAATTAATGCTTTGCGCTATATGCCTGTGTGCTCCTCCACCAAAGTGAACTTTAGTTTAAGATCTGTTGAAAGGTGTTGATCAGCCTATTTATATTCTAGGAGTGACGTTAGCAGGGATTCGCCCCGGAGAATCACGCATTCGCTTATAATAGTAGTGCGTAACGGTAACATCATAAAGGGGGAGGGCGGTGACTGGAAGGCTGTAGCGGAGGCAGAGAAGGAATCTCCCCTTCCGTAAAGCCAAATAAAGCGCACTTTGAAATGTTGCGTGGTGCAGATTAGAACAGTATAAGTGGTTCTCAAACATTTTCATGTAAAGCATAACATTTATAACGGCGGTATAGGCTACTTGCTTGCCCTATTCTAGTCTATGTAGGCCTATTGATCGCAATATTTGTGTTGTTAAAATGTTTCATTGCCTAAATATTCTAAAATGTAATAATAATAATAATAATAATAATAATAAATAAAAATAATAAATAAATACAACTGTAGGGAAAGTGGTTACACTGATTTTGATGCGCCATTATGGCCTAACTAAGTGACCCTGTCAAGGACCCCTGGGGGTCCCCGGGCCCTCTTTGAACCACTGGTCAACAAAAGTGCACAAGTAGCCTAAGCAACTGAAATGGAAGAAGAGGCTGAGCGGGCATGTCACTATATCGGGCACCTGGCTTGATGTCAAGTGGTTCCCTTAAACCCATAAACTCTAGGATCATGTGTAAAGACATGACAGTTGAACTCTGTGACTGTGGTTTTGTATAGAAACAAGAGAGAGAGAGAGAGAGAGAGAGAGAGAGAGAGAGAGAGAGAGAGAGAGAGAGAGAGAGAGAGAGAGAGAGAGAGATCTGCTGTCGGGGTGTCCCTATACGCGTGCCATAGGTGTGTGTGTGTGTGTGTGTGAGTGTGTGTGTGTGACTGAGACACAGTGAGAGAGGCTAACGTCTTCAAGGAGTTCTACCGAATGATGTTTCTGCCCTCATGTGGCTTTATGAGTGCACTACATCTATGCATGTTTGCATGTGCATGTTATAGGCCAGGTCTCTGTGCATGTGTTGTTATAGGCCAGGTCTCTCTTGCAAGACAGGTTTCATACAATACATACATACCCTGGTTAAATAATAGTAACTTTTGTAACTAGAGAGAGGCACAGGGAAGCAGCAGCGATCTCAGAGGGCCAGTATAGTGAACCATTTCGTATAGTCGAGGAGTGTCAACTCCATGAGATACATGGCCAGCGTGTCTCTCCACAGCACAGTAGACTAGAACCAACACACTATTGAAAAGCTTACTTGCATATAAAATGCCAATACTCTGCAACATCCTTTTTTTAAGATTAGTTTTTGGGCTTTTATGTCTCTATTGATAGCACAGTAGACTGACAGGAAATGGCGAGAGCTGGGAGTGACACGCAGCAAAGGTCGTCGGGAATCAGTATTGGGATTCGAACCCGCAACACGCTGTCAGGCTAGCATTGCAGTCTAGGCTAGGGTGCCTGGACCACCACGCCCTGGCCTGCAACATCCTTATTTAACCCGTCAAATGATGACTATGGCTATGGTGACACCATATAGCGTGTAGCATTATGATTGGAAACCTGATTTGTTTCACCAAGTCGGAACATGGTGAAATTCCTAGATGGATTCCTAGGTGAAATGAAATATTTGTGTCTCAGTCTGGACACTGAAGCCAGATTTCATTCAAAATAAAATGTCTACAAGCTTGTCACAATGTGACATGTTGTAGGCTAGTATAGTAGAGCTGCAATGAGGCACCTCAGCACCACCTGCTCCATCTCTCTAATCTGAGCGGTTGTGAAGGCGTTGTCTGTATGCCAGCCAAGGCACTTTCCCTACATGTAAAAGAGAAGACAATGCACTTAAACAAACTGATTATCTTTCTGCCTGCCAACTATGATGCTCCTTTCTGTGTAACACGTAAGGTTTTTGAGGCTGCTTTGGAAGCAGGACTGCCTCATTAGCTTTAGTGAGAAAGCTTTAGTGAGAAAGCAAGCCAGGTTCTTCAATCCTCACCAAAATACAGCAGCGAAAATGGCATGCTTGATGACCCCTTGTGGTGTGTTAAGCAATTGCTAAAGATCCTTCTTTTTGATGACTCAATTGGTTCTCCTGAACCAAGTCATGTATTCTCATTTATATGAGATAATGGAAAAACAAGATCATATTGAGAGTGACCGAAGGGACATGATTCAAGAATTGCAATCCAAAGAGGGAGCAAGATATAAGACATACCAAGCCATCAACCCAGATTTAAATGTCCACTAAACTAGCTAATCAGAATCAGAATCAGAAGCCTTTATTTGCCATGCATGTAAACATGTTAGGAATTTGTTTCGGTAGTACAGTTACAGAGTGCATACAGCTGCCATGGACGGTGCTATATTGGATACATTACTAACTAACTAACTAGGCAAAGAGCTGGACCTCTGTGGCGTTCATCATCTCATCATACTTTAAGTGTATTGCCCGTTACTTGCAGAAAATGAACTAAGATGGCAACTGTGAGATACACAGATCTCCTACAGCAGTTGGAATCTAGAATGAACCTGGATAGCCAGTCGATTAGGAGAGCTTGCATGTGTGCCATTATGTCTGAGCCCTTCAAACAAAATATTTCATTACACTGCTGCAAATGATAGGCCTAATGGGTTAACAATAGCCACTTTGTGACAGAGTACATGCGATGCTCCACTCCCTATCCAGCATTGATTCATGTCTGCAGTTTTGTTTTGTTTTGGGGCTTTTTATGCCTTTATTGACACTGACAGTAGAGACAGCAAAGGGGGAGAGAGTCTGGCTCGGCAGCCTAGGTGCCCAGATGGTTGAGCTAACCTGCAGTTTTTTAGCTCTGTTTGAAGTTATTCAAAGTTTTCTCACAAAAACACTCAAGGTAATTTATGAAATTGTATAAAATAGTGATTCAACTGATTTCAATGCTATATCAACTTAACCTTGCATAGCCAGCCTTCATCTGCCTTTTATCTATACAGGAGGCTAATATCAACTAGCCTAATTTAGCTAGGGACCCCCTGGAACTCCCCCAAGAACCCCTGACTTGGGGACCACACTTTGAGAACCTCTGGCTTACACAGATGGGAATATTTTGAACCATTTTATTATCTTGTACAGGGGCCTGTGGCAACAACAGCTTTTCAGGGTCGGCAGCCAAGTACATCATTTATTATTGGTGTAAAGTAAAGTAACTAAGTACATGTACTCAAATATTGTACTCCACTACAATTATTTTAAAACATAAGTTATTAGTTACTTTGTAGATCGGGTCCATCCATTCATCTTCAACCATGCATCCATCTTCAACCGCTTCGGGTCGCGGGGGCAACAGCTCCACCATTGTGTTCCAGACTTCCCTCTCCAGAGCAACATTTGTGACTTCCTCCTGGGGGATCCTGAGACGTTCCAAGGCTAGTAAGTCGGTGTTTCTTCCAACTGCGCCTTGGTCTGCCACGGGGTCTCCTCCCAGTGGGACGTGCCTCGAGGACCTCCCTAGGGAGACCCCCGAGAGGCATCCTAACCAGATGCCCGAACCACCTAAGCTGGCTCCTTTCCAGGCGATGAAGCAGCGACTCTACTCCGAGTCTCTCTCGTGTGACTGAACTTCTCACGCTATCTCTAAGGGAGATGCCAGCCACCCGTTGAAGAAAACTAATTTTGTCCACAACCTTATTCTTTCGGTCATGACTCATGACCAACACTTCATGACCATAGAGTAGGAAAGAAGATTGCTCGGTAGACAGAGAGCTTTGCCTTCTGGCTCAGCTCTCTTTTCGACACAGGTACAACGAGTATTGCATAGCCAGCCAGGTGGGGCATATGGATCTCTAACTTCCATTGTTACCGACTCTGTGCTCTACAGCCGGGCACCTGCAGTCTAGTTAATACTAAACAAACAAGCACCTCAGCCCTGTACATTGGCTATTTGAAAATATTGTGAGAGTATAGATCTGCAATTTTCTAAAGATTTTTTATTTTTTATTATTATACATTTGATAACTTGTGAAATGGGACTTTCTAAAATAATGAGTAGGCTACTTTAATTTACTTTTGTTAAGCATATTTATACCAACACTTTTGTACGTTTACTCAAGTCAATTTCGAATACAAGACTTAATTATAACAGAGTATTTCTAATTGTTGTATTGAGTTGTGCTTGAAATGTACTGTAATTCTGCAACTTTTAATAAATACTTCAATCAATCAATCAATCAATCAATCAATCTTGTGGTATTGCTACTATAAGTAAAGAATGTGAGTACTTCTTTCAGTACCTTATTATTCATTATTTCATTATTCATTCGAGGGTCTTTGTCTACAAGTGACACCGTGACAGTCATCATCCAAGTTTGAGAACAACTCCTTTAGACTTTGTACTGTACCTTTAAATGCAGCGTCGTGGGTCACGTTCAACTGAGACGTGACGTACTTCCCTCGTGTGTTCTTCGACCTCTACAAAGCCCAGCCGGTTGGCAGCATACAGCTCAGCTCACACTAGCTAACTACAGCCAGTCAGCCACAAACCTCTCCGAATCTCTTCAACATCTTCGAGGTAAGCATTTATATGTCTGCTATCATGATGCACGCCATTTAACTTTAATTACGGCCTCTCATCAGTGCATGCAATGCAAGTATGTGCTAATGACCAATTTCCTGCTTTTGCGACTCTACTGCACAGCTTATGTCAATCGGATCTTGACCTTACACACACGCCCCTCTCTGAATGTTAACTACCCTTTAGAACATGGTAGAAACGGCTACAGCAATGGTCATTTAAATAACTTTGTTAAAAAGTATTATGTATCTTACTCTCTGCAGATCAAGAGGACACATCTAGTATCTTTGGGCAACTCAACCTACCACAGCAATGTATACCTGCGCTAAGTTCGTCGCTACGCCATCACTGGTGAGTATGAATGAAAAAGTCAACATTACACTATCATATCGTGTACAATATTTACTTAACGTTAAATGTCTGCGTTTCCAAAACCACGGCAAATCAACCGGTAACATATTATCCAACAAGCTAACGTTAGCTAGCTAGCGTCATCCATGGTGCTAGCCAGAATGCTGTCCTCTGCAAGGGCGTTTGGTTTTCTGCCCTCCATAGTTGTAAGTCCAGACAGTAGTACTTATTATTAGTTGGGTTGGTTTATAGTTTGGCAGTTGAATAGGTGACTTTGTTGTTTTATACAGAACAGTGGAGAAAGAGTAAACAAAGACTAAACATTAATGGCATGTTAAATTGGCATCCCCCCTAAATATATATAAATAATACAATTGGAAAGTAATTTTTAGTTATTTAGGCCATTTCACCATTTTTTATTTCTTTTTAAACTTTATGTGCCACTCTTTCATTTACTAGTTGTCATACATGCATCTTTTAATTCTATCATTAAATGGAACAAATTGTAGGTTAAATCCCTCACCTCTGAACTCTGTAGCATCTGCACCTTGCTGATAACGAATTAACATTACACTGGGAAAAACTGACTCCATAATCTTTGGGTCAAATGGTAATCTCAGCGAGGCTGACTGCTTCACAGTTAAAGTTGGTGGCAATGTTCTCACAAGAGAAGATGAAATTACCTACCTGGGTTCCATCTGAGGCAAATCTTTCCTGTGACAATAATGGCAAACAATGTCCCCACTGGTCACTAAGAACACAATACTCCATATTCAGACTGCAGCCATCTTGCCAGCAAGGTGATACCTAGGTGACAGTTCCCATAGAGATCCAAACAGAAAAGTCCTCTCTAATTATATTAAACTACGTCAAAATCACCAACATTGCAGGTGTAGGGAAAGCTTGAATTATCTCTTTCAATCTGTAAAGTGTTTGTTCATAAAAATCCCACCATAGACATTTTATGAGCTACTTCCTGTCAAGAAATTCCTTGCAGATTTTTTTGGAAGTGCTTGTTGAATATCACACAACGGCACCTATTTTGAATGGGCACATAATGGAGGTTGCTTTACTCATAACGAGTGCTTCCATACTCTGATACTTAGAAAATAATCATCTGCAAGCTTTCCCTACAGCTGCAATGTTGGTGACTTTGACTGTTTAATATAATTAGAGAGGACCTTTCTGTTTGGATGAATGGGCTCTATGGGAAGTGTCACCTAGGTATCACCTTGCTGGCAAGATGGCTGCGGTCTGAATATGAAGAATTCTGAGGACTCTTAACGAGGGCACTCATTCAAGGTTTCTTTGACTATGCATGCACCTCATGGTACCCTAGCACCACAAAGGCCCTAAAAACAAGGCTCCAGACATGTTTGCCTTTATTTTTTTGTTTGTCACTCTGTTTATCCTAAAATTCAATAAACTGAACGTGTGCGCAGGCACACTTTAGTGTCAAGAGGTGGCAAGAAAACGCTTAAAGCAGGCGTCTCTTCTGGGTTTTTAAACGGATGGATGGAAAGGAAATTACCCTAGTGCGTGGCTTCAACTTGTAGCGTCGGCAAAGCCGTTTTATTTGTTTTGCTGGCGCTACAAGTTGAAACTAACACTAGTGTAATTTCCATCCACCAGCTGTTTAAAAACCTATACGACACCTGGCCTAGGCATCTCTTGATGCAAAAGTGTGCCCATTACCTGTCAAACTACTTCCTGAACGTTGACGCTGTCCACAATCACAACACCAGTGAGTTCCACAAATCGCGTTCAACCCAGATTCAGCTCAAACAAGTGGTTAAATTAATTTAGCTTCTATGCCACAAATGTGGAACACCCTGTCAACAGTCGTAAAGGAATGCAAATCCCTACTCCAAAACTGCTCTCAAAGAGCACTTGTGGGTGGCTGTGATTTGAAACTGGCCCCAGTAAAAGAAAGTCAAAAGTACATACTTTTTTTTTTTTTTGTGTTTCTAACCACTTTTCCCCTAATGCATAGTAGTCTACTGTGTATTTGTATGCCACTACTAAATGTTCTGATGAATTGAAAATGGAGGACCCCAATGTAAACACGCCATAGTGCTTTTGGGGTCTTTTAATCCTCTTAGAAGACCTTGTTTTGAACTGCACTTTGCTGTACTTATTCTAAAAACGTACGAAGTTTTCAATCGATTCAAAACTATCCAGAGATCATAATGTACATGTTCTGTATGTCTTGTTACAGATCCGTGCAGGATCCCGGATCCTATGCAGACCGCTCTCGGCCTCAGTGATGTCAGGAGGACCAAATGTAAGGACAGCAGAGGTGAGTTACTCGGGGTTACAAAAGATTGATATAAACTTGAATGACTTATAGATGTCTAGCTCTATTAAACTCCTGCGAACTACTGCGTTTTATAGGGCCATTGTCTTTCTTCCCTTTTTTATTTTATAAACCTGTACCCGTCAACTGACCTCTAAAAGTAGAGAAGATATCACTATAAATGTAATCATAGTCGGCTGTAAATCCAATGGGTATTAGAGGCCAGAGAGAACGCTGTGGAAATGTGTGAGCATAGGTCTGGGTATGACTTTGAAATTGGTGTCACAAACTCTCAATTATGAAATAGTTTCACAACTACTGCCTTAATGTGTCCGATCAGCACCACTGTTGTATAATGGTTATTAATAATAAGTTGTGTGCATGGTTAAATCTTTGTTTCCATACGGTGTGCCTGAAATTAAATGTCCCTTCAAAAAAACTACAGTTGGAGTGACATACATGCAAATTAATTATGGCTACAGCTAAACAACTTTCACATTCACTTTTCAAACCTCTTAAGCCCCAATCCCCCGCCGGGGGGGGAGGCAGCGGCTGTCCACCTCATGAACAGCTCTCAGTGGGTAAATGGGGCTGGTCAAGGTCTCAGGTTCCAACTCGATATTTTAGATTTTCCCTCCTTGACCCCCCTGGGGTTAAACCTTAAAGAGACTTTAGAAAAAAAAGTGTCCATGCCTCATCACTTTATTCAGAAAAGAAGAAAAAAAAAAAAGAGTGTGCTGCTCAGCAGCATAAAATAAATTTGTCCGAAACATGCAGCTGTCTTTGCCTGTCCGTGCGACCAGTCTTGCTCAAACGTGTGGTGCGGGATCCCCACCCGGATCGGCTTGGAGTGGCAGGCAGTCCTCGCTCCTACCTTTATAAACCTGCTACGTTAACGTCCCACTCCACTTACATGCTCTAGTAGGGATGTTCTGATCACCAATAACATGTTCCAATTCTAGCATCCTTGTTTTTACATCAGGTCACTATTTGAAACTGGTGCTGTATTATATTAGATTTGCCGATGACTGCAACATTTGATTAGAGTTTGGGCACAATTGGAATCTTTTATTTAGCTTAAAGATATTGTGGACTACCTGATATATATATATATATATATAATTAGTAGCAACCATTACCTGCATGTGTATGCTTTTACAAATGTAAAATTATGAATCTGCTTGGATGCAACAGTGACTATTAGTTGTTATAGCAGAGTGCCATTTTCTGCAAGTGCAGTTCATGGAGTACATGTTTTCAAACTTTTTCTTTCAAAAATTTTTCTTTTTATGCGCTCCCGTCTTGCTAATTAAACCCAGCTATTAAAGGTGTGCAACAAAGTATAACTGGGGCTTTATTTTGTGCTTGTTTCAGAGTACCTCAGTTCTAGGACCACAAAGCATGATGGGCTCCCAACAGCAGATGGCACTGCGGGGCTTCCAGACCAGTGCTGTTAGCCGTGACATTGACACTGCTGCCAAATTCATCGGTGCTGGTGCTGCTACCGTAGGTGTGGCTGGATCAGGAGCTGGTATTGGAACGGTGTTCGGGAGCCTTATCATCGGATATGCCAGGTAACATTGCTCATCGTCATTACAGTAGCCCACAGGCGGGTCTGATTATGGTAGAACGTTAATACCTGGGCAGCCTACCAAAAGTGTGGGGAAACTGCATTATAAATTTGGGCAGATTGGTTAAGACATAAACTGGGATACTTACTCGCAAAAAGGGTGGTTCTATATAAATACTTGGGTCAGTTTTTAGAATCGGCCTCAGTCCAAAATAGTTTAAATACCAACATGATACAATCTACCCTGTCTTCCATGACGCCTTGTTTTTGTTTTTCTAGGAACCCCTCCCTGAAGCAGCAGCTGTTTTCATATGCCATCTTGGGCTTTGCACTCTCTGAAGCCATGGGTCTGTTCTGTCTGATGGTCGCGTTCCTCATCCTGTTTGCCATGTAACCAGTTTGGCAATTGCTATCAAGGGGTGCAGGGTACCCTGCCATGTTAACTAGAACCAGCAGTTTGGTATCTTAAATAATGGTTCAATGTCACTGCCACTCCTTTGGGGGTACCTCTTGCATGACAGCAGTCATTATGAACTGTTGGTTCACTGTTGGTAATGGTTGTCACATTGTATATTTCGTCCTATTTGTTTTGTTAATAGACGTTGATTAACAACCAATAATAAAACATTTAATTCAATATTAAAGTGTTTGGTGTGTGTATAATTACTTGTTTAGTGTAACATATCCACAAGTATAGTAGAATGTGGGGAACTGCCAAACATTTTTCCTGGTGACAAGAGAAATTGTAGTTATGTTTTTTTTTTTTTTTTCTCTTATAATTTTTATCCCACGATTTTGTAACTCAGTTTTCTTTTCACCCAGTGCCAATTGTCTAATGTAATCCTGGGCACTACACTTCCTCTGCCAACCTGGGGATGAGAGTTACAATGCCTGACTTATAGCATCATGTTCTGTGAGCTCAAGCTGTGTTGTCCTCAGAAGTATACAGTTTAATTTCTAAATATGCTGCTATGTATGTATTCCTTTTAAAACCTGCTGTCTGATTCTTGAGTTGGCTAGTGCAGAAGTGGAATTTCCATATACAGGTAAGTGTTTCAAGCTGTACATGTTCCAGTGGCTCTAGCATGTTTAGTCAGACTGTGAAAAGGTGATCTTTATTTGTCCTCAGATGTCCAGATCTTAACCATCACACCAGCATCATCTGCATCCTTATTGCACCATACTTATGTATAGCAAAACACTTTTCGGTTGTGCAGCTCACATATACTGTATAACATTAGGTAATTTGATTATCAGTAGCAGAAGCATTCAAGTGGAGCTGTTTAAATTAAAGGCAAGAATATTGAATAAAATGCACCCTTCACAAGACAACAGAACAGGGCATACTCCATTATAATATACATTTTCTATAAAAATATGACATTCAGTGGTCTTCAACTCAAACATGGCTATTTACAGTACAATACAGTCAGACTGCATGTCCAGTGATTTCTTTTAATAAACCATCCTATGTAGCATCGTCCAGTCCTTGATACATCTGAGAGTTGTCAGTTCACACACTGGGCAATCCTTTTGAATTCCCACAATGATCTGTATTTCTTTGCATCTCTAATACACGGAGGACTGTGGCCATACCATACTATAAAGACATTTTAACATCTCTAGTCTTGAGGTATATGATCCACTTCAAAGTCAATAGAAATCATCAGATTGTCACTAGGAAAGTTAAGAGGTATTGGTGGCCACAACATGTAAGAGAAATCTAGTCTTTCAAATGACTGCTTGTGTTGGCTGAGAAAGAGACAACTTGTCAAGTCAATCATTTGAGTGTGACCTGTCCACAGTATGGTCCTGTATCTGCCGTATCTCAGAGTCTGATCTTCGACAGTTGAAATTCAGTGCTAACTGGACCATCCTGGTCCATGATAAACTGAGTTAGAATGTGGTGTCCGCTAAGCCTACACAGTAAAATCCCCAAATTAACACTCAGGATTTTTCAGTGTAAATGAGATATTGACATCACACACTCAAGAGCTGCACTTGCTGCTTATACTTAACGTGTCCTCCTGCAACTGTTGTCAGACCGGGAAGCCACTGTGCTGGATGTGTTGGAACTGCAGTCGCAGAGACTGTATGCTGCTGATGATTCTCCTCTGGTGACCGATAAGACACACTCCAATACGCCTAACATCACTTTAAGGCAGAGGAAAGAAAAGGATTGCTTTAAATTCATTATAGCAGTATCCACGTCAAGACAAACATGAATTTTGTATCATCTGCTTCACTCAAAAGTTCAACAAATTATTGTCATGTAAGACTTTGGTTCCCTCTTGAAGTTGAGGGCCAAAACATATATTTGGTGTCTCCCCGCTTGACAGTGACATCATTAGGCAGATATATATATTTAGATTTTTATTATCGTGAGAACGATGGCTTCCATTATCGCATTGCAACTTTTCAGGAATAAAAAGCTGCAGTTTTGATTAGCTGGATTCCCCATCAATGATGTCACTGGTGGGTTTCTGAACTGCCCACAGCACTCCTATGAGACACAGAGCGAAGCGTAGAAAAAGACTGGCATTTTATCATGAACATTCGTGAGGACCAATTATACGAAGGTAGGTTGAAAAGTGGTGAAGTGTTCCTTTAGCATTTCTGCAATTGTGCTAGGTATATTAATATTATACTTTAGATTTATTAAAAGGTTTTATTCTTTAAATTCACGGATTGTAGCTTTTAAACAATCTTTGAGAAAAACAGTAATATAAATTCACATACAGTATAAGTGCTTGCATTATCATTTTGTAACCCCACACTTTGCCATGCATGTAATTTTGAAAAGATCAGGTGTGATCTTTTACTCACTCACTCTATGCTCATGGTAGAAATAGAATCCAGTGTTGTGTAGCCTGCTGCCAGGAAGTTGTTCTTATATTGGCTCATTTTGATAGAGTCAAGCCAGTCGCCGATGGAGATGAAAAGAGGATAGTCTGACATGTCTCCTGGGGATTCTGGGAAACTATATTGACAAACACAAGGGACAGGAATATGAAGGTTTGAATAGCATGTGAACATATATAGTGATAATTTGACCATGTACAGACAATCTTAGAACTACAGTATGAAACATTTCAAAGATTCCTTTTCAGGCAAACATGTCCACCGTAAGATGAAGTAGGCTAGAATGGGGTTGGTAGGTTTAAGTATGTAGGACTAGTAGCATGCCAAAGTTTGTGCTATTGCCATAGAGAATGCATTGGGGGTTTAAGTTAAGTTTTTATTTCAAAATTTCAAAAAACATGGGCTATAACCCATCGTTTTTTTCATTTTTTCATTTTTGTCAAATCATCAAAAATGATGAAAAACGGCGCGCTATAGTATGCTGTACGATATGGGCTATAGCCCATGGTCCAAAATGATGAGAAACGAGGATAACTTTTTTTTTCAAAATTTCAAAAAACATGGGCTATAACCCATCGTTTTTTTATATTTTCATTTTTTTCAAATCCTCTAAAATGATGAAAAACGGCGTGCTATAGTATGCCGTACGATATGGGCTATAGCCCATGGTCCAAAATGATGAGAATCGAGTCTAACTATTTTTTTCAAAATTAAAAAAAACATGGGCTATAACCATAGTTTTTTTCATTTTTTCATTTTTTTCAAATCCTCCAAAATGATGAAAAGCGGCGTGCTATAGTATGCCGTACGATATGGGCTATAGCCCATGGTCCAAAATGATGAGAAACGAGGATAACTAAAAAAATTAAAAAAACATGGGCTATAACCCATCTTCGCATGGAGACAGAACTCTGCACCATGCATCTCACATGCCTTTGTGGCATAAACATAAAGACAAGGATGTATAAACCGAATGTTGTAGGTTCAAAAATGAGTCAATATAAAAACTGAAACAACAAATCACACTCTTCATTAGGAGTGAAATATTGGGTAAGACTAAGATAACAGTTGTAAAAAGCCCCTTGCTGGGCTTGAACCTAGAACCTTCTGTTTGCGAAGCCTGTGTCTTAACCGCTACTACAACTTTGCTTATACATTAGAGACAGGTAGGCCTACAAAGGTACAACCTTGCAAAGATGCAAAATGAAAAAAGAATAACTGCTCTTTGTAATACACATACAAACTTGGAAAAACATCCTTGATGTAAGAGTGAGCTAAATATTGTATAAATGTCCGTACTAGTAGGCCTACTTGTGTGCAACAAGCAAGTAGGCACTCGATAGGGTGCATTTCTAGTTTATTTTGCCATAACACCCACATTTTACTGTGTGGAAACACCGGGGGGGAAACACCGGGGGGGAAATACCCCCCCCGGCCCCACTGTACTGCATCCCAGTAGACCCAGGGTAACAGAGTACATCGATGAGTATTGGCTTCAGTGCTTGGTTACAGCTTGGTCCCCCAGGCTGGCCTTGAACCTGCTTTGGCTATGTACCTCGGTACACAGTCGCATAGGTAGCCACGCTAGAACTCGATCACCTAGAGCACCTCCACAAAATACACTTGTTCCTTTAGGGCTTTTATGTCTAAAGTGTGCATTGTTTTTTAACCTCCTAAAGAACCTCTATATTCTGAAAGGTGGGTTAAGTCAGACATTCTCAACTGCATCAAGTTCGAACCTGCTGAAGATTTAAAGGTCGGTCCCTGTTTCAATCCTGGATTTAGGCAGTTCAAATGAGGTACAGAAAACCCTTCGACTCTTTGGCTGATCTCACGGAGTGAAAAACTTTATGAGTTTACTGTTTACAGAAGAACAAAAGAAAAAAAAATAAGTGTGAATTGTCTGGAGCCAGTGGCTCAGTGTGTTAGAACGCTGCCACATGATCGGGAGATGGTGGGTTCAAAGCCCGCTCAGGTTCAAACAAAAAAATAAAGGGGCCAATCCCACCCCATTCTTTACTGACACTTTGCATTCCACACTAACATCAACTAGCACATAAATAACTCAGAAACTACAAAACATTTCAAAGTAAAAACTTCCAGCATGTGTCTCCACAGTAAGCCGAATAATAAAAAGTGTGAATGGAGTTTCTAGGTGAATGTGATTTTTGAGTGCCTATAAAGCTGCCATTGAGCCCCATGTTAAATGTCTCAAATTTGAAAGCACTATATTTCTAAAACTATGACACCTTTCAAAGATTCCTTTTCAGGCAAACATGTCCACCGTAAGATGAACCTAAGTAGGCTAGAATGGGGTTGGTAGGTTTAAGTATGTAGGACTAGTAGCATACCAAAGTTTGTGCTATTGCCATAGAGAATGCATTGGGGGTTTAAGTTAATTTTTTTTTCCAAAATTTCAAAAAACATGGGCTATAACCCATCGTTTTTTTTATTTTTTCATTTTTGTCAAATCATCAAAAATGATGAAAAACGGCACGCTATAGTATGCTGTACGATATGGGCTATAGCCAATGGTCCAAAATGATGAGAAACGAGGATAACTTTTTTTTTCAAAATTTCAAAAAACATGGGCTATAACCCATCGTTTTTTTCATATTTTCATTATTTTCAAATCCTCAAAAATGATGAAAAACGGCGTGCTATAGTATGCCGTACGATATGGGCTATAATCCATGGTCCAAAATGATGAGATACGAGGATAACTCTAATTGTAGTAGTGGTTAAGATGTTGGCTTTCCACGTGGGAGACCAGGGTTCGATTCCCGGCTGTTACACTATCATACAAAAGAAGACCTCAACAGCGCTAAGAAAGATCTGATTAATATGATGCTGTGTTATTTAAACTTTACTAACTGAAGGCTAACGAACAAAAGATCACTTCAAAATTACCAGGAGACTTTGCCTGAGGGTGTCTGACTGATGGTGCAGTGGTCTAATCATCAGGGTTTCAGTACAGACATTCCATGTTCAAGGCCTGTTCCTCCTACAGCTCAATGCTGCAGTAATTTGAACTTTTCAAGGCTAGAATAAAAAATAGAAACTGAAAAGCACCCGGAGACATCTGCTGAATGCCCAAAGGTGCCGTGGCATAATGGTGTGGAGCGCTTGGCCCGATGCCTCTGCTACAGTCAGTTGGCCGGTTCAAGTCCCATGTCATGACATCAAGGTGCTGGAGGACCATCGGGAGTTCCTCCTACAGCTCAATGCTGCAGTAATTTGAACTTTTCAAGGCTAGAATAAAAAATAGAAACTGAAAAGCACCCGGAGACATCTGCTGAATGCCCAAAGGTGCCGTGGCGTAATGGTGTGGAGCGCTTGGCCCGTTGCCTCTGCTACAGTCAGTTGGCCGGTTCAAGTCCCATGTCATGACATCAAGGTTCTGTAGGACCATCGGGAGACGGTGCTCTCTCCCCCTGTTTCCTGAAAAGTAGCATTTGGGGGTTATGTTTGAAAGAACCCTGTCCACCTAAAGTTTTACAGATAAGAATTAGGTCAAACTTTTAAAAAGAAATAGCAATGCATTTTGGCCCATCATCTGACAGAATAGTCTGTGACTATATGAATTTGACAATGAAAAACTGCAAATTGCGGAAATTGAAAATTGCGGAAATTGCGGAAATTGCAAATTTGGGAAATTGGAAATTGGGGAAATTGAGGAAATTGGAAATTGCGGAAATTGAGGAAATTGGAAATTGCGGAAATTGAGGAAATTGCAAATTGCGGAAATTGCAAATTGCGGAAATTGCAAATTTGGGAAATTGGAAATTGCGGAAATTGCGGAAATTGGAAATTGCAAATTGCGGAAATTGCAAATTTGGGAAATTGAGGTGGCCCAAAACTTGGTTGGAAAGTCCCTCTTTTATGTCTGGCTTCCAGGCCAGTTGGAAAATGGCACACTGAGAGGTGGTAAGAGTATGTTAAATTGGACATTTTCATGGTAAAAGATTAGCTGGACAGGGTTCTTTCAGACATAAGCCCCAACCGTTACATCTCAGGAAACAGGGGGAGAGAGCACCGTCTCCCGATGGTCCTCCAGCACCTTGATGTCATGACATGGGACTTGAACCGGCCAACTGACTGTAGCAGAGGCAACGGGCCAAGCGCTCCACACCATTACGCCACGGCACCTTTGGGCATTCAGCAGATGTCTCCGGGTGCTTTTGAGTTTTTATTTTTTATTCTAGCCTTGAAAAGTTCAAATTACTGCAGCATTGAGCTGTAGGAGGAACTCCCGATGGTCCTCCAGCACCTTGATGTCATGACATGGGACTTGAACCGGCCAACTGACTGTAGCAGAGGCATCGGGCCAAGCGCTCCACACCATTACGCCACGGCACCTTTGGGCATTCAGCAGATGTCTCCGGGTGCTTTTGAGTTTTTATTTTTTATTCTAGCCTTGAAAAGTTCAAATTACTGCAGCATTGAGCTGTAGGAGGAACTCCCGATGGTCCTCCAGCACCTTGATGTCTTGACATGGGACTTGAACCGGCCAACTGACTGTAGCAGAGGCATCGGGCCAAGCGCTCCACACCATTACGCCACGGCACCTTTGGGCATTCAGCAGATGTCTCCGGGTGCTTTTGAGTTTTTATTTTTTATTCTAGCCTTGAAAAGTTCAAATTATTGCAGCATTGAGCTGTAGGAGGAACTCCCGATGGTCCTCCAGCACCTTGATGTCATGACATGGGACTTGAACCGGCCAACTGACTGTAGCAGAGGCAACGGGAAAGCGCTCCACACCATTACGCCACGGCACCTTTGAGCATTCAGCAGATGTCTCCGGGTGCTTTTGAATTTTTATTTTTTATTCTAGCCTTGAAAAGTTCAAATTACTGCAGCATTGAGCTGTAGGAGGAACTCCCGATGGTCCTCCAGCACCTTGATGTCATGACATGGGACTTGAACCGGCCAACTGACTGTAGCAGAGGCAACGGGCCAAGCGCTCCACACCATTACACCACGGCACCTTTGGGCATTCAGCAGATGTCTCCGGGTGCTTTTGAGTTTTTATTTTTTATTCTAGCCTTGAAAAGTTCAAATTACTGCAGCATTGAGCTGTAGGAGGAACTCCCGATGGTCCTCCAGCACCTTGATGTCATGACATGGGACTTGAACCGGCCAACTGACTGTAGCAGAGGCATCGGGCCAAGCGCTCCACACCATTACGCCACGGCACCTTTGGGCATTCAGCAGATGTCTCCGGGTGCTTTTGAGTTTTTATTTTTTATTCTAGCCTTGAAAAGTTCAAATTACTGCAGCATTGAGCTGTAGGAGGAACTCCCGATGGTCCTCCAGCACCTTGATGTCATGACATGGGACTTGAACCGGCCAACTGACTGTAGCAGAGGCATCGGGCCAAGCGCTCCACACCATTACGCCACGGCACCTTTGGTGCTTTTGAGTTTTTATTTTTTATTCTAGCCTTGAAAAGTTCAAATTACTGCAGCATTGAGCTGTAGGAGGAACAGGCCTTGAACATGGAATGTCTGTACTGAAACCCTGATGATTAGACCACTGCACCATCAGTCAGACACTCTCAGGCAAAGTCTCCTGGTAATTTTGAAGTGATCTTTTGTTCGTTAGCCTTCAGTTAGTAAAGTTTAAATAACACAGCATCATATTAATCAGATCTTTCTTAGCGCTGTTGAGGTCTTCTTTTGTATGATAGTGTAACAGCCGGGAATCGAACCCTGGTCTCCCACGTGGAAAGCAACATCTTAACCACTACGACAATTTCAGTTATCCTCGTTACTCATCATTTTGGACCATGGGCTATAGCCCATATCGTACGGCATACTATAGCACGCCGTTTTTCATCATTTTTGAGGATTTGAATATAATGAAAATATGAAAAAAACGATGGGTTATAGCCCATGTTTTTTGAAATTTTGAAAAAAAAAGTTATCCTCGTTATGCTCGTTGCAAGAGCTGTGTAAAGGCCAGCCAATAAGAAGACAGGGTGTGTGTGTGTGTGTGTGTGTGCGTGCGTGCATTTGCGTGTGTCTAGCCTAATTGCACAAATAGCAGACCTACAAGCTCACAAGGTACCGTATCGCAGAGCAACTCATTGAGATCTTGTAACTTTAATGTCAGCCCTGTAATTAAGCCCTTATATGTCTCAGCTGTGGAAGTAAAAGACTTCCAAGTTCTATGCCAGTACTATGACTGGGATATTTCAATGGTCCTGGAAAAAGAAAAAAACTTTATTAAAAAAAAATCAAGTTTATTCTTTTTAAGTAAAAAAGAAAAAAAGTTGAAGTTTTTTCTTAACTAGCCCTTACCCGTTGTGAGATATTTGCCCCCCTCTTGTGGCCGTGGGGGGGTACTGCGCCCGGTGCGTTTTTAATTCACTAATAAATCTTGCATCCTTTGGTATTCTTCTCCTGATAAACTACACGGTTTGCACACATCTCACCATGCACAACGGCGACAGGTACCCTGTCCACACATGGACCGCTACTTTGCATTCATATTCATGTGATATTGACAGTACAATACCCATTTTTGCATTTTTTAATCCACTAATAAATTCATTATAAATCATTAATGTGTCAAATTGGAAAAAGGGCTCCATTAAGACCTCCATATAATTATGGTCCATGCCTGTGTGAAAAGTGGGAGTGATTGGGCCAGCCAATGTTGAGATAAAGCGCTGTCAGGGACATTCAGACATTCAGACATTCAGACATTCGCTGAATTTTAGTATGATAATGATGATAGTATGATGATGTTTTTTGAAATTTTGAAAAAAAAAAGTTAGCCTCGTTTCTCATCATTTTGGACCGTGGGCTATAGCCCATATCGTACGGCATACTATGGCACGCCGTTTTTCATCATTTTTGAGGATTTGAAAAATGAAAAAAACGGTGGGTTATAGCCCATGTTTTTTGAAATTTTGAAAAAAAAAGTTAGCCTCGTTTCTCATCATTTTGGACCGTGGGCTATAGCCCATATCGTATGGCATACTATGGCACGCCGTTTTTCATCATTTTTGAGGATTTGAAAAAAATGAAAAATGAAAAAAACGGTGGGTTATAGCCCACGTTTTTTGAAATTTTGAAAAAAAAAGTTAGCCTCGTTTCTCATCATTTTGGACCGTGGGCTATAGCCCATATCGTACGGCATACTATGGCACGCCGTTTTTCATCATTTTTGAGGATTTGAAAAAAATGAAAAATGAAAAAAACGGTGGGTTATAGCCCATGTTTTTTGAAAATTTGAAAAAAAAAGTTAGCCTCGTTATGCTCGTTGCAAGAGCTGTGTAAAGGCCAGCCAATAAGAAGACAGGGTGTGTGTGTGTGTGTGTGTGTGCGTGCGTGCGTGCGTGCATTTGCGTGTGTCTAGCCTAATTGCACAAATAGCAGACCTACAAGCTCACAAGGTACCGTATCGCAGAGCAACTCATTGAGATCTTGTAACTTTAATGTCAGCCCTGTAATTAAGCCCTTATATGTCTCAGCTGTGGAAGTAAAAGACTTCCAAGTTCTATGCCAGTACTATGACTGGGATATTTCAATGGTCCTGGAAAAAGAAAAAAACTTTATTAAAAAAAAATCAAGTTTATTCTTTTTAAGTAAAAAAGAAAAAAAGTTGAAGTTTTTTCTTAACTAGCCCTTACCCGTTGTGAGATATTTGCCCCCCTCTTGTGGCCGTGGGGGGGTACTGCGCCCGGTGCGTTTTTAATTCACTAATAAATCTTGCATCCTTTGGTATTCTTCTCCTGATAAACTACACGGTTTGCACACATCTCACCATGCACAACGGCGACAGGTACCCTGTCCACACATGGACCGCTACTTTGCATTCATATTCATGTGATATTGACAGTACAATACCCATTTTTGCATTTTTTAATCCACTAATAAATTCATTATAAATCATTAATGTGTCAAATTGGAAAAAGGGCTCCATTAAGACCTCCATATAATTATGGTCCATGCCTGTGTGAAAAGTGGGAGTGATTGGGCCAGCCAATGTTGAGATAAAGCGCTGTCAGGGACATTCAGACATTCAGACATTCAGACATTCGCTGAATTTTAGTATGATAATGATGATAGTATGATGATGTTTTTTGAAATTTTGAAAAAAAAAAGTTAGCCTCGTTTCTCATCATTTTGGACCGTGGGCTATAGCCCATATCGTACGGCATACTATGGCACGCCGTTTTTCATCATTTTTGAGGATTTGAAAAATGAAAAAAACGGTGGGTTATAGCCCATGTTTTTTGAAATTTTGAAAAAAAAAGTTAGCCTCGTTTCTCATCATTTTGGACCGTGGGCTATAGCCCATATCGTACGGCATACTATGGCACGCCGTTTTTCATCATTTTTGAGGATTTGAAAAAAATGAAAAATGAAAAAAACGGTGGGTTATAGCCCATGTTTTTTGAAAATTTGAAAAAAAAAGTTAGCCTCGTTTCTCATCATTTTGGACCGTGGGCTATAGCCCATATCGTACGGCATACTATGGCACGCCGTTTTTCATCATTTTTGAGGATTTGAAAAAAATTTAAAATGAAAAAAACGGTGGGTTATAGCCCATGTTTTTTGAAATTTTGGAAAAAAAAGTTAGCCTCGTTTCTCATCATTTTGGACCGTGGGCTATAGCCCATATCGTACGGCATACTATGGCACGCCGTTTTTCATCATTTTTGAGGATTTGAAAAAAATGAAAAATAAAAAAAACGGTGGGTTATAGCCCATGTTTTTTGAAATTTTGAAAAAAAAAGTTAGCCTCGTTTCTCATCATTTTGGACCGTGGGCTATAGCCCATATCGTACGGCATACTATGGCACGCCGTTTTTCATCATTTTTGAGGATTTGAAAAAAATTTAAAATGAAAAAAACGGTGGGTTATAGCCCATGTTTTTTGAAATTTTGAAAAAAAAAGTTAGCCTCGTTTCTCATCATTTTGGACCGTGGGCTATGGCCCATATCGTACGGCATACTATGGCACGCCGTTTTTCATCATTTTTGAGGATTTGAAAAAAATGAAAAATGAAAGAAACGGTGGGTTATAGCCCATGTTTTTTGAAATTTTGAAAAAAAAAGTTAGCCTCGTTTCTCATCATTTTGGACCGTGGGCTATAGCACATATCGTACGGCATACTATGGCACGCCGTTTTTCATCATTTTTGAGGATTTGAAAAAAATGAAAAATGAAAAAAACGGTGGGTTATAGCCCATGCTTTTTGGAATTTTGAAAAAAAAAGTTAGCCTCGTTTCTCATCATTTTGGACCGTGGGCTATAGCCCATATCGTACGGCATACTATGGCACGCCGTTTTTCATCATTTTTGAGGATTTGAAAAAAATGAAAAATGAAAAAAACGGTGGGTTATAGCCCATGTTTTTTGAAATTTTGAAAAAAAAAGTTAGCCTCGTTTCTCATCATTTTGGACCGTGGGCTATAGCACATATCGTACGGCATACTATGGCACGCCGTTTTTCATCATTTTTGAGGATTTGAAAAAAATGAAAAATGAAAAAAACGGTGGGTTATAGCCCATGCTTTTTGAAATTAAAAAAAAAAAAGTTAGCCTCGTTTCTCATCATTTTGGACCGTGGGCTATAGCCCATATCGTACGGCATACTATGGCACGCCGTTTTTCATCATTTTTGAGGATTTGAAAAAAATGAAAAATGAAAAAAACGGTGGGTTATAGCCCATGTTTTTTGAAATTTTGAAAAAAAAAGTTAGCCTCGTTTCTCATCATTTTGGACCGTGGGCTATAGCCCATATCGTACGGCATACTATGGCACGCCGTTTTTCATCATTTTTGAGGATTTGAAAAAAATGAAAAATGAAAAAAACGGTGGGTTATAGCCCATGTTTTTTGAAATTTTGAAAAAAAAAGTTAGCCTCGTTTCTCATCATTTTGGACCGTGGGCTATAGCCCATATCGTACGGCATACTATGGCACGCCGTTTTTCATCATTTTTGAGGATTTGAAAAAAATGAAAATTAAAAAAAACGGTGGGTTATAGCCCATGTTTTTTGAAATTTTGAAAAAAAAAGTTAGCCTTGTTTCTCATCATTTTGGACCGTGGGCTATAGCCCATATCGTACGGCATACTATGGCACGCCGTTTTTCATCATTTTTGAGGATTTGAAAAAAATGAAAAATGAAAAAAACGGTGGGTTATAGCCCATGTTTTTTGAAATTTTGAAAAAAAAAGTTAGCCTCGTTTCTCATCATTTTGGACCGTGGGCTATAGCCCATATCGTACGGCATACTATGGCACGCCGTTTTTCATCATTTTTGAGGATTTGAAAAAAATGAAAAATTAAAAAAACGGTGGGTTATAGTCCATGTTTTTTGAAATTTTGAAAAAAAAAGTTAGCCTCGTTTCTCATCATTTTGGACCGTGGGCTATAGCCCATATCGTACGGCATACTATGGCACGCCGTTTTTCATCATTTTTGAGGATTTGAAAAAAATGAAAAATGAAAAAAAACGGTGGGTTATAGCCCATGTTTTTTGAAATTTTGAAAAAAAAAGTTAGCCTCGTTTCTCATCATTTTGGACCATGGGCTATAGCCCATATCGTACGGCATACTATGGCACGCCGTTTTTCATCATTTTTGAGGATTTGAAAAAAATGAAAAATGAAAAAAACGGTGGGTTATAGCCCATGTTTTTTGAAATTTTGAAAAAAAAAAGTTAGCCTCGTTTCTCATCATTTTGGACCGTGGGCTATAGCCCATATCGTACGGCATACTATGGCACGCCGTTTTTCATCATTTTTGAGGATTTGAAAAAAATGAAAAATGAAAAAAACGGTAGGTTATAGCCCATGTTTTTTGAAATTTTGAAAAAAAAAGTTAGCCTTGTTTCTCATCATTTTGGACCGTGGGCTATAGCCCATATCGTACGGCATACTATGGCACGCCGTTTTTCATCATTTTTGAGGATTTGAAAAAAATGAAAAATGAAAAAAACGGTGGGTTATAGCCCATGTTTTTTAAAATTTTGAAAAAAAAAGTTAGCCTTGTTTCTCATCATTTTGGACCGTGGGCTATAGCCCATATCGTACGGCATACTATGGCACGCCGTTTTTCATCATTTTTGAGGATTTAAAAAAAAATGAAAAATGAAAAAAACGGTGGGTTATAGCCCATGTTTTTTGAAATTTTGAAAAAAAAAGTTAGCCTCGTTTCTCATCATTTTGGACCGTGGGCTATAGCCCATATCGTACGGCATACTATGGCACGCCGTTTTTCATCATTTTTGAGGATTTGAAAAAAATGAAAAATTAAAAAAACGGTGGGTTATAGCCCATGTTTTTTTAAATTAAAAAAAAAAAAGTTAGCCTCGTTTCTCATCATTTTGGACCGTGGGCTATAGCCCATATCGTACGGCATACTATGGCACGCCGTTTTTCATCATTTTTGAGGATTTGAAAAAAATGAAAAATGAAAAAAACGGTGGGTTATAGCCCATGTTTTTTGAAATTTTGAAAAAAAAAGTTAGCCTCGTTTCTCATCATTTTGGACCGTGGGCTATAGCCCATATCGTACGGCATACTATGGCACGCCGTTTTTCATCATTTTTGAGGATTTGAAAAAAATGAAAAATGAAAAAAACGGTGGGTTATAGCCCATGTTTTTTGAAATTTTGAAAAAAAAAGTTAGCCTCGTTTCTCATCATTTTGGACCGTGGGCTATAGCCCATATCGTACGGCATACTATGGCACGCCGTTTTTCATCATTTTTGAGGATTTGAAAAAAATGAAAAATGAAAAAAACGGTGGGTTATAGCCCATGTTTTTTGAAATTTTGAAAAAAAAAGTTAGCCTCGTTTCTCATCATTTTGGACCGTGGGCTATAGCCCATATCGTACGGCATACTATGGCACGCCGTTTTTCATCATTTTTGAGGATTTGAAAAAAATGAAAAATGAAAAAAACGGTGGGTTATAGCCCATGTTTTTTTAAATTTTGAAAAAAAAAGTTAGCCTCGTTTCTCATCATTTTGGACCGTGGGCTATAGCCCATATCGTACGGCATACTATGGCACGCCGTTTTTCATCATTTTTGAGGATTTGAAAAAAATGAAAAATGAAAAAAACGGTGGGTTATAGCCCATGTTTTTTGAAATTTTGAAAAAAAAAGTTAGCCTCGTTTCTCATCATTTTGGACCGTGGGCTATAGCCCATATCGTACGGCATACTATGGCACGCCGTTTTTCATAATTTTTGAGGATTTGAAAAAAATGAAAAATGAAAAAAACGGTGGGTTATAGCCCATGTTTTTTGAAATTTTGAAAAAAAAAGTTAGCCTCGTTTCTCATCATTTTGGACCGTGGGCTATAGCACATATCGTACGGCATACTATGGCACGCCGTTTTTCATCATTTTTGAGGATTTGAAAAAAATGAAAAATGAAAAAAACGGTGGGTTATAGCCCATGCTTTTTGAAATTTTGAAAAAAAAAGTTAGCCTCGTTTCTCATCATTTTGGACCGTGGGCTATAGCCCATATCGTACGGCATACTATGGCACGCCGTTTTTCATCATTTTTGAGGATTTGAAAAAAAATGAAAAATGAAAAAAACGGTGGGTTATAGCCCATGTTTTTTGAAATTTTGAAAAAAAAAGTTAGCCTCGTTTCTCATCATTTTGGACCGTGGGCTATAGCCCATATCGTACGGCATACTATGGCACGCCGTTTTTCATCATTTTTGAGGATTTGAAAAAAATGAAAAATGAAAAAAACGGTGGGTTATAGCCCATGTTTTTTGAAATTTTGAAAAAAAAAGTTAGCCTCGTTTCTCATCATTTTGGACCGTGGGCTATAGCCCATATCGTACGGCATACTATGGCACGCCGTTTTTCATCATTTTTGAGGATTTGAAAAAAATGAAAAATGAAAAAAACGGTGGGTTATAGCCCATGTTTTTTGAAATTTTGAAAAAAAAAGTTAGCCTCGTTTCTCATCATTTTGGACCGTGGGCTATAGCCCATATCGTACGGCATACTATGGCACGCCGTTTTTCATCATTTTTGAGGATTTGAAAAAAATGAAAAATGAAAAAAACGGTGGGTTATAGCCCATGTTTTTTGAAATTTTGAAAAAAAAAGTTAGCCTCGTTTCTCATCATTTTGGACCGTGGGCTATAGCCCATATCGTACGGCATACTATGGCACGCCGTTTTTCATCATTTTTGAGGATTTGAAAAAAATGAAAATTAAAAAAAACGGTGGGTTATAGCCCATGTTTTTTGAAATTTTGAAAAAAAAAGTTAGCCTTGTTTCTCATCATTTTGGACCGTGGGCTATAGCCCATATCGTACGGCATACTATGGCACGCCGTTTTTCATCATTTTTGAGGATTTGAAAAAAATGAAAAATGAAAAAAACGGTGGGTTATAGCCCATGTTTTTTGAAATTTTGAAAAAAAAAGTTAGCCTCGTTTCTCATCATTTTGGACCGTGGGCTATAGCCCATATCGTACGGCATACTATGGCACGCCGTTTTTCATCATTTTTGAGGATTTGAAAAAAATGAAAAATTAAAAAAACGGTGGGTTATAGTCCATGTTTTTTGAAATTTTGAAAAAAAAAGTTAGCCTCGTTTCTCATCATTTTGGACCGTGGGCTATAGCCCATATCGTACGGCATACTATGGCACGCCGTTTTTCATCATTTTTGAGGATTTGAAAAAAATGAAAAATGAAAAAAAACGGTGGGTTATAGCCCATGTTTTTTGAAATTTTGAAAAAAAAAGTTAGCCTCGTTTCTCATCATTTTGGACCATGGGCTATAGCCCATATCGTACGGCATACTATGGCACGCCGTTTTTCATCATTTTTGAGGATTTGAAAAAAATGAAAAATGAAAAAAACGGTGGGTTATAGCCCATGTTTTTTGAAATTTTGAAAAAAAAAAGTTAGCCTCGTTTCTCATCATTTTGGACCGTGGGCTATAGCCCATATCGTACGGCATACTATGGCACGCCGTTTTTCATCATTTTTGAGGATTTGAAAAAAATGAAAAATGAAAAAAACGGTAGGTTATAGCCCATGTTTTTTGAAATTTTGAAAAAAAAAGTTAGCCTTGTTTCTCATCATTTTGGACCGTGGGCTATAGCCCATATCGTACGGCATACTATGGCACGCCGTTTTTCATCATTTTTGAGGATTTGAAAAAAATGAAAAATGAAAAAAACGGTGGGTTATAGCCCATGTTTTTTAAAATTTTGAAAAAAAAAGTTAGCCTTGTTTCTCATCATTTTGGACCGTGGGCTATAGCCCATATCGTACGGCATACTATGGCACGCCGTTTTTCATCATTTTTGAGGATTTAAAAAAAAATGAAAAATGAAAAAAACGGTGGGTTATAGCCCATGTTTTTTGAAATTTTGAAAAAAAAAGTTAGCCTCGTTTCTCATCATTTTGGACCGTGGGCTATAGCCCATATCGTACGGCATACTATGGCACGCCGTTTTTCATCATTTTTGAGGATTTGAAAAAAATGAAAAATTAAAAAAACGGTGGGTTATAGCCCATGTTTTTTTAAATTAAAAAAAAAAAGTTAGCCTCGTTTCTCATCATTTTGGACCGTGGGCTATAGCCCATATCGTACGGCATACTATGGCACGCCGTTTTTCATCATTTTTGAGGATTTGAAAAAAATGAAAAATGAAAAAAACGGTGGGTTATAGCCCATGTTTTTTGAAATTTTGAAAAAAAAAGTTAGCCTCGTTTCTCATCATTTTGGACCGTGGGCTATAGCCCATATCGTACGGCATACTATGGCACGCCGTTTTTCATCATTTTTGAGGATTTGAAAAAAATGAAAAATGAAAAAAACGGTGGGTTATAGCCCATGTTTTTTGAAATTTTGAAAAAAAAAGTTAGCCTCGTTTCTCATCATTTTGGACCGTGGGCTATAGCCCATATCGTACGGCATACTATGGCACGCCGTTTTTCATCATTTTTGAGGATTTGAAAAAAATGAAAAATGAAAAAAACGGTGGGTTATAGCCCATGTTTTTTGAAATTTTGAAAAAAAAAGTTAGCCTCGTTTCTCATCATTTTGGACCGTGGGCTATAGCCCATATCGTACGGCATACTATGGCACGCCGTTTTTCATCATTTTTGAGGATTTGAAAAAAATGAAAAATGAAAAAAACGGTGGGTTATAGCCCATGTTTTTTTAAATTTTGAAAAAAAAAGTTAGCCTCGTTTCTCATCATTTTGGACCGTGGGCTATAGCCCATATCGTACGGCATACTATGGCACGCCGTTTTTCATCATTTTTGAGGATTTGAAAAAAATGAAAAATGAAAAAAACGGTGGGTTATAGCCCATGTTTTTTGAAATTTTGAAAAAAAAAGTTAGCCTCGTTTCTCATCATTTTGGACCGTGGGCTATAGCCCATATCGTACGGCATACTATGGCACGCCGTTTTTCATAATTTTTGAGGATTTGAAAAAAATGAAAAATGAAAAAAACGGTGGGTTATAGCCCATGTTTTTTGAAATTTTGAAAAAAAAAGTTAGCCTCGTTTCTCATCATTTTGGACCGTGGGCTATAGCACATATCGTACGGCATACTATGGCACGCCGTTTTTCATCATTTTTGAGGATTTGAAAAAAATGAAAAATGAAAAAAACGGTGGGTTATAGCCCATGCTTTTTGAAATTTTGAAAAAAAAAGTTAGCCTCGTTTCTCATCATTTTGGACCGTGGGCTATAGCCCATATCGTACGGCATACTATGGCACGCCGTTTTTCATCATTTTTGAGGATTTGAAAAAAAATGAAAAATGAAAAAAACGGTGGGTTATAGCCCATGTTTTTTGAAATTTTGAAAAAAAAAGTTAGCCTCGTTTCTCATCATTTTGGACCGTGGGCTATAGCCCATATCGTACGGCATACTATGGCACGCCGTTTTTCATCATTTTTGAGGATTTGAAAAAAATGAAAAATGAAAAAAACGGTGGGTTATAGCCCATGTTTTTTGAAATTTTGAAAAAAAAAGTTAGCCTCGTTTCTCATCATTTTGGACCGTGGGCTATAGCCCATATCGTACGGCATACTATGGCACGCCGTTTTTCATAATTTTTGAGGATTTGAAAAAAAAGAAAAATGAAAAAAACGGTGGGTTATAGCCCATGTTTTTTGAAATTTTGAAAAAAAAAGTTAGCCTCGTTTCTCATCATTTTGGACCGTGGGCTATAGCACATATCGTACGGCATACTATGGCACGCCGTTTTTCATCATTTTTGAGGATTTGAAAAAAATGAAAAATGAAAAAAACGGTGGGTTATAGCCCATGCTTTTTGAAATTTTGAAAAAGAAAGTTAGCCTCGTTTCTCATCATTTTGGACCGTGGGCTATAGCCCATATCGTACGGCATACTATGGCACGCCGTTTTTCATCATTTTTGAGGATTTGAAAAAAATGAAAAATGAAAAAAACGGTGGGTTATAGCCCATGTTTTTTGAAATTTTGAAAAAAAAAGTTAGCCTCGTTTCTCATCATTTTGGACCGTGGGCTATAGCCCATATCGTACGGCATACTATGGCACGCCGTTTTTCATCATTTTTGAGGATTTGAAAAAAATGAAAAATTAAAAAAACGGTGGGTTATAGCCCATGCTTTTTGAAATTTTGAAAAAAAAAGTTAGCCTCGTTTCTCATCATTTTGGACCGTGGGCTATAGCCCATATCGTACGGCATACTATGGCACGCCGTTTTTCATCATTTTTGAGGATTTGAAAAAAATGAAAAATAAAAAAACGGTGGGTTATAGCCCATGCTTTTTGAAATTTTGAAAAAAAAAGTTAGCCTCGTTTCTCATCATTTTGGACCGTGGGCTATAGCCCATATCGTACGGCATACTATGGCACGCCGTTTTTCATCATTTTTGAGGATTTGAAAAAAATGAAAAATGAAAAAAACGGTGGGTTATAGCCCATGCTTTTTGAAATTTTGAAAAAAAAAGTTAGCCTCGTTTCTCATCATTTTGGACCGTGGGCTATAGCCCATATCGTACGGCATACTATGGCACGCCGTTTTTCATCATTTTTGAGGATTTGAAAAAAATGAAAAATGAAAAAAACGGTGGGTTATAGCCCATGTTTTTTGAAATTTTGAAAAAAAAAGTTAGCCTCGTTTCTCATCATTTTGGACCGTGGGCTATAGCCCATATCGTACGGCATACTATGGCACGCCGTTTTTCATAATTTTTGAGGATTTGAAAAAAAAGAAAAATGAAAAAAACGGTGGGTTATAGCCCATGTTTTTTGAAATTTTGAAAAAAAAAGTTAGCCTCGTTTCTCATCATTTTGGACCGTGGGCTATAGCACATATCGTACGGCATACTATGGCACGCCGTTTTTCATCATTTTTGAGGATTTGAAAAAAATGAAAAATGAAAAAAACGGTGGGTTATAGCCCATGCTTTTTGAAATTTTGAAAAAGAAAGTTAGCCTCGTTTCTCATCATTTTGGACCGTGGGCTATAGCCCATATCGTACGGCATACTATGGCACGCCGTTTTTCATCATTTTTGAGGATTTGAAAAAAATGAAAAATGAAAAAAACGGTGGGTTATAGCCCATGTTTTTTGAAATTTTGAAAAAAAAAGTTAGCCTCGTTTCTCATCATTTTGGACCGTGGGCTATAGCACATATCGTACGGCATACTATGGCACGCCGTTTTTCATCATTTTTGAGGATTTGAAAAAAATGAAAAATTAAAAAAACGGTGGGTTATAGCCCATGCTTTTTGAAATTTTGAAAAAAAAAGTTAGCCTCGTTTCTCATCATTTTGGACCGTGGGCTATAGCCCATATCGTACGGCATACTATGGCACGCCGTTTTTCATCATTTTTGAGGATTTGAAAAAAATGAAAAATAAAAAAAACGGTGGGTTATAGCCCATGCTTTTTGAAATTTTGAAAAAAAAAGTTAGCCTCGTTTCTCATCATTTTGGACCGTGGGCTATAGCCCATATCGTACGGCATACTATGGCACGCCGTTTTTCATCATTTTTGAGGATTTGAAAAAAATGAAAAATGAAAAAAACGGTGGGTTAAGCCCATGCTTTTTGAAATTTTGAAAAAAAAAGTTAGCCTCGTTTCTCATCATTTTGGACCGTGGGCTATAGCCCATATCGTACGGCATACTATGGCACGCCGTTTTTCATCATTTTTGAGGATTTGAAAAAAATGAAAAATGAAAAAAACGGTGGGTTATAGCCCATGTTTTTTGAAATTTTGAAAAAAAAAGTTAGCCTCGTTTCTCATCATTTTGGACCGTGGGCTATAGCCCATATCGTACGGCATACTATGGCACGCCGTTTTTCATCATTTTTGAGGATTTGAAAAAAATGAAAAATGAAAAAAACGGTGGGTTATAGCCCATGTTTTTTGAAATTTTGAAAAAAATAGTTAGCCTTGTTTCTCATCATTTTGGACCGTGGGCTATAGCCCATATCGTACGGCATACTATGGCACGCCGTTTTTCATCATTTTTGAGGATTTGAAAAAAATGAAAAATGAAAAAAACGGTGGGTTATAGCCCATGTTTTTTGAAATTTTGAAAAAAAAAGTTAGCCTCGTTTCTCATCATTTTGGACCGTGGGCTATAGCCCATATCGTACGGCATACTATGGCACGCCGTTTTTCATCATTTTTGAGGATTTGAAAAAAATGAAAAATGAAAAAAACGGTGGGTTATAGCCCATGTTTTTTGAAATTTTGAAAAAAAAAGTTAGCCTTGTTTCTCATCCTTTTGGACCGTGGGCTATAGCCCATATCGTACGGCATACTATGGCACGCCGTTTTTCATCATTTTTGAGGATTTGAAAAAAATGAAAAATGAAAAAAACGGTGGGTTATAGCCCATGTTTTTTGAAATTTTGAAAAAAAAAGTTAGCCTCGTTTCTCATCATTTTGGACCGTGGGCTATAGCCCATATCGTACGGCATACTATGGCACGCCGTTTTTCATCATTTTTGAGGATTTGAAAAAAATGAAAAATGAAAAAAACGGTGGGTTATAGCCCATGTTTTTTGAAATTTTGAAAAAAAAAGTTAGCCTCGTTTCTCATCATTTTGGACCGTGGGCTATAGCCCATATCGTACGGCATACTATGGCACGCCGTTTTTCATAATTTTTGAGGATTTGAAAAAAATGAAAAATGAAAAAAACGGTGGGTTATAGCCCATGTTTTTTGAAATTTTGAAAAAAAAAGTTAGCCTCGTTTCTCATCATTTTGGACCGTGGGCTATAGCACATATCGTACGGCATACTATGGCACGCCGTTTTTCATCATTTTTGAGGATTTGAAAAAAATGAAAAATGAAAAAAACGGTGGGTTATAGCCCATGCTTTTTGAAATTTTGAAAAAAAAAGTTAGCCTCGTTTCTCATCATTTTGGACCGTGGGCTATAGCCCATATCGTACGGCATACTATGGCACGCCGTTTTTCATCATTTTTGAGGATTTGAAAAAAAATGAAAAATGAAAAAAACGGTGGGTTATAGCCCATGTTTTTTGAAATTTTGAAAAAAAAAGTTAGCCTCGTTTCTCATCATTTTGGACCGTGGGCTATAGCCCATATCGTACGGCATACTATGGCACGCCGTTTTTCATCATTTTTGAGGATTTGAAAAAAATGAAAAATGAAAAAAACGGTGGGTTATAGCCCATGTTTTTTGAAATTTTGAAAAAAAAAGTTAGCCTCGTTTCTCATCATTTTGGACCGTGGGCTATAGCCCATATCGTACGGCATACTATGGCACGCCGTTTTTCATAATTTTTGAGGATTTGAAAAAAAGTGAAAAATGAAAAAAACGGTGGGTTATAGCCCATGTTTTTTGAAATTTTGAAAAAAAAAGTTAGCCTCGTTTCTCATCATTTTGGACCGTGGGCTATAGCACATATCGTACGGCATACTATGGCACGCCGTTTTTCATCATTTTTGAGGATTTGAAAAAAATGAAAAATGAAAAAAACGGTGGGTTATAGCCCATGCTTTTTTAAATTTTGAAAAAGAAAGTTAGCCTCGTTTCTCATCATTTTGGACCGTGGGCTATAGCCCATATCGTACGGCATACTATGGCACGCCGTTTTTCATCATTTTTGAGGATTTGAAAAAAATGAAAAATGAAAAAAACGGTGGGTTATAGCCCATGTTTTTTGAAATTTTGAAAAAAAAAGTTAGCCTCGTTTCTCATCATTTTGGACCGTGGGCTATAGCACATATCGTACGGCATACTATGGCACGCCGTTTTTCATCATTTTTGAGGATTTGAAAAAAATGAAAAATTAAAAAAACGGTGGGTTATAGCCCATGCTTTTTGAAATTTTGAAAAAAAAAGTTAGCCTCGTTTCTCATCATTTTGGACCGTGGGCTATAGCCCATATCGTACGGCATACTATGGCACGCCGTTTTTCATCATTTTTGAGGATTTGAAAAAAATGAAAAATAAAAAAAACGGTGGGTTATAGCCCATGCTTTTTGAAATTTTGAAAAAAAAAGTTAGCCTCGTTTCTCATCATTTTGGACCGTGGGCTATAGCCCATATCGTACGGCATACTATGGCACGCCGTTTTTCATCATTTTTGAGGATTTGAAAAAAATGAAAAATGAAAAAAACGGTGGGTTATAGCCCATGCTTTTTGAAATTTTGAAAAAAAAAGTTAGCCTCGTTTCTCATCATTTTGGACCGTGGGCTATAGCCCATATCGTACGGCATACTATGGCACGCCGTTTTTCATCATTTTTGAGGATTTGAAAAAAATGAAAAATGAAAAAAACGGTGGGTTATAGCCCATGTTTTTTGAAATTTTGAAAAAAAAAGTTAGCCTCGTTTCTCATCATTTTGGACCGTGGGCTATAGCCCATATCGTACGGCATACTATGGCACGCCGTTTTTCATCATTTTTGAGGATTTGAAAAAAATGAAAAATGAAAAAAACGGTGGGTTATAGCCCATGTTTTTTGAAATTTTGAAAAAAATAGTTAGCCTTGTTTCTCATCATTTTGGACCGTGGGCTATAGCCCATATCGTACGGCATACTATGGCACGCCGTTTTTCATCATTTTTGAGGATTTGAAAAAAATGAAAAATGAAAAAAACGGTGGGTTATAGCCCATGTTTTTTGAAATTTTGAAAAAAAAAGTTAGCCTCGTTTCTCATCATTTTGGACCGTGGGCTATAGCCCATATCGTACGGCATACTATGGCACGCCGTTTTTCATCATTTTTGAGGATTTGAAAAAAATGAAAAATGAAAAAAACGGTGGGTTATAGCCCATGTTTTTTGAAATTTTGAAAAAAAAAGTTAGCCTTGTTTCTCATCCTTTTGGACCGTGGGCTATAGCCCATATCGTACGGCATACTATGGCACGCCGTTTTTCATCATTTTTGAGGATTTGAAAAAAATGAAAAATGAAAAAAACGGTGGGTTATAGCCCATGTTTTTTGAAATTTTGAAAAAAAAAAGTTAGCCTCGTTTCTCATCATTTTGGACCGTGGGCTATAGCACATATCGTACGGCATACTATGGCACGCCGTTTTTCATCATTTTTGAGGATTTGAAAAAAATGAAAAATGAAAAAAACGGTGGGTTATAGCCCATGCTTTTTGAAATTTTGAAAAAAAAAGTTAGCCTCGTTTCTCATCATTTTGGACCGTGGGCTATAGCCCATATCGTACGGCATACTATGGCACGCCGTTTTTCATCATTTTTGAGGATTTGAAAAAAATGAAAAATGAAAAAAACGGTGGGTTATAGCCCATGCTTTTTGAAATTTTGAAAAAAAAAGTTAGCCTCGTTTCTCATCATTTTGGACCGTGGGCTATAGCCCATATCGTACGGCATACTATGGCACGCCGTTTTTCATCATTTTTGAGGATTTGAAAAAAATGAAAAATGAAAAAAACGGTGGGTTATAGCCCATGTTTTTTGAAATTTTGAAAAAAAAAGTTAGCCTCGTTTCTCATCATTTTGGACCGTGGGCTATAGCACATATCGTACGGCATACTATGGCACGCCGTTTTTCATCATTTTTGAGGATTTGAAAAAAATGAAAAATGAAAAAAACGGTGGGTTATAGCCCATGCTTTTTGAAATTTTGAAAAAAAAAAGTTAGCCTCGTTTCTCATCATTTTGGACCGCGGGCTATAGCACATATCGTACGGCATACTATGGCACGCCGTTTTTCATCATTTTTGAGGATTTGAAAAAAATGAAAAATGAAAAAAACGGTGGGTTATAGCCCATGTTTTTTGAAATTTTGAAAAAAAAAGTTAGCCTCGTTTCTCATCATTTTGGACCGTGGGCTATAGCCCATATCGTACGGCATACTATGGCACGCCGTTTTTCATCATTTTTGAGGATTTGAAAAAAATGAAAAATGAAAAAAACGGTGGGTTATAGCCCATGTTTTTTGAAATTTTGAAAAAAAAAGTTAGCCTTGTTTCTCATCATTTTGGACCGTGGGCTATAGCCCATATCGTACGGCATACTATGGCACGCCGTTTTTCATCATTTTTGAGGATTTGAAAAAAATGAAAAATGAAAAAAACGGTGGGTTATAGCCCATGTTTTTTGAAATTTTGAAAAAAAAAGTTAGCCTCGTTTCTCATCATTTTGGACCGTGGGCTATAGCCCATATCGTACGGCATACTATGGCACGCCGTTTTTCATCATTTTTGAGGATTTGAAAAAAATGAAAAATGAAAAAAACGGTGGGTTATAGCCCATGTTTTTTGAAATTTTGAAAAAAAAAGTTAGCCTTGTTTCTCATCATTTTGGACCGTGGGCTATAGCCCATATCGTACGGCATACTATGGCACGCCGTTTTTCATCATTTTTGAGGATTTGAAAAAAATGAAAAATGAAAAAAACGGTGGGTTATAGCCCATGTTTTTTGAAATTTTGAAAAAAAAAGTTAGCCTCGTTTCTCATCATTTTGGACCGTGGGCTATAGCCCATATCGTACGGCATACTATGGCACGCCGTTTTTCATCATTTTTGAGGATTTGAAAAAAATGAAAAATGAAAAAAACGGTGGGTTATAGCCCATGTTTTTTGAAATTTTGAAAAAAAAAGTTAGCCTTGTTTCTCATCATTTTGGACCGTGGGCTATAGCCCATATCGTACGGCATACTATGGCACGCCGTTTTTCATCATTTTTGAGGATTTGAAAAAAATGAAAAATGAAAAAAACGGTGGGTTATAGCCCATGCTTTTTGAAATTTTGAAAAAAAAAGTTAGCCTCGTTTCTCATCATTTTGGACCGTGGGCTATAGCCCATATCGTACGGCATACTATGGCACGCCGTTTTTCATCATTTTTGAGGATTTGAAAAAAATGAAAAATGAAAAAAACGGTGGGTTATAGCCCATGTTTTTTGAAATTTTGAAAAAAAAAGTTAGCCTTGTTTCTCATCATTTTGGACCGTGGGCTATAGCCCATATCGTACGGCATACTATGGCACGCCGTTTTTCATCATTTTTGAGGATTTGAAAAAAATGAAAAATGAAAAAAACGGTGGGTTATAGCCCATGTTTTTTGAAATTTTGAAAAAAAAAGTTAGCCTCGTTTCTCATCATTTTGGACCGTGGGCTATAGCCCATATCGTACGGCATACTATGGCACGCCGTTTTTCATCATTTTTGAGGATTTGAAAAAAATGAAAAATGAAAAAAACGGTGGGTTATAGCCCATGTTTTTTGAAATTTTGAAAAAAAAAGTTAGCCTCGTTTCTCATCATTTTGGACCGTGGGCTATAGCCCATATCGTACGGCATACTATGGCACGCCGTTTTTCATCATTTTTGAGGATTTGAAAAAAATGAAAAATGAAGAAAACGGTGGGTTATAGCCCATGTTTTTTGAAATTTTGAAAAAAAAAGTTAGCCTTGTTTCTCATCATTTTGGACCGTGGGCTATAGCCCATATCGTACGGCATACTATGGCACGCCGTTTTTCATCATTTTTGAGGATTTGAAAAAAATGAAAAATGAAAAAAACGGTGGGTTATAGCCCATGTTTTTTGAAATTTTGAAAAAAAAAGTTAGCCTCGTTTCTCATCATTTTGGACCGTGGGCTATAGCCCATATCGTACGGCATACTATGGCACGCCGTTTTTCATCATTTTTGAGGATTTGAAAAAAATGAAAAATGAAAAAAACGGTGGGTTATAGCCCATGTTTTTTGAAATTTTGAAAAAAAAAGTTAGCCTTGTTTCTCATCATTTTGGACCGTGGGCTATAGCCCATATCGTACGGCATACTATGGCACGCCGTTTTTCATCATTTTTGAGGATTTGAAAAAAATGAAAAATGAAAAAAACGGTGGGTTATAGCCCATGTTTTTTGAATTTTTGAAAAAAAAAGTTAGCCTCGTTTCTCATCATTTTGGACCTATGGGCTATAGCCCATATCGTACGGCATACTATGGCACGCCGTTTTTCATCATTTTTGAGGATTTGAAAAAAATGAAAAATGAAAAAAACGGTGGGTTATAGCCCATGTTTTTTGAAATTTTGAAAAAAAAAGTTAGCCTCGTTTCTCATCATTTTGGACCGTGGGCTATAGCACATATCGTACGGCATACTATGGCACGCCGTTTTTCATCATTTTTGAGGATTTGAAAAAAATGAAAAATGAAAAAAACGGTGGGTTATAGCCCATGCTTTTTGAAATTTTGAAAAAAAAAGTTAGCCTCGTTTCTCATCATTTTGGACCGTGGGCTATAGCCCATATCGTACGGCATACTATGGCACGCCGTTTTTCATCATTTTTGAGGATTTGAAAAAAATGAAAAATGAAAAAAACGGTGGGTTATAGCCCATGTTTTTTGAAATTTTGAAAAAAAAAGTTAGCCTCGTTTCTCATCATTTTGGACCGTGGGCTATAGCACATATCGTACGGCATACTATGGCACGCCGTTTTTCATCATTTTTGAGGATTTGAAAAAAATGAAAAATGAAAAAAACGGTGGGTTATAGCCCATGCTTTTTGAAATTTTGAAAAAAAAAAGTTAGCCTCGTTTCTCATCATTTTGGACCGTGGGCTATAGCACATATCGTACGGCATACTATGGCACGCCGTTTTTCATCATTTTTGAGGATTTGAAAAAAATGAAAAAAACGGTGGGTTATAGCCCATGTTTTTTGAAATTTTGAAAAAAAAAGTTAGCCTCGTTTCTCATCATTTTGGACCGTGGGCTATAGCACATATCGTACGGCATACTATGGCACGCCGTTTTTCATCATTTTTGAGGATTTGAAAAAAATGAAAAATGAAAAAAACGGTGGGTTATAGCCCATGTTTTTTGAATTTTTGAAAAAAAAAGTTAGCCTCGTTTCTCATCATTTTGGACCTATGGGCTATAGCCCATATCGTACGGCATACTATGGCATGCCGTTTTTCATCATTTTTGAGGATTTGAAAAAAATGAAAAATGAAAAAAACGGTGGGTTATAGCCCATGTTTTTTGAAATTTTGAAAAAAAAAGTTAGCCTCGTTTCTCATCATTTTGGACCGTGGGCTATAGCACATATCGTACGGCATACTATGGCACGCCGTTTTTCATCATTTTTGAGGATTCGAAAAAAATGAAAAAAACGGTGGGTTATAGCCCATGTTTTTTGAAATTTTGAAAAAAAAAGTTAGCCTCGTTTCTCATCATTTTGGACCGTGGGCTATAGCCCATATCGTACGGCATACTATGGCACGCCGTTTTTCATCATTTTTGAGGATTTGAAAAAAATGAAAAATGAAAAAAACGGTGGGTTATAGCCCATGTTTTTTGAAATTTTGAAAAAAAAAGTTAGCCTTGTTTCTCATCATTTTGGACCGTGGGCTATAGCCCATATCGTACGGCATACTATGGCACGCCGTTTTTCATCATTTTTGAGGATTTGAAAAAAATGAAAAATGAAAAAAACGGTGGGTTATAGCCCATGTTTTTTGAAATTTTGAAAAAAAAAGTTAGCCTCGTTTCTCATCATTTTGGACCGTGGGCTATAGCCCATATCGTACGGCATACTATGGCACGCCGTTTTTCATCATTTTTGAGGATTTGAAAAAAATGAAAAATGAAAAAAACGGTGGGTTATAGCCCATGTTTTTTGAAATTTTGAAAAAAAAAGTTAGCCTTGTTTCTCATCATTTTGGACCGTGGGCTATAGCCCATATCGTACGGCATACTATGGCACGCCGTTTTCCATCATTTTTGAGGATTTGAAAAAAATGAAAAATGAAAAAAACGGTGGGTTATAGCCCATGTTTTTTGAAATTTTGAAAAAAAAAATTAGCCTCGTTTCTCATCATTTTGGACCGTGGGCTATAGCCCATATCGTACGGCATACTATGGCACGCCGTTTTTCATCATTTTTGAGGATTTGAAAAAAATGAAAAATGAAAAAAACGGTGGGTTATAGCCCATGTTTTTTGAAATTTTGAAAAAAAAAGTTAGCCTTGTTTCTCATCATTTTGGACCGTGGGCTATAGCCCATATCGTACGGCATACTATGGCACGCCGTTTTTCATCATTTTTGAGGATTTGAAAAAAATGAAAAATGAAAAAAACGGTGGGTTATAGCCCATGTTTTTTGAAATTTTGAAAAAAAAAGTTAGCCTCGTTTCTCATCATTTTGGACCGTGGGCTATAGCCCATATCGTACGGCATACTATGGCACGCCGTTTTTCATCATTTTTGAGGATTTGAAAAAAATGAAAAATGAAAAAAACGGTGGGTTATAGCCCATGTTTTTTGAAATTTTGAAAAAAAAAGTTAGCCTCGTTTCTCATCATTTTGGACCGTGGGCTATAGCCCATATCGTACGGCATACTATGGCACGCCGTTTGTCATCATTTTTGAGGATTTGAAAAAAATGAAAAATGAAGAAAACGGTGGGTTATAGCCCATGTTTTTTGAAATTTTGAAAAAAAAAGTTAGCCTTGTTTCTCATCATTTTGGACCGTGGGCTATAGCCCATATCGTACGGCATACTATGGCACGCCGTTTTTCATCATTTTTGAGGATTTGAAAAAAATGAAAAATGAAAAAAACGGTGGGTTATAGCCCATGTTTTTTGAAATTTTGAAAAAAAAAGTTAGCCTCGTTTCTCATCATTTTGGACCGTGGGCTATAGCCCATATCGTACGGCATACTATGGCACGCCGTTTTTCATCATTTTTGAGGATTTGAAAAAAATGAAAAATGAAAAAAACGGTGGGTTATAGCCCATGTTTTTTGAAATTTTGAAAAAAAAAGTTAGCCTCGTTTCTCATCATTTTGGACCGTGGGCTATAGCCCATATCGTACGGCATACTATGGCACGCCGTTTTTCATCATTTTTGAGGATTTGAAAAAAATGAAAAATGAAAAAAACGGTGGGTTATAGCCCATGTTTTTTGAAATTTTGAAAAAAAAAGTTAGCCTCGTTTCTCATCATTTTGGACCGTGGGCTATAGCACATATCGTACGGCATACTATGGCACGCCGTTTTTCATCATTTTTGAGGATTTGAAAAAAATGAAAAATGAAAAAAACGGTGGGTTATAGCCCATGCTTTTTGAAATTTTGAAAAAAAAAAGTTAGCCTCGTTTCTCATCATTTTGGACCGTGGGCTATAGCACATATCGTACGGCATACTATGGCACGCCGTTTTTCATCATTTTTGAGGATTTGAAAAAAATGAAAAATGAAAAAAACGGTGGGTTATAGCCCATGTTTTTTGAAATTTTGAAAAAAAAAGTTAGCCTCGTTTCTCATCATTTTGGACCGTGGGCTATAGCCCATATCGTACGGCATACTATGGCACGCCGTTTTTCATCATTTTTGAGGATTTGAAAAAAATGAAAAATGAAAAAAACGGTGGGTTATAGCCCATGCTTTTTGAAATTTTGAAAAAAAAAGTTAGCCTCGTTTCTCATCATTTTGGACCGTGGGCTATAGCACATATCGTACGGCATACTATGGCACGCCGTTTTTCATCATTTTTGAGGATTTGAAAAAAATGAAAAATGAAAAAAACGGTGGGTTATAGCCCATGCTTTTTGAAATTTTGAAAAAAAAAAGTTAGCCTCGTTTCTCATCATTTTGGACCGTGGGCTATAGCACATATCGTACGGCATACTATGGCACGCCGTTTTTCATCATTTTTGAGGATTTGAAAAAAATGAAAAATGAAAAAAACGGTGGGTTATAGCCCATGTTTTTTGAAATTTTGAAAAAAAAAGTTAGCCTCGTTTCTCATCATTTTGGACCGTGGGCTATAGCCCATATCGTACGGCATACTATGGCACGCCGTTTTTCATCATTTTTGAGGATTTGAAAAAAATGAAAAATGAAAAAAACGGTGGGTTATAGCCCATGTTTTTTGAAATTTTGAAAAAAAAAGTTAGCCTCGTTTCTCATCATTTTGGACCGTGGGCTATAGCCCATATCGTACGGCATACTATGGCACGCCGTTTTTCATCATTTTTGAGGATTTGAAAAAAATGAAAAATGAAAAAAACGGTGGGTTATAGCCCATGTTTTTTGAAATTTTGAAAAAAAAAGTTAGCCTCGTTTCTCATCATTTTGGACCGTGGGCTATAGCCCATATCGTACGGCATACTATGGCACGCCGTTTTTCATCATTTTTGAGGATTTGAAAAAAATGAAAAATGAAAAAAACGGTGGGTTATAGCCCATGTTTTTTGAAATTTTGAAAAAAAAAGTTAGCCTCGTTTCTCATCATTTTGGACCGTGGGCTATAGCCCATATCGTACGGCATACTATGGCACGCCGTTTTTCATCATTTTTGAGGATTTGAAAAAAATGAAAAATGAAGAAAACGGTGGGTTATAGCCCATGTTTTTTGAAATTTTGAAAAAAAAAGTTAGCCTTGTTTCTCATCATTTTGGACCGTGGGCTATAGCCCATATCGTACGGCATACTATGGCACGCCGTTTTTCATCATTTTTGAGGATTTGAAAAAAATGAAAAATGAAAAAAACGGTGGGTTATAGCCCATGTTTTTTGAAATTTTGAAAAAAAAAGTTAGCCTCGTTTCTCATCATTTTGGACCGTGGGCTATAGCCCATATCGTACGGCATACTATGGCACGCCGTTTTTCATCATTTTTGAGGATTTGAAAAAAATGAAAAATGAAAAAAACGGTGGGTTATAGCCCATGTTTTTTGAAATTTTGAAAAAAAAAGTTAGCCTCGTTTCTCATCATTTTGGACCGTGGGCTATAGCCCATATCGTACGGCATACTATGGCACGCCGTTTTTCATCATTTTTGAGGATTTGAAAAAAATGAAAAATGAAAAAAACGGTGGGTTATAGCCCATGTTTTTTGAAATTTTGAAAAAAAAAGTTAGCCTCGTTTCTCATCATTTTGGACCTATGGGCTATAGCCCATATCGTACGGCATACTATGGCACGCCGTTTTTCATCATTTTTGAGGATTTGAAAAAAATGAAAAATGAAAAAAACGGTGGGTTATAGCCCATGTTTTTTGAAATTTTGAAAAAAAAAGTTAGCCTCGTTTCTCATCATTTTGGACCGTGGGCTATAGCACATATCGTACGGCATACTATGGCACGCCGTTTTTCATCATTTTTGAGGATTTGAAAAAAATGAAAAATGAAAAAAACGGTGGGTTATAGCCCATGCTTTTTGAAATTTTGAAAAAAAAAGTTAGCCTCGTTTCTCATCATTTTGGACCGTGGGCTATAGCCCATATCGTACGGCATACTATGGCACGCCGTTTTTCATCATTTTTGAGGATTTGAAAAAAATGAAAAATGAAAAAAACGGTGGGTTATAGCCCATGCTTTTTGAAATTTTGAAAAAAAAAGTTAGCCTCGTTTCTCATCATTTTGGACCGTGGGCTATAGCCCATATCGTACGGCATACTATGGCACGCCGTTTTTCATCATTTTTGAGGATTTGAAAAAAATGAAAAATGAAAAAAACGGTGGGTTATAGCCCATGTTTTTTGAAATTTTGAAAAAAAAAGTTAGCCTCGTTTCTCATCATTTTGGACCGTGGGCTATAGCACATATCGTACGGCATACTATGGCACGCCGTTTTTCATCATTTTTGAGGATTTGAAAAAAATGAAAAATGAAAAAAACGGTGGGTTATAGCCCATGCTTTTTGAAATTTTGAAAAAAAAAAGTTAGCCTCGTTTCTCATCATTTTGGACCGTGGGCTATAGCACATATCGTACGGCATACTATGGCACGCCGTTTTTCATCATTTTTGAGGATTTGAAAAAAATGAAAAATGAAAAAAACGGTGGGTTATAGCCCATGTTTTTTGAAATTTTGAAAAAAAAAGTTAGCCTCGTTTCTCATCATTTTGGACCGTGGGCTATAGCCCATATCGTACGGCATACTATGGCACGCCGTTTTTCATCATTTTTGAGGATTTGAAAAAAATGAAAAATGAAAAAAACGGTGGGTTATAGCCCATGTTTTTTGAAATTTTGAAAAAAAAAGTTAGCCTTGTTTCTCATCATTTTGGACCGTGGGCTATAGCCCATATCGTACGGCATACTATGGCACGCCGTTTTTCATCATTTTTGAGGATTTGAAAAAAATGAAAAATGAAAAAAACGGTGGGTTATAGCCCATGTTTTTTGAAATTTTGAAAAAAAAAGTTAGCCTCGTTTCTCATCATTTTGGACCGTGGGCTATAGCCCATATCGTACGGCATACTATGGCACGCCGTTTTTCATCATTTTTGAGGATTTGAAAAAAATGAAAAATGAAAAAAACGGTGGGTTATAGCCCATGTTTTTTGAAATTTTGAAAAAAAAAGTTAGCCTTGTTTCTCATCATTTTGGACCGTGGGCTATAGCCCATATCGTACGGCATACTATGGCACGCCGTTTTTCATCATTTTTGAGGATTTGAAAAAAATGAAAAATGAAAAAAACGGTGGGTTATAGCCCATGTTTTTTGAAATTTTGAAAAAAAAAGTTAGCCTCGTTTCTCATCATTTTGGACCGTGGGCTATAGCCCATATCGTACGGCATACTATGGCACGCCGTTTTTCATCATTTTTGAGGATTTGAAAAAAATGAAAAATGAAAAAAACGGTGGGTTATAGCCCATGTTTTTTGAAATTTTGAAAAAAAAAGTTAGCCTTGTTTCTCATCATTTTGGACCGTGGGCTATAGCCCATATCGTACGGCATACTATGGCACGCCGTTTTTCATCATTTTTGAGGATTTGAAAAAAATGAAAAATGAAAAAAACGGTGGGTTATAGCCCATGCTTTTTGAAATTTTGAAAAAAAAAGTTAGCCTCGTTTCTCATCATTTTGGACCGTGGGCTATAGCCCATATCGTACGGCATACTATGGCACGCCGTTTTTCATCATTTTTGAGGATTTGAAAAAAATGAAAAATGAAAAAAACGGTGGGTTATAGCCCATGTTTTTTGAAATTTTGAAAAAAAAAGTTAGCCTTGTTTCTCATCATTTTGGACCGTGGGCTATAGCCCATATCGTACGGCATACTATGGCACGCCGTTTTTCATCATTTTTGAGGATTTGAAAAAAATGAAAAATGAAAAAAACGGTGGGTTATAGCACATGTTTTTTGAAATTTTGAAAAAAAAAGTTAGCCTCGTTTCTCATCATTTTGGACCGTGGGCTATAGCCCATATCGTACGGCATACTATGGCACGCCGTTTTTCATCATTTTTGAGGATTTGAAAAAAATGAAAAATGAAGAAAACGGTGGGTTATAGCCCATGTTTTTTGAAATTTTGAAAAAAAAAGTTAGCCTTGTTTCTCATCATTTTGGACCGTGGGCTATAGCCCATATCGTACGGCATACTATGGCACGCCGTTTTTCATCATTTTTGAGGATTTGAAAAAAATGAAAAATGAAAAAAACGGTGGGTTATAGCCCATGTTTTTTGAAATTTTGAAAAAAAAAGTTAGCCTCGTTTCTCATCATTTTGGACCGTGGGCTATAGCCCATATCGTACGGCATACTATGGCACGCCGTTTTTCATCATTTTTGAGGATTTGAAAAAAATGAAAAATGAAAAAAACGGTGGGTTATAGCCCATGTTTTTTGAAATTTTGAAAAAAAAAGTTAGCCTCGTTTCTCATCATTTTGGACCGTGGGCTATAGCCCATATCGTACGGCATACTATGGCACGCCGTTTTTCATCATTTTTGAGGATTTGAAAAAAATGAAAAATGAAAAAAACGGTGGGTTATAGCCCATGTTTTTTGAAATTTTGAAAAAAAAAGTTAGCCTCGTTTCTCATCATTTTGGACCTATGGGCTATAGCCCATATCGTACGGCATACTATGGCACGCCGTTTTTCATCATTTTTGAGGATTTGAAAAAAATGAAAAATGAAAAAAACGGTGGGTTATAGCCCATGTTTTTTGAAATTTTGAAAAAAAAAGTTAGCCTCGTTTCTCATCATTTTGGACCGTGGGCTATAGCCCATATCGTACGGCATACTATGGCACGCCGTTTTTCATCATTTTTGAGGATTTGAAAAAAATGAAAAATGAAAAAAAACGGTGGGTTATAGCCCATGTTTTTTTAAATTTTGAAAAAAAAAGTTAGCCTCGTTTCTCATCATTTTGGACCGTGGGCTATAGCCCATATCGTACGGCATACTATGGCACGCCGTTTTTCATCATTTTTGAGGATTTGAAAAAAATGAAAAATGAAAAAAACGGTGGGTTATAGCCCATGTTTTTTGAAATTTTGAAAAAAAAAGTTAGCCTCGTTTCTCATCATTTTGGACCGTGGGCTATAGCCCATATCGTACGGCATACTATGGCACGCCGTTTTTCATCATTTTTGAGGATTTGAAAAAAATGAAAAATGAAAAAAGCGGTGGGTTATAGCCCATGTTTTTTGAAATTTTGAAAAAAAAAGTTAGCCTCGTTTCTCATCATTTTGGACTGTGGGCTATAGCCCATATCGTACGGCATACTATGGCACGCCGTTTTTCATCATTTTTGAGGATTTGAAAAAAATGAAAAATGAAAAAAACGGTGGGTTATAGCCCATGTTTTTTGAAATTTTGAAAAAAAAAGTTAGCCTCGTTTCTCATCATTTTGAACCGTGGGCTATAGCCCATATCGTACGGCATACTATGGCACGCCGTTTTTCATCATTTTTGAGGATTTGAAAAAAATGAAAAATGAAAAAAACGGTGGGTTATAGCCCATGTTTTTTGAAATTTTGAAAAAAAAAGTTAGCCTCGTTTCTCATCATTTTGGACCGTGGGCTATAGCCCATATCGTACGGCATACTATGGCACGCCGTTTTTCATCATTTTTGAGGATTTGAAAAAAATGAAAAATGAAAAAAAACGGTGGGTTATAGCCCACTAGCCCTTACCCGTTGTGAGATATTTGCCCCCCTCTTGCGGCCGTGGGGGGGTACTGCGCCCGGTGCGTTTTTAATTCACTAATAAATCTTGCATCCTTTGGTATTCTTCTCCTGATAAACTACACGGTTTGCACACATCTCACCATGCACAACGGCGACAGGTACCCTGTCCACACATGGACCGCTACTTTGCATTCATATTCATGTGATATTGACAGTACAATACCCATTTTTGCATTTTTTAATCCACTAATAAATTCATTATAAATCATTAATGTGTCAAATTGGAAAAAGGGCTCCATTAAGACCTCCATATAATTATGGTCCATGCCTGTGTGAAAAGTGGGAGTGATTGGGCCAGCCAATGTTGAGATAAAGCGCTGTCAGGGACATTCAGACATTCAGACATTCAGACATTCGCTGAATTTTAGTATGATAAGTAAAAAAAAAAAAGTTGAAGTTTTTTCTTAATAAGTATTCTTTTAAATGTTTTTCAATTTTTTTCAATTTTTTTCAATTTTCTTTAAAAAAAAACAAAAAAAACAAAAAAAACAAAAAAAGTTTTCATTTTTTTTCGTGCGTGCGTGCGTGCGTGCGTACGTGCGCTTGCGAGAGCTGTGTAAAGGCCAGCCAATAGGAAGACAGGGTGTGTGTGTGCGTGTGTGCGTGCTCTTGCGAGAGCTGTGTAAAGGCCAGCCAATAGGAAGACAGGGTGTGTGTGTGTGTGCGTGCGTGCGAAGACAGGGTGTGTGTGTGTGTGTGTGTGTGTGTGTGTGCGTGCGTGCGTGCGTGCTCTTGCAAGAGCTGTGTAAAGGCCAGCCAATAGGAAGACAGGGTGTGTGTGTGCGTGCGTGCGTGCGAAGACAGGGTGTGTGTGTGTGTGTGTGTGTGTGTGTGTGTGCGTGCGTGCGTGCGTGCGTGCGTGCGTGCGCTTGCGAGAGCTGTGTAAAGGCCAGCCAATAGGAAGACAGGGTGTGTGTGTGCGTGCGTGCGTGCGAAGACAGGGTGTGTGTGCGTGCGTGCACTTGCATGTGTCTAGCCTAATTGCACAAATAGCAGACCTACAAGCTCACAAGGTATCGCAGAGCAACTCATTGAGATCTTGTAACTTTAATGTCAGCCCTGTAATTAAGCCCTTATATGTCTCAGCTGTGGAAGTAAAACGACTTCCACTTCTATGCCAGTACTATGACTGGGAGATTACAATGGTTCTGAATGGGGGAAAACTATGCCCGAACAAATTGCTCTATCGCAAAAAGTAAAAGTCGAATGCAAATATTTCTTTCGCTGTGAGTGGCCTGAGATATTGACGTACACCATGTGCGATTGTGGTGTTGGTACAATCGAAAATGTGGTTATAAGAGCGAGTTAAGAATTGTCTGCGCGATAATATCCTCGTAAGAATTATACAATGGAGGTCAATGGGCAACTTGACTGTTTTTGTGTCACTTAAAAGGCCATAGTTCACATTCTGTATGTCTCTGTGCTTTGGTGGTCACATTGTGTGAAAGAGGACATGTGTGGCTACAAAATGACAAAAGAACATGCGTGTAAAATGAATACTTTGGCCGGGACGACAATTTGTTTGGTAAATTTTCAAGGAAAGAATTTCAGTCTCCACACTCTAGTCAAAGAAGGCCTGCACTCTAAGATGGCACTAATTATGCGAAACGGCATGCGATTGAACTGCGATTTCGGAAAAAACGTTTAACGTATTCGAATACGGTTTGAACCACGAAAAAGTCCAGAGTCGTGTGAGCGTTCTAAAGTTTAAATCACGTTTCTACGACAAAGTATGCCAGAGTAATGAGGCTGCAAAAGTGAGGTTGATTTAGAGATAAATCCCATACATTGTCAATGGGAGGAAAAAACTATAAATAAAGTTAAATATATTAAAAAGTATAAACTTTTTCAAAACAACTTTTTCACCAATGAAAGTTCAAAGATAGATGAACATTATAAAGTTTGAATGAAGTTTCAAAGTGAAAGTATGACGGAGTAATAAGAGCTCAAAAAAGTTAACTGTGAAAAATGGGACCTTTCTTCCATCGACTCTCATTATAAAGGATGTAAAAAAAAAAAGAAAATGTATTAAAGCTGAAGGAAAAGTAAAAAAAAAATTGTAAAAAGAATAAGCATAAATAACTGCATAAAGCGATGCGGAAATTGCGGAAATTGAAAATTCTGGAAATTGCGGAAATTGCGGAAATTGAAAATTGCGGAAATTGCGGAAATTGAAAATTGCGGAAATTGTAAAGTAAAAAAAAAAAAAGTTAAAGTTTTTTCTTAATAAGTAAAACAAAAAAAAGTTAAAGTTTTTTCTCATCATTTTGGACCATGGGCTATATATGGGCTATATGAAAATGGAGTTTCTAGGTGAAAGTGATATTTTGACGTGCCAACATCTGTCATTGAGCTCCATTATAAATTCGAAAGCACTATATTTCTAAAACTACGTACCTCTGATCTCTGTATCCATTGATAACTCTGGGAGTGTACTAATTGAAGGGTCGTGACTCGTAAGGGTCCATTTCGTTACATTTGTACACTCTTGGTCAGAGTGAATGCTGAGGATTTCATGCCTTTATTATAAACTCAAATGTTGATCAATTAATTTCTCGTGTTTGTGCTTCATCTAACCTCTGCACATCGTTGACCAGAGTGAGCAGACCGCTGGGGTTGCATATCAGCTTTTCCAGAAAAGTGAGTATGTCACTGAAGTGTGGCCGCTGACTGCGCTCCTTCTGCCAACAGTGCAGCATCAACTGGTGCAATGCCACAGGGCAGCACATCGGTGCTGGCAGACGGTAGCCCTCTTCAATGGACAGGATTACCTGAGTAACACACATATTTGCATACATTTAACCACTTGAACCCCAGCATCCATATTCAAGCCAAAAATGGCCGCTTGTAGATGATGATTTTGTCTGCAGAAAAGGCAGGCAACATTTTCATGTCAAGGACCCCCAAAATCTCATCTTACACTGGGTTAACTTCTGGCCTCTCAAGAACCACTGATAATACTCTACTGAATGTGACCTGAGCAGTCTATCAACTGCTATTAGTTGTACCGTATATTCATGATTTATACATTCGTTTTGTCCTATCAAAACCTATGCTGATTCTACTTGAGTCATTGAACATCAGCGGCAACTCACGTCTTGATTGGACATCTCCCAGTAGGGCCTCTCGCCATATGACATCACTTCCCACATGACGATGCCGTAGCTCCATACGTCACTGGCGGAAGAAAACTTCCCATAAGAAATAGCCTCCGGGGCGGTCCAGCGAATCGGTATCTTCCCTCCCTATTTATAAAGCACAATATTATTAAGAGTCCCCAGAGTTAACCCATATGATCTATCTATCATTGACGAATGAAACTACAACACCCTGTGGAAGACACATTTTGTGTCATCAATTATGTAAAATGGTGCATTTAATGTTGCAGGTATACACACATATATAGGCATTTTGTGGGAGGAATAATTGCCGCTACGCTATCTGATGTGAGAAGATCTTATATACTAGAGTCTAGTATATAAGATCTTCTCACATCAGATTCAGAACAATGGGATTTAGGTTCAAAATCTGCAAAATGTCACTTGTGTGTAGAGCCCCTCACACTCACCATAGTGGTATATGCAGCGTCGGGGTCATCGTCCAATCCTCGAGACATGCCAAAGTCTGAGACCTTACAGACCAGGTTCTCATTCACCAGGATGTTTCGAGCGGCGAGGTCTCGGTGAATGTAAGCTATGTCTGACAGGTAGCTCATTCCCGTGGCGATGCCGCGCAGCATGCCCGCCAGCTGGAGCACTGTGAACTGGCCATCATGGCTCTGGGTTCGTTGTTGGACAGAGGAGGCAAGAAGAGCAGAGCCTCTCAGCATAACGTTGCTGTCGGGCAGAAACCTTGTATCTCTTTGATACGATTTTGCAACCAATTTTTTTCACCCAGTGTCAATTATCTAATCTAATGTAATCCTGGGCGCTACACTCGCTCTGGCAACCTGGGGAGAGCAACGGACTGACCTCATGCTTCCTTCCATGCATGAGGAATCCAAGTCGCTTCTTTTCACCTGGCAAGGGGGAGTTTCCCTGGTTGGACGTAGCTCGTGGAAGGAACACGTTATTCCAACCAGTTCCTTTCCCCTCCATTAGCACCCGACTGGCCAGGGGGAGGCAGTATGAAACCTTGTATCTCCATATATTTTACTTAAGTAAAAATAGCAATACCACAATGTAGAGTAGAAAAGTATTATACAGTACTTAAGTAAATATATTTTCCTTTCCATATCCTCCTGTTTCATATTCCTCTTACCCGTAGGAAAGCGTCCAGCGCTCTGTTGTCCATGAACTCCACCACTATCATTACTGGTCTGCCTGGAAAAACACCATGAACATTATTGGAGCAGAGAAGTGGAATGGTTCTCAACGTCAGGTCCTGGGACCACCAGGGAGTCCCCAGTCAGTATGGGTCTGACTCTGACTCTGTGTACAAAATGGGACCAAATGGACCTGTATAAGGGTCCAATTGGTTCCATTTGTACCCTCTCAGAGTTAAAGTAACACTGAGAATTGTACAGTGTAGATTGGTATCTCAAAAATAAAACAAAAAGAAGTTCCATTTGTGCACTCTCAGAGTTACAGACCTGTACGGGTCTATTTGGCCCGAGACCAGACATTGAGAAACAGTGAAATTAGAGAAAGACATTTTAGAGAATGAACAAGGTGATGAGAGATTTACTTTTAGTGACGACTCCCTCTAGACGGACAATGTTCGGGTTGTTGAACTGTCCAATGATGGACGCCTCGCGCAGGAAGTCCCGCTTCTGCTGCTCCACATAGCCGCCTTTTAGAGTCTTTATGGCCACGGCAACATCCGTCTTTCCTGCTGTGTGTAGACGGCCACTGCACACTTCTCCAAATTCACCTGCCATGATGCAGACGTATAGAAACAGGCATAATGACACATGCACACAGTACAGTAAAAACACACACACACACACACACACACACACACACACACACACACACACACACACACACACACACACACACACACACACAGCCAAATCTCTCCAACATGTCAGGTAGCCTACATGCCTCTCGCTTTTAAAATCATACATAAGAAAACTGTGTTTATTAATTACATGCACAATGTCTAAAATGTAATATTTCGCATGCTAATGATGACATGTTGACACTTTGTCCTGATGATTGTGCTGAATACAGCTCAGGAAATCAGGATAATTTCTTAGCACAGCCACAGTGATTTCTTCCTTAAAATATTTTATAGAAGATACATTGGAATTCAAATGTATATTAGTGCCTGAGGAAGGTCCAGAGGGACCGAAACGTTGCTTCATTAAAGACAATACTCATGTACCGAGCAAATACACAGTGTGCGGGTGTACCTTATTGCTTTCATTGATGTCCACTGGCCTACGCACCTGTGCATACCCTAATTTCTAGGTGTGCGAAAGTTTTCTCCTACAATGTTCTCTGTAGCTGTAGAGTACGCAAGTACACGCAGCTTCCCATAAGTGGCGCTCATGTTCTTCAAACGAGACAAATGGAAACAGCCTTCAGTATAATTCATAGGATAAATACAGTCTGTTCAATTTAGTGAATCAATGAACACTATTCACAGGGGACGCCACTGGTTTTCTAAAGTAGGACAGTTTAATATTCCACTGCTCCTCTATGACATTTAAATTTAGACTACTTTAAGAGTTCTTGTGTCTGGGTCACAGTTGTCAGACCTGTAAAATGTTTAATTGAAACTTTACAAGATTTCTTGTTCTATGAAATATGGAAATCTATCTGAACTGTCACAGGAGCCACTCTGGAGTATTACTGAAGATATATAGACCGAGATATTTCTTATAGTCCTTACTCTTAAATCCTTAAAGAGTGTATATAACAAATCTGCTATACATACAGGTCCATCTCAAGTAATTAGAATATTTTGTAAAAGTTCCATAATATAATTCAAAAAGTGAAACTTTCATATTCTCAATTAATTGTGCATAGAGTGAAGTATTTAAAACCTTTTTTTGTTGATTGCACTATTGAGGTGTTATGGAAGCCCATGTTTGATTTGATAACAGCCGTAAATTAATTTCTATTGTTCCGTCTTATGTCTCACACCTTCCTCTTGACAATACAACATCGATTCTCTGTGGGTTTCAGGTCAGGCGAGTTGTCTGGCCAGTTAAGCACAGTAATACCATGGTCAGTACACCAGTTACTAGTAGTTTTGGCTCTGTGGGCAGGTGCCAAATCGAGCTGGAAAGGAAAATTAGCATCTCCATGAAGCTTGTCAACATACTGAAGCACAATGTACTCTAAAAAGATGGCTGTGTTGAAAGTTAACCAGTGTTAAGTTTTCACTATCAGTGGATCAACACCATAGCAGATAACATGGCCTAAATCATCACTGTGTTTTGTCATGTCCAGAGTCTCAACACACGTTGCTGGAAAAGGAAGATCAGCATCAACATAAAGCTTGTCAATGTACGTAGGCACACAGGGCTGTAAAATATCATAATAGATGGTTGTGTTGAGACTCTGGACATGACAAAACACAGTGGTGATTTAGGTTTAGGGCATTTAGGGTTAGGGTTAGGCTTAACTATTTAACCGCTCTCTCCAGTAGAACACCATCCCCACACTATGGAAACGTTCAGAAATAAGACCCAGTGGAGGGTGCAGTCATAACTGTATTAAACACCGGCACCTACAGTCAATTAGAGACAGCACAGGCATATGCCAGGATCCTGTTTGTGGACTTTTCCTCTGCTTTCAACTGTATGCAGCTCCACATCCTCTGCACTAAGCTGAAAGATCTCCAGGTGGATCCCCACATGATCCTCTGGATAATGGACTTCCTCCTCAAAAGGGAGCAGTTTGTTAAGGTCAACACCTCCTCCTCTTTGGTTTTGACTACATCTACCGGCATCGGTAGATGTAGTCTACCCAGGGGACAGTGATTTCCCCAGTCCTGTTCTCACTCTATACCAATAACCTGAGGGGCTCAGACAGTGCGAGAATGGCCGTGAAGTTTGCAGACGATACTGCTCTGGTCGACACCTTAAACAGCCCTGTTCACTTTGAGGAGGAAGCAAAGAAGCTCCACCAGTGGTGTGAGGAGCACTACCTTCAGCTGAATGTGAAGAAGACCAAGGAGCTCCTCATAAGCCCTCGGAGGAGAGATGACCTCAACCCTATTCCGCAGCTGACACTGGGTGACCCCATCCTTCGCAGCTTTTACATCTGCCATATAGAGAGCCTCCTTACCTTTTCTTTCCTGGCTTGGTACGGAGGACCAACAAGGCTAAGATGTGGAGGGTAACCCACGTGGGGTCTAAACTCTGTGGGACGCAGTGCTCTGCCCTTCAGCATCTCAGTGAAGAAAGCAGGAAAGATCGCGAGAGACCCAACTCTTAACCAATTTCCCCTTGTGGATAATAAAGACATCTAATCTAAATGGCTATAGCCGGTCCATAAGCTCAGCCCTACAGTATGTTTGCAACTGTGTTGTGATTTCACCTGCTCCAATCACCCGGTCAATGCTTATGCGTGAGGGGTCAATTTCCCTCGTGTACTCCTGGATAGCTTGAGAGGGGTCTTCGTAAGTGTCTGGATCCACATAGGTCTTTATCCCTGAGAACGGAACTGAAAAAACAAAAACAAAACAATAATGGTATACAGCTATAGGCCTATATCGGTTTAAAGGAATACAATTGAACTCAATAACCAGTTAACATTAAACATTAACATTATAACACTGACTTAAAACCACATAATAATGCACTCACCAACAATTACTTTTATCATGACAGCTTGCCTCTAGTTTAACTTTTTGTTTTTTTAATATTGGTGGTAGTGTTATAATGTATTGTTCTTATTGTCATATATATTTTTTCTGTATATTCAGAATAATAAAGAAACTAAATGCTTTACCGTGTCCACGCTGGAAGCGTGCCCTCCTCTTCTCATCCGACTTCATCTGGGCTTTGATGTACCGTTGACACCTGAGACATGAGGCCAAGAACAAAATGTCACTTCTGTAATGGCATACTGTCAGAGCCCTCTCATCACTGGGTTCCTTCTATCCACTACCACTACCCATCTCTGTTTTATTCTGGATTAGAACAAAGAGAATGGTAGAAAAAAACTTTCTGTTACCCCTACAATAACCCTCTCCTTTCTATAAAATATTACACCATTGTGCTTACTTACTGAATACAACATCAAGTGCCACTACTAACAGACTACTATTGTGTCAAATTATACCCCGGACGGTTAGCTCAACCGTCTGGGCACCTAGGCTGCCAAGCCAGCCGGACGGCGTGCTGTGGGTTCGACTCCCGAGCCCGACGGCCTTTGCCACGTGTCACTCCCCATCTCTCTCCCCCTTTCCTGTCTGATTACTGTACCCTATCAATAAAGGCAAAAAACGCCAAAAGGAATATTTAAAAAATGCTACTTTGCACCCTAATGACCCAGCCTCTTCTACTGTATCTTAGTCCAGTGGTTCATAAACTGGCAACCAGGGCGATCCCCAAATTATTTTACATTGTTTTCTCACTCAACATTAAACAAACCAACATACAGTGTATCTGAATACAGGGTATATCTGCACATTTCTAAAGTTACAATTTAATTACATTTTAGACATTTTTAATACCAAATTGGCAAAATATTACATAACAACGAGGCAAACATTGTGGAAAATAGCCGATACAAGCTTATAACGGCATGTTGTGTGCTTGTAGATCTGCTATTTTCACAATATGTATCTGGGGAACCGAGTAATGCCTACGATTGCAAGTAGTTGTCAGGGTGGGGGCCCCCAGTCCAACTATTATTATTTTGGCAGGACCCCCAGTTCAAATATATATATATTTGTTGGGGGGGTCATAGCCTAAAATGCCGGTACAATCATCCTTAAGTATCCTATTTTCACACTCTCAATAAATGGTGAAATATGTCTCAAAATCACACCTCTAGCACATAAATGAATGCAAACAAAGCTGAATCTGCCAATGTAGTATACAAATCCAGGGTTGTATGTACCAAAGTTTGACATCTCTTTAAAAAAAATGAGTGTGTGTGTGTGTGTGTGTGTGTGTGTGTGTGTGTGTGTGTGTGTGTGTGTGTGTGTGTGTGTGTGTGTGTGTGTGTTTGTGTGACTGTACCGTCCAGTGATGAGTAGGAAGAGGGTTAGGATGATCAACAGGGAGAAACCTCCCACAGATGCCGTTACGACCACCAGAGCATGCCCCTGATCAGAAGCTATCTCAGAATCTGAACAAAGACAAGAAAAAACACTTAACAGTACCACAGTAACACGTACCGCTAAAATAAATTAGCCTCATTTTTCCATTTTTTGCTTATGCCTTGCATATTTGTCTGTAAAATACAAATAAATGCACTAATGCACTAAATTACGTCAGGATCAGAATCATCTTTATTGTCACCATCACAGATTTGCAGGTGTAAAGAAGTGTGTGAAATTTTTGTGCAAGCTCCATCGTTTTTGTTGTCGAAAAGAAAAAGAAAGGGGGCAGGAAGAGAAGGAGAAAAGAAAGAAAACTAGGCAATAATCAAATATACTGTATCTAGTACATACTGTATAGCATCAAAGGCATCATGTACTAGTGGTCATATAGTCATATAGTCTTTTGAATAAAATTAAATTTAGTCATTCAATATTTTAGTCATCTGCAATGTTTTAGTTTCGGCCTTTTAGTTGAATAGATATGATACCTTAATATATTTTAGTCAACTAAATCTACAGTTGTTTTAGTGGACCCAAATTTAGGTTGTCAGGCCTTGACGGCATCACAATGCCTGATCTACAAGCGTCGGGAGCTATCCCTGTTACAGTGCGCTAGAACCCTGGGAGATGGAGTCTATCCCCGTTACAGTGCGCTTGACCCCTGGGAGATGGAGTCTATCCCCGTTACAGTGCGCTAGACCCCTGGGAGATGGAGTCTATCCCCGTTACAGTGCGCTAGACCGCTGGGAGATGGAGTATATCCCCGTTACAGTGCGCTAGACCCCTGGGAGATGGAGTCTATCCCCGTTACAGTGCTCTAGACCCCTGGGAGATGGAGTCTATCCCCGTTACAGTGCGCTAGACCCCTGGGAGATGGAGTCTATCCCCGTTACAGTGCGCTAGACCCCTGGGAGATGGAGTCTATCCCCGTTACAGTGCGCTAGACCCCTGGGAGATGGAGTCTATCCCCGTTACAGTGCGCTAGACCCCTGGGAGATGGAGTCTATCCCCGTTACAGTGCTCTAGACCCCTGGGAGATGGAGTCTATCCCCGTTACAGTGCGCTAGACCCCTGGGAGATGGAGTCTATCCCCGTTACAGTGCTCTAGACCCCTGGGAGATGGAGTCTATCCCCGTTACAGTGCGCTAGACCCCTGGGAGATGGAGTCTATCCCCGTTACAGTGCTCTAGACCCCTGGGAGATGGAGTCAATCCCCGTTACAGTGCTCTAGACCCCTGGGAGATGGAGTCTACGGTCATTTTCTTTAGTTAGTTTTAGTCCATTTTGTAAACAGTTTCAGTTTCAGTTACGGTAGTTTTTTCTTTTTTGTAAAGCGTCATTTTTATTTCCATTTCCTTTTCCTTTCTTTTTTTTGTAATTTTTTGTGAATTAATTCATTAATTTGCTTTAGTTAACTATAATAACCCTTGACCCACGGGCCACGTAGCCCATGACATACCGTCATCTCCAGTGGCAAACTCAAACTTTGGGCTGTATGCGCTGTAGCCCGCAGCAGTGCGAGCACGCACATGGAACACATACAGAGAGGAAGGCCTGAGTCCTGTCACCACCACACTGGGCATTGTGCTTCGCATGGATGAGTAGCTCAGTCGCTCTTGTTCCTGGCAAGGTATAGAAACAAGGTCATAGTCACTAAACAGTAGGTTACAAAAGCAAATTGCAGATTATAATACACCGGGACAATCAAAAATACATGTATACTTGATATTTGCATTATTCAATGACGTCTGAATAAATCACATCATATCCAAACCACTGAAGCAAATGGAAAGGCAGGACTTGTTTGGTGAACTCATAGGAGCTGAGATAAGAATTAATTATTAAAAGCCAGGCTTTTCTGAAGAGAATTAAGACTTCAGTCCTCTCCTTCCCTGAAGTTAGTAACATAACCACTGATTATCTACTTGTATGTTAACAATGTATTCTGACATTATGTGAGTGTGAGCAGTCCTAGGTTTTAGTTGTTCTTATGGTGTGTCAGTCATGAAGGACTGGATAGAACAACTATCCATACATTTTTCACCAACATTGTCCTCAAACAGAGTTACAAACCCCAACTACTGAATTTATAGTGATTCACTACCTTCTCATAGTATTTAATCTCATACTCCACAATGTCTGAGTGCGGCTGTTCCACATCAGTCCAAGAGAGGGCAATGCTGTTGTAAGAGACCCAGTCCTTTCGCACTACACCCACCAGCGAAGGACCTGAAAGTCCAATAATAAAACAATAAAAGAAGGTATTTAATACATTCAGTAATTTGATTTGTGCAGGATAGTTAAGAAACATGAGTATGAACAAACATGAGGGTAGGTACCCTCACAAAGAAAATCCTGGTCTCTAAACTGCCTCCCCCTGGCCAGCTGGGGCGCCTGATGGAGGGGGAAGGAACTGGTTGGAATAACGTGTTCCTTCTACACGCTACGTCCAACCATTTTTTAATACATTGTATTCAAAGAGTATGAGCATGACATCATACAGTATGCAAGTTTCACAGAAAGAAAATACAACTCTTTGTTTTTATATTTTCTCCCACAACTCCTTTCCCAATCCTCCCCACCCATTCACCATCTTTCCCCACGAGGCCAGACATACAAACAACATATATACAGGTATAAAACCAATAGGTTGAGTACATAACTAAGATACAAAGAAAGGGATCACATGGTTATGTTCACAGAAATAATTAATAAACAACTTAAAAGGGGGGTAAAATATATATATATTATAATAATAAAAAATAAAAAATAAAACAGAGTAATAAATACAAATAATAATAAAATAATAATATATAAAGAGATAAAGCTTGTAAGAGCTTAATTGGCTCATTTCTTGACCCTCATGTGTAATGATTTCTGATATATTAGGCTATATATCTTGCACCAAGTAGAGATCTGCACCACCAGAGTGCACCAACACCATGTGTCTTAGTCAATTTGTTTTTTAACCTTCATAGATGATAAATCTATTGAGAAACGGACCTTTGCTCTCTGCGGTCACAGAAGTATCAGATATTACCCAACTAAATAGATCCATACTGCTGCACGAAAGAATTATTTTGTGCAAGAGTTGAGATACCAAACTAAATAAATAAACCATTAAAGATTAATTCATTTTCTTTCTTTTCTCAATGAGTAAAAGCCAATAAAAAGAGCATCCTAATCCTTACAATGCCCAACGTCCCAGAATGATCTGACCAAGGCCCCTCAGAGCGACAGTCATTATAGTTCTATCCACTGAAGTGAACTCAAGCTTGATACAAGAGACGCCACTGATAATGCATTGACTTCAGAGGGATGGCAGTAAACAGAAAAACAAAAGCTATGTGTCACACAGGTCACCAAAATCCATTTAGGGAACAACTCACGTACCAAAGTTAGTACACCAGTTCTATACTATGTTCATTATATCACTAAACAATATAGTTACAGTGCACATATCTGTGTTCAAATGTACTTAACACACAATATAAGTACACTCAGTCATGGCCTTTGCCAGGCTGACAGGCCAGGAGATGTTTTCACCTCTATCCGTTTGTGTGTGTGTGTGTGTGTGTGTGTGTGTGTGTGTGTGTGTGTGTGTGTGTGTGTGTGTGTGTGTGTGTGTGTGTGTGTGTGTGTGTGTGTGTGTGTGTGTGTGTGTGTGTGTGTGTGTGTGCATGCGTGTGTGTGTGTGTGCGCGCACGTGCGTGCCTGTGTGTGGCTGTGCGTGTGTGCACAACTGCATGCAGCTAATCTCGGACATTGCTGGACCGATCAGTATAAAACTTTGCATTTAAACTCCCATGAGGCCACTGCAACCTCAATTCTTGTCCGATTTGAAAAAAGGCCACTTTGCATTTTGGCCTATCCACGTTTTTCCCCACCAAAGCCCTGGGGCTCTTTAGCCCTTTCCACACCTAATCACCTATAAGATATATTGATTGTTCTCTCTGTTGGGACAGGTGAAGATTCAAGATTGTATTGTACCGGTAATACATTTCATATTTCATATTCAAGTACACATCAGTAAAATTATTTGGTTACAATTTCTCAACACTGTGGCAACAATAACAAAATAGACAGAAAGACAGCATAATTAGAGAATACCAAGAAGTACTTATTAGTTATAATAATATTTATATAATCTAATATATTAATATGCAGATGTATGTGTTAGGGCTGGGATTTAGAGACTTTGGTAATCAAAATGAATCTCATGTCTAATCGCATAGATATTAATATTTAACCTGAGAAGCAAGAACGTTTTTTCAATTTAAAACAGATTTTGGTATACGAGTGAATTCACAATTATATATGTAAATTTCCCATCATCCAAAGTGGTCTGATGGACCACTGATGGACCACATTGCATTGGTTGGTTGGTGCATGATTGGTACGCCTGAAACTCGTCCAGTGGTGCAAAAACTATTAAAATGTGTTTTTTTAATTGCTTTATATTTGGCAATTAATTAATCGTAATGAATCAGTTAAAGTACCACCCCTAGTATGTGTACAATCTTAGCATATAAAGTGCCTGTTTGGGGGATGTGTTTAAAAGATATATTCAGTGTGTGGGGTGCTGTGTTATGTGTATGTACTGTACGTAGCTGCCTATGTGTGTCCTTGCTGCCAGGTGCGCGTGTGAGATATTTGTTGTCTAGGGTAAAAGGTTGCAATATAACTGAAAGGACAAAGGAATTTAAAATGGAACATAATATTACAAAACAAAAAGTAAAAAGTAACAACAAAGCTCTAGAAAATACAAACTGAAGAAATCTAATCTCACAGATCGAAACAAAAGTATTCTAAAAGCAAATAATGAAAACAGTTTGGGTGAGACGAAGGAAGGGAGTCTCCGCTGATGAAGCTGGGAGTACTCTCCCAACACAGTGAAGGGCTAGTGGCGACAGACAATCAGCAGGGCAATTTGCCACAGTGGGTGTCACTCAAGTTGCAATCAGCACCAACTCTTCATTTTACCAAATTACAAGTACGAAATAATAATACTAAATGTGTGTGTGAGTGTGTGTGTGTGTGTGTGTGTGTGTGTGTGTGTGTGTGTGTGCGCGTGCGCGCGTGTGTGTGTGTGTGAGTCGTAGGTGGTATGGTGTAGCCAGCTCTATGATGCAGTCAGCCAGTGAGGACATCAACATACTGAAGAACACTCATTACTGTGGCCTTCACCGGCATCTGATGATAATTGCCTGGACCATGTCTCCTCAGACCCAAACGTGTAGTAAAACACACTAATTGACTCTTTTTGTGAGAGAGAGAGAGCGAGCATGTGTGTGTGTGTGTGTGTGTGTGTGTGTGTGTGTGTGTGTGTGTGTGTGTGTGTGTGTGTGTGTGTGTGTGTGTGTGTGTGTGTGTGTGTGTGTGTGTTTAGTAAGATAAATCAAACCTGGTTTGATACTGTAATGTCTGTGCGGCTCTTAAGAGAACAATAATGATCATTACACTTTAATCACAGTTCACTGAGCATCAGATCAAATAGCTAGCAGGAGTCAATAAACACTTGATGGTTTATTGGCAACAAGGAGAAATAGGTTAACCGTGCCCCCACAAACAAAAGAGAGAGAGAGAGAGAGAGAGAGAGAGAGAGAGAGAGAGAGAGAGAGAGAGAGAGAGATAGAGAGAGAGAGAGAGAGAGAGAGATAGTATAGGGATAGCTAGAAAGAGAAGGTCCCTGGAGATTCCATCTCCCCAGCATCTGAGCATATAAATAGAAGCCAGCCTTATTCCCAGAGCAGGCAGGCAGGGTAGAAACAGAAGTGAAGAAAAGAGCAAAGCACAAAAAAGAAGTGAAACAAAGAAAAGGCGAAGGCCAAGGGAGAACAGGATCTCACAAAATACTGTAAAATGCATGTATTTCAATTATGCCTGAGGAATGCCGTACACAATTAATGTTCTATAAGTGGTTGCAGAGCCGAAAGAAACCTAACGATAAACAAAGATGACATGAATTGTGTTATTTGCAATTCGGGTACTGAAAAAGTCACACGCTGTGGAAGGATATGGCATGCCAAATAGTATCACTTTGTTGCCACGAGTGCTGTGATCTTTTGATTTTGACTGAAAGTTGTGCTGAAAATAGCCAATTTACAAGCTCACAACCTGTTGTGGAGGCGACGTGTTCTGAGCTTGCAGATCAGCTACTTTCAGCATGCAACATGTCGTACGGCAAAGCATAAGTCAGGCTTCACTTTGTTTTTAGCCGAGGCGACATACACAGACACTGTGTGTATAAGGGCCTGATTCTTCAACGCGTTTACGCTGATATAATGACGTGAAGCTAGCGGAAAGGCATTTACGTGGATTTCCCACATTAATTTGGAATTCATGGAAATGGCCGTGAACTTGACGCTCACGTAGGTTGGTCGGAAACTCCGTAAAATCCCACGGGACCTCTTTAGGTGGCGGACGAATTTACGGATATATTCAGAAGGCTTTAGTCTTCATGCTGAATCAATAAATAGTTCCCAAATCGCAGATAAAATATGTAGGCATGTGTCCCGACCCTATAACATTGTTCAGCACATAAAAAAATGATATATAAAACTTGCACTTGTATGCCTATGCATGCATTCTAGAGGCAAGTCCCATAAGGAAACTGCCCCTGCAAGCGACACATTTTTATTTATTTATTAGGATATTTCTATAGCATGCGCGATTGCGCTGCTCACTTGACAGCCTTCTCTAGGCTACTCGCAGTGCAACGCGTTGTGAGCTTGTAGATCGGCTCCCGTGGACTCACGCATGTTAAAAAACAAACTCACAATTATTATAAGAACATAGGCCTACACTTATCTGCATTCTCCACTGTACGAATCCAACATTGTTTAGTGTGTGTTAGTGTTATTTAGTGAGTCAGTTCTCTGACTGTCGGTGTGTGTGTGTGTGTGTGTGTGTGTGTGTGTGTGTGTGGGGCGGACAGCAGCATGCGGCCGCTGAACAGAGTCCAATCTGGGTGAAATTTACATTGGAAAATTAATATAACGGCGCGGTGAGCCCGGCAAGGACAGAACACGGCCCGGCCCGACTGTTATATGGTCTATCTATGGCATTCTATGGTTCACAGACATGCCGGTCTGACAGACAGACAGCAGTCACGACGAGGGCTATAAATCCACATTATGGCATCAGCGCGTGCAATTTGGCCAGTCAGTTTTAAGCCAGCTCACCTTAATTAATTATAATATGGGCAACGTTGTAGCTGTGTAGGCTATATGCTGTAGGCTAGCTACTACATTGATCTCATCATGAGATGAATCAAGTTTGCCGTGTCCCGCGAATCATTTTAATATGACGACATCATGAAATGAATTTACATCTGATACATCGGATATCTATTTTACTTCTGCAGGCGAGTGTTCTTTCTTTTTTTATAACCCTGCAGTGCATTCATCAGTATCATTGCCGAGTTGTATATAGCATTTGGTCGTGTGGTGAACAGTACAAATTAACTTCTTTCTCATTATGTGAAAGTAACTGTAACATATCAGTTAACTCTGACATTTAAGGATCGAGTGAAGCAATGCGTGCCAAGTTGGCAAGTTTCGTTTATAATTATTTTTATACATATAACTCGCGCTGTTTGCTTGAAGATCTGTCCGTGCAGAGAACCTCCTGTCAAAATTAACTACTCTACAAGCTCATCGCGCTGTTGTATAGAATTTAAAGTTTGGGAATCCTCTGTGCCGGCTATGATGACGTATTTCGAGATTTCCTGTTGCCTTATATGGTGTAGAATGGGCGTGGATGTTCCAACTAACCAGGCGACAACAGGCGAATCGCTTGGGGAAAATGCGGAAAGGATACACTCAGCGATCCGCATAAATGAAGTGATTACACCAGCTTCTCTGAATAACTCGTCATCTCAACGTAGCTTGATCGGACGGATAAATACGATATCTGTTTCCGCCACAGTGCAACGGTGGCGTATTTCTTTTTAATGAATCAGGCCCACTGTGTGTATACGTGTGTGAGTGTGTGTGTGTGTGTGTGTGTGTGTGTGTGTGTGTGTGTGTGTGTGTGTGTGTGTGTGTGTGTGTGTTTGTCGGGTTCAAACCGCAATGTGCTGTTTTTGTGCGTTGGCGATTCAAGTGAGGAGATGGGAAATATAAAGACCTATTGTTACCTCAATGGCTTTGTGCAGTGCTTTCATTTCTCACGCACGCATTTTACATTTCATAGCACAATTCTGCAGATATAATAAGGCAGCTGGAAATTAATTGATGTTCATCAATTCTTGTTTCTTTCTTTCTTTGTGCATTGCATTTATATGTGTATGGATATTGTCGCTGTCAGATGGAGACCTTGTACTGGTGTATGTCCAAAACCTTTACTTTTCAGAAAATGGTGTGTTCCAATGGATCAAACATAGTTATTATTTTCACAAGCTCTTGCTAATGCTTTTTATTGGATCAATATTTATTTATAAAACCCACAGACGCATTTAACCACTTTCACGTACAATAATTTCAAAAATAGCAAACGGCAGATCATCAAGTTGACAATCCATTACGACAAAACAGGTATTTTTGCTACTTTTGTAGGGTATTCATATAGGAAGGTTTCTGCCTGACAGTGACGATATGTTCATGGATATGATACTATAGTCTCTATTCGGGGACACCACTTCGCTTTTAAGGGCTCTCAGGAAAACAAAACAATTTATCCACAGTGGCAAGGTCGTGCAAGGTTGGTGTAAGTGGCACAAACCCCAGTCAAGTGGTCGAGTAATTCTGATTCATGTTGTGGTTGTGAACCCATACCTGTCATCATCAATGTTATAAATAGCTCTGTCCTGCAAAGTGCAAGGACTGCTGTAAAAATAAACTGCAGTAAACATTTAGGCTGCTCGCAAAATGCTGAAACTAATTTATGTATTCAGAATTCAATAATTTAGTTCCTTTTCATGTGGTTTCTCCACCCTTCAGAGTTCAGACCAGGATTTAGAAAAGAGCAATGTAGGCTAGATATTTCCACCATTGGGAATACTTGTAACAAGGTGGAATACAGATCGTTGTAACCACTTTCTAGAACACTTGGCTGGAATCCATCTGCAGGGATCAACATTCTTCTGAGCCACAATTACATTGTGCAAGTGCTGAAACTTATTGTAAATAATTGTAGAATTCCCCCTGCTTATACTGCACTGCACTTACTGCAGGACAGACTCCTCTCCTCTCATGAGATCAAAAGCAGATCAGCAGCTATGCTTGATCAGTTTGTTTGAAGGCTCAGTACATCCTCAATGGGGTATATTCCTCTGAGAACGTGTCAGCATCCATACTGAAAGCATGGCATCGCTGTCGAGCAGAAACCTTGTATCATTCTCCATATTGACGTTGTTGATCCCCCTCATAAATTAATGCCTTATTGCACCACCAACAAATTAATCATTTTGACCTATTTGATCGCAGTTCGTTTTTCCGGTTTTCCGCTGCCCAAGAGGTCAGACTCAGCGGGCAACAGTTAGGGGTCTTGCTCAGGGACACGTCGACATATTGCCAGGACCAGGAATCAAACCTGGGACCTTTTTGTGTCTCAGGTAGCCTCTCGTCCCACTCAGCTATGGCCACTCCATCGTATGACAGTGTAGCGAAAATAATTCTAGAACACAACACGGTTTACACCGGACAGCAATGATACCCTCTAATGATGGCCTTTAGAGAATGATTGCAAAATGTGCAGTATTTATAGAAACACTATTAAAGAGACTTACATACGGTCAATCAAGCTAATCATAATATAAATGTTATCAACTGAACACTTTTTTAATAAGTCAATATATTTACTTATGCTGCAAAGAAAATCATTGTACTATCATTGTACAATCGTGCCCATGTATCATGATGTCATTAACGTAATTATCTCTCCATTCTATTCAGACGTTCATCCAGCATCTTGAAAGTAATTGATGACGTATGCTTAAATGAGGATGGAAATTAAAACGTATCAAATTCAGACAGGCACATAGGCAACAGGGAAGGGAAATTAATTATCAATGCTGATGAATACATTTTGCATAATCAAATTATAATGAGGCATTAATATGCAATTTGCAAATGAATACTGTGCCAAACAGCAAACAGATCTACGCAATCATACAAAACCATATTTACTTACATACTTACTTTTATTCTGTTCTGTCACTGTCACAATATTACTACACTGAGTATAAATTCTGTTCCAACTTAGTAGACACTGATATTCAGAGAAACTTACAAAGTACAAGACTAGAGTAGGTAGGTAAATGATTACAAAAGATCAATTAGAAAACAATTGCTACAAAGTAACTAAAATGCCAGGTAAACCTCAAACCTAGCATCTGTCTACACAAAATATTATCTAAATAAGTACATACCAACATACTGTACATTTGCATAGCATACCTAGCATTATCACATCAGACAACAGGGACACAAGCAGTGCTAGGAGCCATTTCAATCTCTAACTCTTTGCTTTATCCAAAATTAGACGATCTATTCTACAAGCTCACAAAGTGCTGTCCCTCCTTTGTCCTGTTCTTGAATGATATCAGTATCATTTAAGCATATGTTCCAAAGGCAGGTATTTCAAAGTAATCTATCCTTGCAAAATAGTACAACAGCAGTATTTTCACAACTCAAATGCATAATAATAATGAACAATACATAATAATCAGTTCATAGTGAGGCACGTTTAGGGACTGCATGCTTGAGAGTGCCTCGATGCGCGAGCGTGTGTGTGGGAGGGAGAAGAAGACAGAATTAGTGCAAGCAATAGGTGCAAGTGATGTGTGTATCTATGTCGGTCTGCCTCTTTGTGTGTGTGACTGTGTGAGTGTGTGTGTGTGTGTGTGTGTGTGTGTGTGTGTGTGTGTGTGTGTGTGTGTGTGTGTGTGTGTGTGTGTGTGTGTGTGTCAGTGCGTGCATGTGCGTATAAAATCATCTGTTGAGGCGGGTGACAGTTTGACAGCCTTTTTGACAAGTCAATCCCAATCTGAATATCTTAATGGGAACATGCCTGCAGGCTGCTTCTCAACCTGTGGGGAATACAGTTGCATTGCAGCTTTCTGCCATCATCCTGGCTGCTTTTACTGGCATGGTGGTTATTGAAATGTAACCCATTAACTCACACCTGGCAACCTGGTTTTCTGTGGCCTCATGATAACCTAGCATTTTTAAACATGAATAACATTGGAAAAACCTCTTTTTAAAATGTTATCATCAGGACACGCCGACACGCTGATCCAAGGCTTGCTTAATAACCTGTCTATTTGAGATCTCATTTAGACAACCCGGCACTCCAGAGAGCCGCATAGAAATTGAGTATTGCATTCTCAAATGAATATTTTAAAATGCAGAAACAGGCTGAAAACAGCAGTTGACAATTAGATGCCAAAGCGTTGGTGAGAATTATAGGTCACAGACTTGGAAAAGCCATTACACATTAAAGTATTTTGCACTGTAAATGGAAAATGACTATTTTATCTGTGGTGCATTGATAGTTTGAAGATCTGTTCCTTTTGGCAAGTCTACAGTCCGAAACTGAGCTTTACTCAAGCAAGCAGGGTGATTTGTGCTCACCCACTGATTGCAGGTTGATGTGCAATTATGCATATGGGTCTGTGTTCGGAGGCAGGTACAGTATGTCCATGCCCACATTGCGCAGTGTATGCGGGTGGAGGCTGTTAGCCTGGCTAATAAGCCAGACCGAATCAGCCGTTGGCAAAAAGAAATTGCCTGCCGGCGGATTAGGGTCTGGAGAGGCTCAATTGTACGCCCATTTCCTACACCAGAGAACTGGTGTGGCGAATCGGGACACGGTATGCAATATGGGCGGGCTTTGGTACAGTGACAATTGACAATTGCGTCAAAGAGAAAATGTTTGGGCGGGTGGGTGTGTTGTAGGTTTTGTACTTTTCTCCCTTATTTCATGCGAGATACTGTATTTTGTGTTCAACTGCTGCTGGTATGAACAATAAAAAACTATTGCTTGTGAGCTTGTAGATTACTTATTGTCAGTGTGCGATACGGCGAGCAACCAAGTATAAATCGTCATGGTCTCAGAGCTGCTTTCGGCTGCAGTGTTTCACCAGCTGCTGCTTGCTAACCCTGCTGATCTGGGGGATCTGCTCTGGAGTTGTTCACTTCCTACTGTATTTGTCAGGTGCTTTTTTTATCTGGTGTCAAGAATGGCTCTGTGTTCTACTCTGCTACAACTGCTGACAAGACAGAGCGACTTGGTCAGTCCTTTGTGCCAGTAGCTCCTCAACCAGGCACTCATACTATACATTGTGTTCTGTTCCTGGAGTAATGACGCCTACTTCACTTCTGGGCTGTACATGTACACTAGTGTCACATAGCCAGATGATCTCTGCCTTCTGATATGTCTGGTGGTGACATAAAACAGTAATTTGGAAAAAATAAATAATATGCACTGCAGAACCAAACCAAATACTTTAGGCCAGTCCTTTTATGGGACAGATTGTGGGTTTGTTAGCACTGACACAATGACTCCTGTTTCGACTCTCATGAATGTCTGTATGCCAACTAACTGTCATGCAAAGACTACATCATATTTGCCCATAGATTGCCCATAGATATTAAGTCTACACTGCTACATCTGCTGAATCAATCATTTCTTTACCAGGCAGGTACTCTCAGCCAAGGTTCTTGTCCAATCTCTAGTCACCCTCCAGCTAACAGTACATTTGCTGAGTATTTTCTCCAGAACCTGCAAGAGTTTGAGAAGGCCTTGTGTTAAACCACACAAAGTTGTACCTTATCATCACTCTGTTCTCAATATTCCCCATTCAAAACCCTGTGGCTGTTATTCAAGGCTACACAAGCATGTACATCCCCAATGCCTCCAAGTCATGGACTAACTGTACAGCATACTTCTAGTCTGTCTTGTACTCACCGGATACTCAGCATTTACGTACAGTTGGACATACAACTCCACCTAGTTGTTACTCCACTTCTGACTCCTCTTCCAGGATTGCCCTGCTGGAATTCTCTTCCTGCCATTACCAGGACATCTTCCATCGTGGTATGAACATGTCCGCATGGAACACATTCATACTTTGTCACGTAATGGTGTCGCTCGTCAAAAAATCTGTTATTTTAACGAGCAACACAGAAGTGCAACAGAGAATAAACTAGGCTTTAGGCTATCACAATCTCCACATACGGTATGCCTTCAGGTGCATGTACACAGTAAAATCCCCAGTGATCATTCAACAATTTGTAACTCTACAAATGGAACCAAATGGACACATGTTCCATGCGTACAATCTCAGGGTAAGATTAACACTGAGGATTTTACTGTGTATCGTTGAAGTTGTCTTGGAAACTATGTTGACTGTTGTTTTGGCTTTTGCTATCCTGACAGACGTGCTGCTTGTCACACTGCTGACAGAGTTTTTGTGCATTCTCGTCTCCCAGGCTCCCATGGATGGTGATTGCAGATCGCAGCTGTGGTTGGAGGGTTTCCATGGAATACCACTGTGGACTGTCATTATAGTTGTTACTATTGTTGTTGTTATTATTCTTGTTGCTGCTGTCCATCTTGTAGCTATCTCCTATCTTTCTATCCCTCTCTCTCCCTTCCACCCGCACCCTCTCTCTTCCTCTCTCTCTCGTCCGGGGGAAACGTGACAACTGGCCTCGACTCTATTAGGTAAAGTCTCTTGGGACAACTTTGTGATTTGGCACAATAACAGAATAGAATAGAATTAAACTGAACTGAATTGAATTTATTTGAATTAACAGAGGAATTAAGCCTATTTGAGTCCCTCTGTACAACATGGTCTGCTAAATAACAAATAAAAAAAAACTGGACTGCTTAAGTATGACAGAATCTATAGCGCATGTACTAAGGGTTTTATTATTGGCCATCGTATTTCATATGAACAAGCACGTAATCATAAGATAAGATCAGCGTGCTTCATAATTATTTCACAATCTAAGTATGTACATGAATTATTCAAACCATGTTGCACCCTTGGTGCCAACATGCTCACCAGGATTCTAATTAAATCCAACATACAACCGTTCTTGAACGTTCTCCTGATCTGGTCATTAGGGCTATAGTGTAACACACGGTTGCTACAGTATGTCAGCTCGCTCAGGGTCTGCAAAGTGCTCAAAGGTAGAGAGACAGAGAGAGAGAGCACTGCACCGCCTGTCAGGCAGGGTGACCAGCCAATTGTTGCCTGAGGGGAAATCCCTGCCTGCTACATTACCATCAACATCTTCATCTGCGCTGTAGCAGCCTGTAGCTGCACGCACGCACACACGCATGCACTCACACACACAATTCAAGGATGAACATGCACTTGTAAAGTGCATCCATTGGTGTGCGTGAAAGCATGTCAAGCTTTTCTCCTATCCGACACTGTCTGTCCACATCTTTTTTGAAAGGTTATTTACAAGAGTTTGTGACTAAATAACATTGGAAAACATCTTATTTTATTATTTATTTATTCCTGACAAGTAACAGTTTTGGATATACAAGCTAGGTTGCATCCTTCCCGAGCAGGTCCGGTCTAGTAGTCTTAATGCATTTTGTGTAATTAGAGGGCTTTAAGAGTGCTCATCTGTAGGTAAAATATTGTGTAATTGGAGGGCTTTAAGAGTGCTCATCTGCAGGTAAAATATTGTGTAATTGGAGGGATTTAAGAGTGCTCATCTGTAGGTAAAAATAGCCACTAGCCAGGACCTGCAGTGCAACAATGAGTTTCTATCTTTCAGCATTTCCTTCTGGAAAAATATAACTAGCATTTATATGTAATTATTTTATTATACAGTATGTACAGTATACTTAATTGATACTTGATAACTGGTACGTATACTGGTACGAAGTAAATTCCATGCACAGACGCACACAGACTACCGTGTAGCTCGGCCGTTACTCACTGGGATTTGCACTCATATGAATTTTAGATGTTTTCTTAAAGACTCACTATAACCTACCAGGCCGGCCTGGTCAATAAAATAATGCTGAATTAACTATCTCGTATTGGTGGTCTTTGATGCTGAAGTAGGCCTGAACACGTTTGTTTTATATTAAAATTAGATGAAGACAGTCACCATTGGTCACCATGACTGCATTGTGCCTAATGCAGTCCAAATATATACAAACATGTTACCAGAATGGTTTAATTAACCATTATTTTTATGTATATAAATTGACCATGAGTGTGGCTGGCATGACAAAATTAGCCATGTTTCATTACGACCGTGCGCCACACGCACCCGCAACCTGCTTTACGCACCTGCAACATGTGCAGCCTTTACATCTACATGAACGGTCGGATTCCAAACATAAAGTGCTCACCCAGCCCAGATAGCCACGGATGTTACAATAAGTACACGTATCGTATCTTCCGTACTGTTCAATAAAAAGCAGTTTGATCAGGTCCTGGGTATTCAATTCATAATCATGACATGATAAATAACAACAAAATTAAAATCATCATTATGGGTTGGGGAGTGGCGCACTGAGCGCACTGTGCAATGCAAACGAATAGTTTAGTGCGCTCCGGTGCGGTATTTCCGAACGCGCCCTGGCTATAACTATCATGCGTGGTGGTGCACACCGTTCCCTCTCTCCATATTAAATTAGCTAAGCCGACTACGAGAGAGAGAGAGAGAGAGAGAGTTGAACATATACACGGCTTAATGTCGAGAAAGTTACACGACTGACCCATAATACTAATGACCGTACCATCCTGTTGGGTGGTCGTTAAAAGTAGATTTCTCCCTCTGTCATTTCCTCGTATTTCTAGTTTATTTAAATAATGTCATGCAAATTTGCCCAGTGCATAGCCTACTGCAGGCCTGGTTGACTAGATTTAGAAGACATTTTGATTCTCTTGCTACTGAAATGATTGATTATTTATATGGAGAAATCGCGTCATTTAACATGCAACTCCTTTTGTGCCCATATATGGAGTTCTTTGTCAGGCATGCCCAAATATGGAGTCTATGCAGATGTTAGAACATCATTGTGATGTCAGTTCTGTGTCAGGCATGCCCAAATATGAAGTGTTGTGATGTCAGAACAGGCCAGCTCCATATATGGAGATATAGGGGTGATCAGGTTAAGACCACGGGCAGAGGCTTTTGTGCTGGTTCTGGACAACCGGCTATCCGACGGACTCGATCGACACCGGGCACTGCACTCCCTGTAGGGGGTGTGGAACGTGTGTCGAATTTGAAGTCGGTGGGGCGATCGGTTCTCGAGTAACATGGATTTCATTTCCTAAAGTAAAGGCCTTTTCAGGCGGGCAGCGGCTGATGCTGAGAGGTGTGCGTTTATTTTGGACGTGCAGAGAAGTTGTGCGGTGACAACTGTCGTGGGCGCAGTCCTGTGAAATTGTCTTGTGTGTGTTTGTTTCGTGCACACACCCGCGACTGACTAGACTTGGATTGTGTTGAGCTTTTTATTTTACTCTTGCGTTGTTGAGCCCTTTATGAACAGACCTGGAGCAGACCTGGCACTGATCCAGTCTGCGTCACACACTCCCTGTCTGAAAAGACCTTAACTGTTTTGGACATACAAGGTTTCCACCCGACAGTGACGATAATTAATATCATTCTACACAGGGATGCCGTTTCGAATATTCGCACAGGTGAAAGAACAAGACACACAGAGAAACAAAACGACACTGTAAAAAAGACAGAATGTTGACTCACCAGCTTGATGTGTACTGATAGTAACATTGGCCAGGGAGCGTGGAGATGCACCCATCCCTGAAACACCGTTCAAAGCCTCCACGTGGAAAGTATAGTTGGTGAGCATGGCAAAATCTACCACCGACACTGAGGTGCCCGTCAGACCCAGTGGCCGAGGAATGAAGTGCAGGTCGGGCTCACACGGCTCACACTGCAACACGCCGCCGTTACTGTCATCGCCATGACAGCGCTGACACAGGATGTTGTAGGTGAGGTCTTTCCTGCCTCCGGTGTCACTGGGAGGGGCCCACTGCAAGAAGAGAGCTGTGTCGTTCACAAATGACACCAGGTTCCTGGGAGCTGAGGGGGGTCCTAGAGAGGCAGTAGAGTAATTTAGAGAGATATAACAATAATTATTATTAGTAATAGTAGTAGTAGTAGTATACTTTTACAATAAAGATAAAATGGTGCACACACGTTTGTTTAAAAAAAAATCTCATACTGTACAGTATACCTGCTGGCAGGAAAAGGTCAAGTAGTAACAAAGAATCAAAGCAACAATAAAGACAGGACTGTATCTGAATTAACTTTAGACAGGCAGAGAAATACAGAACATAACGCACATACAGTAGAGTACTGTATATTACTGACTTGTGCAAGCCATGCTTGAAGAGTCTTTCACAGCTCGGAAGAAGCCTTTGTCACAGTGACAGAATGTGGCAGTCTGGTCATGACTGGAGCTGTGTGGAGGGCATTTGGAGCATGGTATGTTCCCAGCATACGCCTTGTAGAAACCAGGCATGCAAGCTGGAGACAGACGATTGGAAGATGGTTAGAGAGTTCATGCAACAATGTCATGCCATTTTGATTTGAACTTTGAGTCATACATAAGTGCCGGCTTATGACTCGTTCCTCTTTTATGATCGGACCTTATTCACGGGTCAGACTGGATCACTGTTACCACCATTAGCATGTGCTATAAGGCTATAAGTCTAACAAATTGTGCCTTCCAGTGAACTGGATCAGGATCTAAAAGGCTTTTCAGGAAATCTGCATACAGGGTTTGGAAAGTAACATAATAAAGTCAGGCCACTTTAATGCAAAAACAAGTTATATTGCAAGTAGTAAGGCCATATAAAGTAGCATAAGCAGTGAACACAACGTATGGCTTAGAATGTAGCTTTTGTTCTAAATAATGTGTCACATCCTGAGCTATTTGCCCTTCCTCACGCAGCATCATTGCTACTTAAGTTCTAACAAATAAATATCACTATGTTTGCATTGCAGTTGCTTCGCAAACTTCTTTATTGGATCTATGTGGACTTTTGGGAGTCCTTTCTCCCCACTGTTACTTTGGTGAATAGCCTACCGAGAAATAACATTGGTGACAATTGATATTACTTTGGCTGTTTCAATTCTCTTGAGTTGCCTTTCTCCAGAATCTTCCTAATAGCACATCTACTGTAGTCTTTATAATGATATATCACTTTATTACATGGCTTGGTTGAATGCTTGATTCTGATTGGTCAATCGCAGGATTCAGCGGTGTGTTAATTCTTGATAACAGACCTATATAACAGACCTACCGGTATATAACAGACCGCTGCCTAATCAAACCCTCAGAGCACCTGGCTGCAGCGCGACACTTTCATTTTCTTGCGGTACTTTCATTACCGCAAGCAAGGAAATGTCTTGTTTTGTAGTGTTTTAGGTCAATTTATTAATTTATGTATTAAGTAGCCATGTAATAAGTGGGATAATGTATGGCTGAGTGGTCATTGTTTATAGATAAATCACCTTCAGGCTGATTAACCACCTCTGCTACGTGCCTGTGGTTAATCAGCCTGTCGGTGATTTATCTATAAACAATGACCACCTTATCCCTTACATATAAAATGGTTCGAATCAAGAGCTACATACTAAGCTGTTTCAGACAGAAAATGAAAGCATATATTTTGAGCATTTTACTGTAGATTTCCTTGGAATGAGATAGCAGGTGGCTTCTTATCAGAGTAGCTATATTCTTCACTTCACAGCTGTTAAATCATTTGACTATTTACATAGAAATTGTGCCTTATGGAAGCGCAATTACAGTCTGAGCATTCTCATCTCAGCATTCCCTCTCTTTCCACCATCATTATTTCCTCAATTGCTCCACCATCTTGCTCTCCCTCCTCATTTCTTTCTCTCAATGAACTCCACGACTCTCCTGTTGCCTCCCTCAACACTCATATTATGATTATTATTATTATTATTATTATTATCTCCTGTTGCCTCCCTCAACACTCATATTATGATTATTATTATTATTATTATTATTATTATTATTATTATTATTATTATTATTATTATTATCTCCTGTTGCCTCCCTCAACACTCATATTATGATTATTATTATTATGATTATTATCTCCTGTTGCCTCCCTCAACACTCATATTATGATTATTATTATTATTATTATTATTATTATTATTATTATCTCCTGTTGCCTCCCTCAACACTCATATTATGATTATTATTATTATTATTATTATTATTATTATTATCTCCTGTTGCCTCCCTCAACACTCATATTATGATTATTATTATTATTATTATTATTATTATTATCTCCTGTTGCCTCCCTCAACACTCATATTATGATTATTATTATTATTATCTCCTGTTGCCTCCCTCAACACTCATATTATTCCACCATTTGGCGGTTTCTTCTCCCACGATCGTATATCACCGTCTTTGCTTCAATCCACTTCCTGCTCCTGCCTCTCTTCCTGTTTACCTTATTAGCTGTTAATTTAGCTTATCAGACAATCACCATAACCAGTGTTGATTGCCTCCTGCTCCCCCTGACCATTTCTGCAGAGCAAAATAAAGCCATAATAGATAATACTGCAATTGCATAGATGGAATATGTACATTTACATAAAAGATGTGGTGTGTGTGTATGTGTGTGTGTGTGTGTGTGTGTGTGTGTGTGTGTGTGTGTGTGTGTGTGTGTGTGTGTGTGTGTGCGTGTGTGTGTGTGTGTGTGTGTGTGTGTGTGTGTGTGTGTGTGTGGGCATGCATGTGTGCTTGCCTGCATGCATGCGTGTGTCTGTATATGGGGAGATGCAAATAAATAATATATCAATAGTTAAATGTGGCTATCAACAGCGTTCTTGATAATTCCTGCTGGTTTCTTGGCTTGCACATGTCCTAGGGAGAATGTTTTCAGTTTTAATTGGCCACCCTCTGGTATGGCAAAGCCTTTAACAGTACGTGGCAGTAGACTGCACTTGTTCAATCCAGTGTTACAAGGTGTGAAAGGTGTCAAGCTGTTTCCATCATGGATCATGGAACATTTATGGATTCCTGGAGGGAAATGCAGGTGTCACTGGAGCACCAGCAGCAATGAATGAAAAATCTGAGAGTTAAGAGTCAATAACCATGAAGCCATGGGCCCTAGCGTATGCCATGCCTTACCCGCCAGCACCCGCCAGGGGGTTGGGGGGGCAGCACAAACATACGCGTAGGGCAACCAAATGGTCAGGGAAGTCCCTACTTTATTGTGAATGAGACTGTGTTGGTCGCGGAGTGGATGATAGATAGAGGAGCTTCTCGACACACAAAAGAAGCTTCTGTATCAAATATACATTTATTCCAAGGCAGTGACGCGTGTCACTCTTCCATGATTGGCAGAGAGGGTGAAAGGCAAGATTGCACCAGGGAGAATGGCTAATGGATAATGTATAGCCATTAGCCATTATCAATGGATAATGGTTGCGCAGTCTTCTCTTAAAGGCAATGGCATCTGGCACTGTGATTGGTTTCATTATTGTAATGCCCAAAACACACCTACTGTATGCATAATGTAATGGCCTATGTACAGTAATAGCCTACATGAATACATGAATGAATATACTGTACCCACTGTACAGTCTATCAACTGTAAAGACTTGCACTAGGAGGACATACTGTATATCTCAGCAAACCACTACACACACTCATAAACACGCACGCACAGTCGCACACGTTATCAATTATCAATTACAATGCGTAATTTATGAAGCTGAACTATCAGTTTATAATGTGTTTAAACATTTAAATCCAAATCTTTCCACAAAAGAAACAGAGACGCTGAGGCACAGCCGCACACATCAACCACAAAATCAGGCTGCAGACATATATTCCTAATGAGAAGAGTAATGAATCTTAGTCCTGATGATGGTTCACTTCTCATGGATATTACTTTGACCTCCTGCCAATGGCAACAGACGCATAGCTTAATTTGAATCTCCAGCTGCTTCATGAGCTCTGGTATAAGCTGGGAAGAACCCAGCACCCACAAGTCATTAGAAAAACTAAAGACTCATATTTGCCATCAAAGGTTAATAGGCACCATCATCATGCTGACACACACATCATACTGAGGGTGGTCTCCATGCTGACACACACATCATACTGAGGGTGGTGTCCATGCTGAAGTGACACACACATCATACTGAGGGTGGTAAATGGTAAAATGGTAAATGGTGCATTTATATAGCGCCTTTATCCAAGGCGCTTTACATAGATTGTGCATTACATTCACCCATTCATACACCGATGGCAGCGGAAACCATGCAAGGCACCAACTAGCACATCGGGAGCAATTAGGGGTTCAGTGTCTTGCTCAAGGACACTTCGACAGTAACTCTGGGGGAGCCCGGGTTCGAACTGGCAACCTTGCGGTTCCCATCCAGGCACTCTACCCCTGAGCCACCACCGCCCACCGCCGCCCCCTCAGGGTGGTCTCCCTGCTGAAGTGACACACATCATACTGAGGGTGGTCTCCATGCTGAAGTGACACACATCATACTGAGGGTGGTCTCCCTGCTGACACACACATCATCATACTGAGGGTGGTCTCCATGCTGAAGTGACACACATCATACTGAGGGTGGTCTCCCTGCTGACACACACATCATACTGAGGGTGGTCTCCCTGCTGAAGTGACACACATCATACTGAGGGTGGTCTCCCTGCTGACACACACATCATACTGAGGGTGGTCTCCATGCTGAAGTGACACACATCATACTGAGGGTGGTCTCCATGCTGACACACACATCATACTGAGGGTGGTCTCCCTGCTGAAGTGACACACATCATACTGAGGGTGGTCTCCCTGCTGACACACACATCATACTGAGGGTGGTCTCCATGCTGAAGTGACACACACATCATACTGAGGGTGGTCTCCATGCTGACACACACATCATACTGAGGGTGGTCTCCATGCTGAAGTGACACACATCATACTGAGGGTGGTCTCCCAGTTATCTTCTCATAACTGAGTTGCTCACAGTGTGGCATCCCACGGCTAACTCGCAAGGTCCATAATGACCAAAAATATGAAATTATACATTACAAAACTATGGTTCAAATTCATTCAGAATCTGAATCAGAATCAACATTTTATTGTTGTCACCTCAAAGATTTACAAGTAAAAAGAGGTTAGTTCAAACTAAAGCCCAACACACACCGTGCTGACGCCTCGCCTGACGCTCCGATACACCACTGTTCTATTTTCGTCGCTGCGCACCCGGTGTGTGATGGGCTTAACTTGTGGCTCCCGACATGCGTGGGAGGTCAAAACTAACCCATGGCTTCCTGTGTGGTTAGGACTAATGCCTGTCAGACTGGAAATTAAGAGTTTACATAGTACACATGCATGCATAAAATGTCCTTAATGATTATATCTGTTTTCAGTATTCATTTATGATATATTTTCTCTATTATGAAGGTTAATTTTGCATGTTTGTATTGGTGGTGGGGAGGGGGGTGGGGGCGGGAGACACAAGACTTGGCCAAAGCATTTCCGGGGGTCCCCAGTCAAAAACGTTGAGAACCCCTGGGCTAGAGGATTGAGGGATTCCTGGAGGTGCACTATGTTGCCGCTCTTATCTTTTCATAAATTTTTATTTATCTGGGCATAATTGGTTGAGCACAGATGCCGTTTTACAGCCTTGCTTTAGTTGACACTGACAGACACACATATTCTACTACAAGGACAAGATGTAGGGGCCTAGGGGGTGGACATTTTGTGTACAGCTACCACTGTATGTGCATCCTTCTCAACAAAATACCAGCCAGACAAAAATGCAAAATCTGCCCTCCATAGGGGGTTGAATAGAACAGAGAATATTTCACTAACAGCGGAATATCCAATGTCAGCTTAAAGAGCTGTTGAAGTTAACCCTTTACACCTATGGTGAGGAGGTCTAGAAGGGTAGTTGTGCTTATAACCAGTGGTGGAATAAGTACTCCGATTATTTACTTAAATAAATGTAGTGATACTACAATATAGAAATACTCTAAATCTTCAAAGTAACTAGTAACTAAAGGTATCAAATAGTTGTAGTGATGTAACACTTTGTATACAGGAACATCACATTAAAATCCATTCCATGTATCAATTTCCCTATGGCATCACATTGTAAACTTTTCGTTTGGTGACACTGCAGTGCCTTGTGAGTGAGTTTCAAAAAACACCTACATAGGTGACTTGTCAAATTGAGGCATATTTGTTGAGGCGTGATCACATAAGACTTGTTTTGGTTTGAGGTGTGGGCAACTCACTCTGGCCTTTATGTTGTCAGGAACAGATGGAGTCTGAGTTTACCCTGGACTCTAAAGCTTTGATATGTAGATGGAGGCGAGTTTCACAGGGAATGAGTGATGCTCTGGCCTGGCTGAACAGAGATGAGCTGAGAGTCTGTGAGGGTCCTTAGAGATGGACATTTCCTAACATGAACCCAAGCACCACAAGTTGCTGTCTTACAGAGAGGAGAGCAGGGAGGACTGAGGAGTATGCTGTCGAGTGGAAGTCCACTCTGGTTAACCTTGATTGGAACGCATTTTGGAGTGGCTCTTTGTTGGAATCTCTCCAAAAAACCTGGGTTCTAAATTCCAATATAACCTTCCCATCTCCTAGCAATTCTAATCAACATATGACTTACTACCCTTTTGATTTGAGTTATTTGTGTCTCTAGTGTCAATATGCCTAAAATTGTCTACATTTCAAAGCATTTATCAAATATTAGCTACTGCTAGCAATACAAATTTGGAAGAAATTAGGGAAAAAGCCTTTCTGCTTGTAAAACTGTGTTTATATCAACTCCATGGTGTCCAAACAAGGGAGAAACTGGTAATGGTATTCAGTCCCGCCCCCTCTCAGAAAAACGAGTGGCCCAGGAAATGAAACCCCAATGCATTCTCCCATCGGCACTTCTAATATAATTTATTTAAAGACGGTTACGCCGCGGACAAAGCCAACTCGGATCGTGACAAATCATGACAATGAACACAATATCTTGGGCCGATCAAATCATTAGAAAGAAGAAAAGAAAGCCAGGAGACAACACTATTAGTTTTGTTTTTCGTCTTATAAATTATTTGATCGGCCCAAAACATTGTGTTCATTGTCATGATTTGTCACGATCCGAGTTGGCTTTGTCCGCGGCGTAACCGTCTTTAAATAAATTATATTAGAAGTGCCGATGGGAGAATGCATTGGGGTTTCATTTCCTGGGCCACTCGTTTTTCTGAGAGGGGGCGGGACTGCAGCGCTCTATAATGATGACACCCAGGTAGACTCGCTAATTCTGCCCCTTTTCTGATGCAATGCTATTTGAGGGAAAGTGGAAATTAGGAGACCAAGGGCTCTTGTGTGAGTATTCCGTTTAATTATTTACAAGCACAGTGTGTGAGTAAAGATTACAGCATACCATAATCTTTTCAATGCAAAGTAAAAAATAAAAAGTTCAAAATAATTAAATGTTTTGGGTATTCAGAATCGATCTATTATAACACCCCAGCCTATGCCTTTTCTAGTCACAAGCAATCCCAACGCAGTTGGTTCCCATTCAACACAGTGCCACTTTTGAAGATGGCTGCATGACGAAAGGACATGGAAAACAAATAGCATTAGGGCTACGATGTTGCCTTATGTAGGTCATGATATAACCCGTCTATGTGTGTAAATCCTCTTGTGGCTGACACTGACTGAAAGCAATAGAATAATAAAGGACTCAATTGAGATGTCAAAACCGTTCGGCAGAGTGCTGCTGGTGCAAAGAAATGAATAAATTAAAAAAAGGAAAGAAAACAGGGTTTGATAAGCACTGCCGGCCGTACTGGCTTGGTTTAGGGAGTTGGCTTGGAGAGCTGGACGTGTTGCTGTGCTTACATTTGGGAGCAATCTCTCTCTCTACATCAGTGCATCACTCCCTCGCATGCTCTTTCCCCATGCTGCCTCTCAGACTGCTTTGATCACAGTGTCCTTTGAAGCAACTTTCCAAAATGAAAACGAGGAGATAGAAAAAGTCATGGCAAGTTCACAGTAAACTCACTGTAACTGCCTGCAGACTGCACAAATGCAGAACAACGGCAGTTGTGCAGGAGCAACATTATGGTAAATGACGGTGAGAAGCCCACACAAAACACACAAAACAATCCTCTAGAGAAAAAGAATCCACGGATGTCTACAACTGGCCAACTCAATATATTAATGAGAGGCAATAAAATTCAAAGTAACATATTTTTTGCAAAAGATACATCCATTCATGCACGCACACACGCACGCACGCACGCACATAAACACACACGCACAATCGCACATAAACACACACGCACACCGCTACAAGAATTGAGTGACACACCAAAGTTGGTGAATTGAAAAAAAAAAAAAAAAAACATAATGTAAGCTATTAATTTGTTCTGTCCTGCCATACTGCTGCTATAGGCTACTATTAACCCATTTAGGCCTGACAGCTAAATAAAAAAAACGTTCGCTCTGAAAGAATATATATTCAAAGATTTGTGCTGCATTTTTACGAGCTGCACGCTACGAGCGCGAGCTACGAGCGCTAGATCTGCTATTTTTCAAAAGGGGTTCCCGCCCAGAATGGGTTCATTTGTGGCTGTTCCTCACGGTCAGGGACAGCACATAGCCAAGGCCTGGCATAGCAGGTTTATTTCTAAAGCACATTTCAACAACAAGCCAATTCATATCACTGTCAGTAGGCCTACATCAGCTTAAAGGAATACCTCACCCCGCAAAATTACTTTCCCCCCAATCAATTACTCACTCCGTGAAGCCTTGAATTAATTTCGAATTTCTGCGTTGCATTCCTTTATGGTGAATTAAGAATCCCGAAATAGTTTTAGAATAAAATAGGGGGCCATGATTAGGAACCGCAAAACTACATAAAAAATCATATATAAAAGGCAACACAATTCTCATAGTATAATCCAAGTGTCCTGTATCCAGTCCTTGTCCTCATTACTTCCAAAACACCACATTTTCACTGAAACTTTACTATTAAAAAAAAATGCAGTGTAAACATTCTCTTGCACGAGCACGCTTGGGAATGCACAGCTGAGTTCACACATTAACCGTGAGTGTTGTGTGAGTTTATAAAATGATTTTTGCTATAGACTTGCTGTCATCCCCCCCACCCCCCACGCACGCACACACACACACACGCACGCACGCACGCACGCACGCACGCACGCACGCACGCACGCACGCACGCACGCACGCACGCACACACACACACACACACACACACACACACACACACACACACACACACACACACACACACACACACACATACAATTTCTTAAATTCATCAAGCATTCTCTTAGTTTTTGGATTCTATATTCACTGTGAAGGAATGCAACACAGACAAGAAATTAACCATGATGTCAAGGCTTCATGGGGTGAGTAACTTATAGCAAAACATGGGGCGTAGTTTCCATTTTAAATGAACGTTAAATGAACACTGAGGTTTTACTGTGCCGTAATGCACCCCATAGTTGGAAAAGGGTTAGCTCCTGGGGCTATCACGGTTAAAGGGTTAGCTCCTGGGGCTATCACGGTTAAAGGGTTAGCTCCTGGGGCTATCACGGTTAAATGGTTAACGGGTTAAGAGTTAAAGGGTTAACGGTTAAGAGTTAAAGGGTTAACTCCTGAGCAGGAGTTAACTACTAAACCACTCTTTAAACCAGTGTTTCCCAAACTTTTCAGCTGAAGAACCAAAATAATAGGCTACTTTGGTATCCCTGTGACCAAAACCTTACAAAGAAATACATTATGAATTAATCACTTAAAGTAACTCTTTACCCGGCCCATTTTCATCCTTATGTTCATATACCGTAATTGGTCCTCATGCACTAATGCACATTATAAGCACCATTTCCGTCGACTCTACTCTACGGTCTCACTGGTTGGGCTTTGGACAGAGAATTAGAAGCTATTGCAGTGATGCAAATAGCCTGCATCCTGCATCCTCAAAATTGAGAAAGGATGCAATCATGTCTCTGGGGGTCCTGGGATGCAATACTGTACTCTAAGGTCATTGAAGTAGGACTCATATCCCTGGCTGGGACCCATCTAAAAGACCACCCCAGGACCCATTACATTGAAAAACTATTTACATCACTGTATTGTTCTTGCAGTAATAATTTAATACTACTACTACTAATAATAATAATAATAATAATAATAAATCTTGTAACATTTAAAATGACCAAATATGTCACTGCGTGCAGGTAGGCAGGTTTCTGAACTTATAGTAGCCCTTGAACCCAAGGTTGTTTTTGTCCTTTTTTTTTTTCTCTGAAATTCTTTTGAGACATTTTAGATTATTTTGGGAAAATGTTTTGAAATAATAATAAAATAAAAAATAGGAAATTACATTTGCGTGCGAAGCAACCCATAAAAATAGGCCCGCAACCCAAAAATGCTTTAAAGTGTCTACTGGGTTTAGCCCATGTTGACACTCCACACTGGTACAACTATAGCACAGAGGAGAGAATCAGCTATGCACTGTACAGGAGACACCGAGGCAGCGTAGAACTGTCATTGTCTATTCAGTCATATCTTCTCAAAAACGTATGCAGCCAAACCTACATCTGTGGGGACGTGAGAGAGAAGGAAAAACAAGAACGGAAAAGACAGCAGGTATAGCATACAATACATACAAATAAATAAGCCTGCCCTACATATCGACTGCACTGTAATAACCTGAGGAAGCGCATCAGTACAGCATGAATCTTAGTGCCCCCAACCAGCTGGGACATCTGTAAAGGACAGTAAATGACATAGCGGTGGGTTCACCATCATTGTTAAAATGCAGAGACGCTCAGTTTTAGCACCTGCTTTAATTACAAAAGACAGCATGAGCTATGAATAAAGAGAGAAGGTTAGAAAGGTTTAGAGAATACCCGTCGCAAGCTAAATTAGCTGTGAAGCTAACAAATGATGGCAATTAGCCAGCTAGCCCACAGCCTGTCTGTACCATCCTCTAATGCAGAAACCAGGCCAAAGACTGGAGTATCTGGAACAACTAAACAATCCGTTTAAAACCTTTGCTCACTCAGTTCTGCTGGCAAAAACATGAACATTATACTTTGTTGACCATGGTCATTGGTCTCCTAGGGCTCTGTACCTGGTCTGCTCCTTTTCCCCTCTCAAATTCATTTGCAGAAAATAACGGATCTATAAGCTCACCAAATGTCACACTGCGATGTGTTGTGCTTGTGAGCTTATATATAATATATTATTATATATTTTGTATATATTTTTGCCAGATTATCACCCCATAGGTCGCTAGGGTCCATGTTGTTAAGTAAGTTACACATTCATTGGCAACCTTTATTATCAAAAGAGCCATTTCTGGCCCCACAAAACATGAACAATCTGCCTGGAGCGGCAACATGTTTGCTTTATATATTTATTTGTGCCGTTTCTGGTCTTTCAATATGACATTTTTATTTTTTGCTAACTTCTCAAATCAGATCAAGTATACCAGTAAGCCAGCAGCGTTGATGGTGAAAAAACTTTGGTAACATTGATATTGATAGTGTGATACTTTAGTTTAGATGGAGGTGGACCTCCATCCAAGTAAAGTGTTTGCAAATAGTGAATGGCAAATCAACATTTGTGTCCCTGTCACGGTTGTTACATTTCCTCTCAGGTATGTTTGGTAAATAATGAGCTCTGGAATTTCCCTTAAGATTCCACAAGACAATAATTTCCATACAAACTTTTGCCCTTAAGTTAATCGTTATGCCAATTAATTCCTCTCATTTCTGTGTTGTCAGTCACTTGCTGTTGTATCCTACTGACTCACCTATAAGTCAGGAGCCCCCACCAGGAGGACATACTGTAGGCTCTACGAAGACTACATCGTAGAGCCTTCGTCCTACTCCTCCCGACCAACAGTCCCTGATGACACCCCTTAAGAGTATGTGCAATGACCATTATCACCCTCCCCGCTCGGCTTACCACTATCAAACACGTGTTCGTGGTGGATTTGAACCCAAACAAACCCGTGGTGGCAGGCAGGGACCACTGCGTCACCCGAGTGCTTGACCAGCTTTTTAAGTAATGTTGATGGTGTCCTCAAAATACAATAAAACAACAAAATAACAGGAACAGGAATGCCAGAGCGAAACCAAACATGTGCATATACTGCATTGCATATGCATGCTTTTGGGCATGTACAATCCACAAGCCAATGCTTTAAGCTAGCTGGCCTATGGCCAGTAAGAAGAGATATTTAATAATAATGTATTACCCTATACAAAAATATATTTTGTGCCCATGGAGCGGGGGCGCACAACTTTGTATGCCACTACACCTCTATTTCACCTCTCTCTCTCTGTCTCTCTCTGTCTCTCTCTCTCTTGGTCACGGTCAGTGGCCAGAGACACATCGATGTCTGCCTTCGTTCAAAATGTACGGTTTGTGTGTATGTGTCTCAGTCGGATACACGATATTCACAGAGAAACAAGAACACAGATGCGTGGTGCTAGAAGTGAGTGCACTAGTATTAATACCGTTGCTACTATCAAAGCTCATCAAGCGTAACAAAAATTTAGTATACTAAAAATACAAAACTTTTTTAAACAGTTATCCTGTGTGAAACCAATAAAACATCTGGCGACATAGAGTGAAGTTAACAGCTTACACTGGTTAATAGCAACCTATCAATTATTGTGCAAAAACACTACCGTATTCTAAAAGAGTAGTATATACATGGTCGGTGTGTTGGATAAAAATACAATTTATTTTATTGGACCTTTAAACATTTACTTTTCTGACTGGGCCCGGAGAAATTATTTGAAACCCAATCACTCCACTCGAAAACTGGATTCATGGCAACCCTATTTGAGAAGCAAGACTCAACAATTTACGTAATGTATAAAGGGACATGAGAGGACAGAGGACTTTGAGTACTGAAGTGATGAATCATAAATGTCATAAATGTCTGGTTCACAGTATATGCTGCACATTACAGAGAGGGAAGAGGGAATGACAGGGTGGACAGCAGAGATGATGTGTGGAGACAGGGAGTGGGTGAAAAGGTACAGTATAGACGCAGGTGCAGGGCTGGTGGTAATCATGAGTAAAGGTAGAAAGGACGAGTGTGTAGATAAGAGTGCAAGTGGAGCAAGACGATATGAAGCAAAAGGTGGATTGCAAGGATCAGAATGAGAGAATGAGAGGAGGAGAATTTGTGTGGAATTGAGATCGCAAGATTTTGCAAACGACAGTTACAATGCAATTTCTTTCTTCTCTTTTGCTCTCTCTCTATCACGCTTTCAACCAGAAAGCCATTCTAGCTACTTACAGAGTCCTACAAACAACTTGATGTGTACAAACATAAATGCACACACACACACACACACACACACACAGTATGAAGATACACCATGTACTCACATCGACAGTTTCCATCTATTTCTTCATGTCCAATGCTACAGACACAGCGGCCCAGAGGTACCAACCAGTCTCCATCAGCACCGCAGTACAGTTTTGGTGTATCTCTCTCTTCTGCATTCTCCACACATGCACCATGCACCTCCACCAGTGAGGAAGAGTCCAGCCTCGGCACAGTGTCTGGGAAGGCCGCCAGGTTCCGCAAAGTGGATGGGCAGTGCTTGTAGAACACCTAAAATATTGAAAAAAACTATTTTAATCAGGGATTTTGTAATGGAAATTCCACAATTGATGCTTCTAAATATATATCTGTACTCAATTGCGAGATGGCTTCATAAAAGGTGATCATGACGACTTTGTGGGTTAAAGGAAAATTAATAAATTATGTTTGCAAACAAGAGAGAGATGTTTTCACGTCACTTATATCGAAAAATGTATCGAGAATTGGAGCGGCAGGGGCGGTATTGCAGTCGCTGTACCACTGTTGAAAAGAGAGTTGAGCTTAGGCGGTTCGGGCATCTGGTTAGGATGCCTCTCGGAGGTCCTCGAGGCACATCCCACTGGGAGGAGACGCCGGGCAGACCAAGGCGCAGTTGGAGGAAATACGACTCACTGGCCTTGGAACGTCTCGGGATCCCCCAGGAAGAAGTCACTAATGTTGCTGAGGCACTCTGGTGGAGCTGTTGCCCCCGCGACCTGACTACGGATAAGCGGTTGAAGATGGATGGATGGATTATGTATCCAGCCATCCTTCAAAGACCTGCAAAAACCTCTCTTTCAGTCTTGTAAGGAGAGCTGTATACATAAGATAAAAACCTTGGCCCATAGGCCAAGGTTGTCTAGATTAGAATGTTGTCGCAGTTCATAATCTGAAAGATTTGAATCACCAAGCAAATAAGCCATGTGCAATGGCAATGCAGTTAAGAAATTCAAAGTTAAGTTAAAATGTGTAATGCAATTTAATGCAATGTAAATTTATTTATTTTTAGGACGGACAGCGCTTGTTTATCATCCTTGTTCATATAACGCCCTTTAGGTCGACATCATGCTATAACTTCATGTTGTGATTATAATATAGCAGCAGCAGTCTATACTATACTATGCTATAACTTAATGTTGTGATTAGATTATAATAGAACAGCATCAGTCTACTATACTATGATATAACTTCATGTTGTGATAATATAGCAGCTGGTAATAAGATTATTTTTATTTTTATTTGAAAGTGAAATATCCCTTTAACAATAAAATCTCAGTGGTTTGCAAATTATTTGGGGCCATACTTACCCATATGTAACAGTATTATATAATTACACAAAATAGGACACAAATAAGTGCTTTTACCTGACTGAATTCTCCATATTTCACGTGTATAGGAATACAGTACATAGTGCATTAAAGGTCACAGCTCCTTTAAGTCTCCTTTTGCCCCCTGTATAAATGTCCCGCGACACCCCCACCTCTTCCTTCTTGTACTTCCGTCTTGGAACGAGGTGGGTGTCTTTGTTGACTTCTCCGTATAATATAATAAGAATTGTCATGTTATTGTTATATTGATTTATACAGTGTTTGTTTCACTCTGTTTAGAGAGCCAATGCACTAAGAGAACTAACGTGGAGACGTTCTGTTGTATTCTTTGTCAGGTATGTTACGTTATATTATTTGTTTGTTGTGTTACTGCCACCTCTTGCTTCTTGTACTTCCGTCTTGGAACGAGAGAGCCAATGCACTAAGAGAACTAACGTGGAGACGTTCTGTTGTATTCTTTGTCAGAATAAAGCTGGTTTCCAAAGAGTTCTGGGTCCGTCTGTCCATGATTCAACACAACGCAGAGAGAGACAGATTACACCGGTTACACATACAATATTGTCACAGCCCACCCCACAGATTGGGAATGGCTGGGCTAGTGGACTGACCTTGACAGACACTAGAGCAATACAAGCTCCCACATCCTGGAAGGCGAGGTAGAAGCCTTTTCTTGTCACCGGCCCCAACTCTCTGATCTCAGTGTTGAGGCGCAAAACACGATCTCCTAAGTCAGTTTCAGTAAAGCTCTCATCAGCCGCAATGGTGTCCACCTTCAATTCATGATTAAAAAAGAGCATTTTACCGTACAAATCAAATGTATCACATTAGCAGAACGCAGATATAGGCCTACTTGTTTCAGTCAATGAAAATGGTCCTCTACCTTGGCATAGTCGGCAGGGTGAAAGCGTGTCCCTGCAGCAAGTGGCTCATCGGTCTGCAGGTAGAATAGGTTGAAGGTTTCCTTACAGGTGCCAGATACCCATGGGATGGAGTTGCAGTCTCTCAATGTGAACCGTAGCTCTACATATACCTGGGTGCACAGAAACATTGAGTCATTGACTCTCAACATGTGACATGAAGAACATTGTTAAATGCAGCTATACTCAAGGCCTTTCATTCATATTTCATGTACGTAAATAAGCTATACATCTAAGAAAGTGAGGTGGAATTCTGTTGTTGAAGTGAGGTCACAATACATACTGCAGGTAGCCTTTTGAACCAATTGAAATATGGCAGATCGGCTTTATCAGAAATAGAGGATTAGTACAGTACATGTATAACATCGTTAAAATGACTGATTTGGTGTATCAAATGTGCACTTTGCAATATGGTGAGCTACAATTTCCGCTCTATTGTGTTATAGCCTCAGAAAACTGTTTGTGTTAAAGGGTGGTGTTCACCAGACCTTCTGAGCAGCCTGCCGCTGGATCCAACCTGAGCGTAACCAGTTGTTCTGATTTGGCTCCATCACATGGCACACCTGAAAGGTGTGAATTGGCCTGTTCTGTTCATCCATCTCAGTGATAGCATCCCACTATTACAAATAGAATAGACCAAAGGAGAAGGATGAGATTATTTGAAGTTTTAGCTCTCTAAGGGTATATATAGTGCCCTATACACAGCACCTGAAACATACATTTTATGTATCTATTATATTTGTAGGCTACTACAGAATATTCACTGTGTTCACATGATACATAGCTTATACTGTACAGATAAATAAATAATAGTCAATAGTCTTGACTGTGAGAAAATGTGAGAACTTGTAGACGATGAGGTGAGGTGAGGTTTCATGCTCTTTCTCGTGATTGAATTGAGATCTTTAGATCTTCATCAGTTTCAATTGGGTTATTATGAAACACTGTGTGTGTGTGTGTGTGTGTGTGTGTGTGTGTGTGTGTGTGTGTGTGTGTGTGTGTGTGTGTGTGTGTGTGTGTTGTGTGTGTGTGTGCGTGCGTGCGTAAACACTGATAGATTTTAAGCACATATATTGTAAGCCGACATCAAACTCGGTGCAGACATCGGCAAGGACTCAAGGGAGTGCGGTTCTCACACCATTGATTAGTTCGGATATATCGTTTAGAACTAGAACTACCTGACAGATAACGGACTGACAGATAACGAGATCTGCATATATATCTGCATAAAAGGGACACAGGTAGACAGACAGAAACCGATATCTCCATATAGGAGCACAAAAGGGACACAGACAGACAAATGGGTACTCTGACAAACTCCTGACACTCAGTAGCGGATTCGAGTGTCAACCAGTAGGTTACTTATCAAGCCCATTTAATGGAGCCAGCATAGGCTCTACTGGACCGGAAACGTTGTGTGGCGTTGGTCGTGTTGTCCGACTATTACTAAATCCAATCCTAAATCTAACCCTAACTCTATAACCCTAACCTCAGTCTTAACCAGCCATGTAAGTCCCATAACCCTAATCTCAGTCTTAACCAGCCACGTAGGATCGCTTCACAATGTTTTCACTTCAGCGGCAGTAATTTCACTTCCGCGATTCCTAATCGCAGCCAATAAGCTCTAGTAAAGCCTATTTTCTCCATTGTATGGTTTACTGATAATGGCCTCAGGCCTTGGCTGCCATGCTAAATGCCAAGAAAACTGAGGTTATCACCTATAACATCTCACCGGAACATCCACCTCTCACAACAGGAGGCACTGTGCTGAAGGAAGTCAAGGACTTCAAGTACCTGGGCTCATGGGTCAACTCAACTGAGCAAGATTTGAAAGTGAGGAAGGCACTTGCATGAAGGGCCCTGAATGGCATGACCCTTCTTTGAGGAGTTCCATGTGTATGGAACTCCTCAAATTTGAGGTCCGGGCTTAACTTCCGCTCACTCGAGCCATTGAGTTATAATTGTACTTCCGGCAGTCTCCTGGGTGCTTCAAAACGCCACTGAGCAACTTCCATCGAAATTAATAGCAGGGGGCGGGGCTAACACTCCGGTTCGGTCTCTATCCTTTTATTACTCTATGCTTAAAATGCCTATGAGCAGGGAGCCATCTTGAAAAAGATGCCTTTCCAGGAGTTAGATTTTTGTTATTTAGCATAGTAATAGAATCCATTGAAAAGCCAAATCTCCTCCCAGCGCGAGTGTAACAATCTACTCGTAAAGATACTTTGCGTTACAATTGACTGTGTAGCGTTAGTATAAAATAATGAAATAGATTGAAAGCATAATAGAATAATTAATGTCACCCAAGCCACTTTCACTTAAGATGTATCACTCTCTTTTCTCTTGCACTCGATCACTTGCTTGCACGCAAGCGCATGCACGCACGCACGCGCACACGCACGCGCACACACACACACACACACACACACACACACACACACACACACACACACACACACACACACACACACACACACACACACACACACACACACACACACACAGACAGAGGACAGAACTAGTTAAGCCTGGGAGGATATTGAAAGAATTAAGTTAGAGTGTTCTCAAATATAAATTATTAAATACAACTTAACCTTGAGCGTGCTAACACATTTAATCTAATATTAATTAAGTTATCTAAATTAGTGCTATGGGACAGCCAAGGGGTGAAATGATGAATCAATCTCAATACTCCCCTGTATCATTTGGACGTCCTGCCAGTGATTTTATAATAAAGAGAAGTCTATGATGGGACCTGTTGTAACGATGCAAGTGTTACAGTGCAAAGTAACACCTGTATACCTTGTTGTATGTCAAATAGTGAAGATTGCCAATCTACAAGCCAGGGCTGGACTGGGACAAAAATTCGGCCCAGGCATTTTCGTGTGAATTTGGCCCAGACCGGCCCACCACAACCAGCACGCAGATAGCAGAAACTCTACCGCCCGCTCCGTCGCGGCACACACAAACAAACAAGCCCTAATACCACCACTTTTACAGAACAACATAGGCCTAAATGATACAAACCAACAGACAACTACACAACCCTTTGTAGAGGGTTTATTTGGCACTCACTGATACAGGTACAGTGAAATTATCATGATGGCACTGCATGGCAGAATGGCAGAACGCCGGGACCTTTCCTGGTGGCCTGCCGCCTATTGGCCTGCCTGCCTGTCAAAAAAAATCATGGCGACCCCCTACAGTCGCGGCCCCCCGGGAAAATGTCTGGTATGCCCGGTGGCCAGTCCAGCCCTGCTACAAGCTCACAACGTATCATGATGCAACACGCTGTGCTCTTGTAGATTTACTATTTATAAAAAATCAAATAAAACTTTTTGACATTTTTCCCAAAATAACTTTTACATAAGTATAATAAGTTTCTGATTTAATTCAGTAACTTCTAAATGGAAAATAAATAAAAACATGCATTAAATGTGGGGATATTATATTAGTCCAACTAACTAATATAATATCTTCACATTCAAAAGGAACACTCTTTGATTGATTAACTGACAAAATGCATATTATGCATGTCATGATTATATATTATTTGTACATACAGTACTGTCAAAAAGGCTCAAACACAAATAAGTTTGAGAGCTTATTTCCATTGTGGTCCTTTCAAGTGTAATAGCAAAGAAAGGTCAGCATTTTTTTGCTGGTTCATAAAGCCTCCATACTATGGTTCATATGATACAATCTCTTGACATATTCTACAGCATTATAGCACACACAATAAGAATGCTTTAAAAAAATAACACTGGAAACAGTGGCCTTGAGGACACTTGGAGTGGGAGGAATTCATAATGGCTTATAGATTTGCCTACATCAAATATGCATTGTCTGCCACGGTGAAATAAATATATTAAATGTATTCATGCAGTACCTCACTAAGACAGAATACAATTAAAGCTAATAAAGTGTGCTTTGGTCAGTCATAACCATTCGGAATGAAATCAAAATCAAAATCTGACTAATATATATTGATCACGTGATGCTAGAGATCATCTGTAACGATTTCTGTGATCTTTGGAGTTAGTAGCAGTGTGTTTGGATGAAAATGCAAAATGGCGTGGGCCGTGGCTCAGCGGTCCAGGCACCTTGGCCGGTAGCCCAAGTCTGGCAGTGTGCCGCGGGTTTGACTCCCGATCCCAACGGCCCGCATGTCACATTTAAAAATGCAGCGTGGCGGTTCTTCCTTAGCCTACTCCCTACAGGGAGTGTGCATGCAAAGTTTCACAACAATCAGACACTGCATTCATGATTTGTGGCATTTCGTGCAAAACGGGCCCCTCTCGCAAACTTTTAAAGCCATGTGTGCAAAGATTAGCTGCCCACACACTAGTCTCTCGAGACTCTAAAAGGGTGCTGTTTTCCCTTTGTTTTGCAGATGGGTTCCCATATTGCCCACACACAGACTAACACACACACATACACGGAAGGACAGGAGCGGAAACATAGTCTTCAGCCTTCGACAGGACAAATATCTCTAGTTAAATGCTGGGCTTCTCTGTCACATACTGTAAAAATAGAACATATTCTTATTTATGATTAGGAGAACACCCTGGACATAAACAGTTTAATAAAAATTAAAAAATGTATCATTTGTAACTGCACTACTACACTCTTAGAGTTACATGAACACTGATGTTACTGTGTATCTTCCCCCATCAACTCCTTTGATACGATTTGGAATGACTGCTATAATATAAGCCCTAACTAAGTGGAGCACCATTATGCATGCAAATGAGAGGAAACAGTGATTTGTCACTCTAGTGTACGGCAGTATTCCAAAGTGCACCCCAGGGATGTGCTGCTGTTTAGGGCAGAGAACAAAACATCACACTTTGTTTGAAGGGTTCTGAGGAGCAACAGGATATGGAACTACTTATCGCTGCAGTGAAGCTTATTGCAGCAGTGAGCGGTTGGAAAAAAGATTCTGCAATTATAAAATCTAAACTATTTAAATGAAATCATTGCTGTTTCTAATCAGTTAGTTTGCACTTTCATAGAGGTTAAGACCTGAGGCTGATCCTACAAATGCCTTCTAAATCAGTAGTCCTCAGTCTCACACTTTCAAGATTTTTTGCTGTGAGCTTGTATCTATTATTTTTGAATAGCCACCCTAAAACATGATCATCAGGTATTATTATAATATAATGAGGAAGAACGTTTTTCCAAAAAGTGTACAGTATTTGTTAAAATCATGCTTTTATGTGGACACGACCACCAGTTCATTAAGTATGCCTGGTTTGCCTGGTGGGTGGTGATGGGTGTCAATATGTATATTTTTTAATGGACACTAAAATATTAAAGCCCATCAGCTCGATCCATTATATAAAGAGGAAAATAGTGCAATGTCCCACAAAGTGCCTAGCCTGGTTTCCAGCCTGATTGGCTGCGTTCCGTGGTTTGTTTTATCACGTCGCTACTGCATATATCAGTCTGGAAAGGGTCCTATCTCCAAGGTAGGCGGTAAAAGGTAGAAATCGACCCGGGGGTTCTGATAGATCTGTGGTGTGTGGGTTGGGGGAAGAAACACTAGTTTGACATCGCATCAATGCACACTGCACAGCTACTGCTGTGACATAGTGGACTACTGAATCAAATGAGTGTTTACTTTTTACCCTAGGTTTTACTCTCAAGTCTCGAACTGGGACAATTTGTTTCAACAGTGAGAAAAGCATGGACAGAGTGGCGCTGGCTGACGACATATCAGCAACAAGTAACAACGTGGCTAAGTAACAGGTGACGTTATGAAATACGAGTCAAACAGGAGACTTTCCAGACTGACTAGTGACTAGCAATAGTAGCAAGTGACAAAACAAATCAGGGAATGCAGCGAATTAGGCTAAAACCAGGCTACAAAGTGCCAGCAAGGCTAAAGTGAGATTATCAATGGCATATTGCTCATGTCAGTCGATCTACAAAACTATTCACAGCTTAAGTCAAGTAGTTGGAACTGTTAGGAGCAAGTTATCGAACAGTGTCTTGCTCAAGAGAACATTGACTTGATGCCAAGAGGAGGTTGGAATGAACCTTCCGAGTAGGTGACTGCTCTACCTTTGAACGACTGCCACAACTTGTAAATATGTATATCGCAAAAAGGGGTTAAAATTATGTAACACAATTAGAACCCATGCTAAACTTTGACAATCACCTTTTTCAACCAAAGAGTTGCCCAGTGCTTTAATATTTTTGAGAAACAATTATTGGAAGAGAAAGCTACAGTGTGTCTTACTACACCTGTACATTTTTCAAAATACAGTCACAGTTATTACTTTTTTTCAAAGTCACATAAAAGTAGGACTGGTAACTATTCTGAGCTATGGCCTAGCACTCACAACGGTCCAGGGTCCACAAACTCCATGATGATGATGGGCAAAAATGCATCAACATACAAATACATATTCCCAATTCCCAAACATCAACATCATGTTTGTGTTTTCATCAATTTCAATACAGTCTGACTTTGTTTTTCAGGTGACTGTAAAGAATTTCCTGCAAGGTTTCCAATTCTCTCTCCCTGGCGGTCATCAGTGTAACGCTGGCACGCAGAGGTAGGATGACTTAAAAGTTGGACCTGCTGCCTCCATTGTCTTCCATGTACACATTGCAGCTTTGCCAGCATGCTGTGGCAAGAGGAGAGAGGAGCAGCTGCCACACACAGAGAGATAATACATATTTTTTATGGCTTGGCTCTGTTAGAGGCGAGGCCTCTCCAAATGGGTCGGTCTGTCTGTCTGTCTGTCTGTCTGTCTGTCTGTCTGTCTGTCTGTCTGTCTGTCTGTCTGTCTGTCTGTCTGTCTGTCTGTCTGTCTGTTTGTTTTTCCTGGTCTATTCATGCAAACCGCTGGACCAATCAGTGCCAAGTTTCTTGTGCATGCTGTCAGTAAGCCAAGGAATTACTTCAATGCCCTTTTTCCTCCTTTTTTCTGAAGGTGTGTTATTCAAAAGATTAAGACTAAATCAAAATATTCTGAAACAAGAATTGATGACATCAATGAATTACCAGCTGCTCCTATATATTCCAAAGCTAGAGGCAAAAAGTGTGTGGTTGCCTAGAGACGAGGCAGCCAATCAGGACGATAGGTTGTCAGTACAGCCAATGAGAAACATAGGTCTCAACTACAGCAAGTGGGCGTGAAAGCACTGCAGAGAGAACATTGACCAGCTGTGCTTACACAGCAGCTGGTAAAAATGAACACTGTTGGAGATATGTGAATAACAGACGTACATAGGGAGTTATGTGAATAACAGACGTACATAGGGAGATATGTGAATAACAGACGTACATAGGGAGATTCCATGCATTTATTGTAATGCACCCTTGGAGAAGTTTAAAGGTGTATTTTCCTGCACGGAGAGATATGAATAAGCGAAAACGTAAATTTGAGGGGGACAAATGTGTTGATAGTGGATAGTGTGTTGATTGCATAATAATGACATAATCCGATTCTGATTGGAGACCTGTGTTGCATGTCCTCTGCCAAAAAAGCTGAACGACAATCCTGATTTACTTGTAGAAATATGTCATTATCACTCACCCCGTTGACAGGATAGGTCCTCCAGTCTAGTTCTCCGAGGACTGTGGTAGTGTCCAACAGAACCACTAAAAGAGAGTATAGAGAGAGAGGATAACATTGTATGATTAGAAACTAGAAAAGGTGCTCTCCGTCAGGTCAGGTAGGTTATTGCGGATCGGAAATGTTCAAAATTCAGGATGGAATATGAAAAGTCGGACAGAACCGTGTTGATCACATGACTATAGAGATTTGTTTTCGTGATGTTTGGACATGCAGGCCAGCACCCACAGCGTCCCCAGTGGTACTTGAACCCGGGACCTTCTAGCTGTGTGAGGCGACTTTTACTTTGGATTGAAAAGATTCCAGTAGGTTGGTATCTACTCACACATTGTGCTTGTAAATAGTTTCGGTTCGCATATGCGAGTGAAATACTCACTGTAGTACAGAGGAATGGGTAAATATGTGCAAAACACAAATTACGTCTACCAACTCAAGAATGTGGAGAGAATTCTGTTGGAAGAACCTAATGAGATTTTATATAACACCTAAAATTAAGTCAAGACAATTGAAAACAGAACAGCCATGCTGGAGACAGTGTGGCCACAAGGAGGCGGGCCACATAATGTATGAGGATTTCAATGAATGTATCTTGTAATATGAAAAATGCAGCCTTGTTTTTGTTTTTCTCCCTTTTCTTTTTTCGTATTGTCTTTTTTTTGGGTTTTCTTTGTCTTTTCATCAATAAAAATAGAAGAAGAATAATAAAAGAATAATACTCACTGTAGTAATGAAATCATAAGAAATGTGGTTATCAGTTGTGACAGTAGGTCGTAGTTTACTATAAAAACCTGCATCTCCTGTCAGTCAGACCATCAGTCACGCCTCATGACACGCTCCATATATGGCCAATACAGAATTCATTCCATATGTTGATCTGACCTCGTCAAACCCTGTACACTCAAGACACGCTCCATTTATGGCCAGTACATAATTATTCCATATGTTGATCTGACCTCATCAAACCCCTATATTGGTTCCATTATATTGATATAGCTGACCTGTTATGACGTCACAATGATGACTCGACCAGCTCAACAGAATGGTATAATATATTTCACCTTTTCAGGACTCTAACTTCAAGACAGACACATGGATCTGCATATGTGGAGCTGACTATCATCACCTGGATATATGAAGATCACGACACTGACCTCATCAAACCCTGGATAGCCACAATGGAGAAGACTGGATCATCACCTAGATCTGCATATATGGAGCCGGCCAGCAACTCTACATCTCACCTCACTGTTATGTCTCACTGACAGCTGTTTGATTGTGCTGCGCTCGTTGCATATTCCTGTGTTGCCCAGAATGCACTCTGTTCCTACCCGGGAGGAGGAGTGAAATCGCCTCATGTGCTTTTGAGCAACTTAATGCAAGTGGATGGAAGGAGAACTCTATTCATATATACTCTTACTGGTATAGACTATTTTATAACCCATAGCCTGGATGGACGATTGCTCTGCGATTGGCCCCCACTTCATCATTCAGTCAGTCAGTCAGTCAGTCAGTTAGTTATAGTCATAAAGCTGTCAACAAAGACCTGACTGAGCTCTCAAATAGCACCTATGGAGGAATAACAGCTCAGGACATCTCTATCAGTGCATGAGCAGCTTGGCATCAAGGTGAAGTAGTAGAGCATTCTGTGTTCCGCAACGATAAACTACTAACATTAAGGGGGAACCTTTAATCTGTCGAAATGCTGAAAAACTCAATTTAAACCACCTACGAAATACAATTTCCATGAAAGTTAATTCATTAAAAAAAAAGAAAAAAGGACAGCTGTCTAGTGTCTAATAATATGCGTGACCTCACCTCTGACAAAACATTTACAGAGCATGGCTACAACGTGGAAAGCTTTGACTTCAGACATTTGTTCCAGGAATTTTACAATGAATCCCACTTCACACCACAAGTATCCACTATACATGCTGCATCAAGTGTGTCTATCTGGTCTGTGTGTGTCTCATTCGTGTGCGTTTTGTAAAAGACCCATACCTAGATCCCATTCTCTACATCCTGGTCACGGCTTAAGCCAGAAGAGAGCTAGCCTGAGCAAATTCTATATGATGAATGTGCAATTTCCTTTGTCTCCGCACACCCAGTTAATTTCAATCTCCACCAATAAAAGATTATAGATCAATTATAGATCAGAGCTGTCCTCAGACAGCCTGTCAAGCCTATGGTGGACTTCTGTAATGCTTCATTTATATACACAACAACAGCATCACACACTGAACAAAGTGAACATAGCCTAGTACCTACAGTACGAGCTCACAATGTGCCGTGTCGCATAGCGTTGTGTACTTGCAGATCTGATCATTTCAACACAACACCAGCAAGATATAAAGTCAGGCTTCAAAGAGGCAAAACAGATACGCCTAAAAGTAGTGTGAGTAATATTTTGTGTGTTTGTGTGTTTGTTCAGGTCTCTGAAGCCCTTTAATAAAAACATACCGGTAAATACATTTTCAGGTGGCTTGCCAATTTGATCCAATCAGGAGAGTGTCCATTTAAATCTGCTTCAATTATAGTTTCCAGATCCAATTTCATCAGCTCATTCCTGTGTCATCAATTCCAATTATTTCTATTGTTAATCTTGCATTCTGTATGGGTAGCTCAGTCTGGTCCATAGCTCTAATGCCTTCATTAGAGCTATGTTACTCTTCTCTTCCTGTGCTCGCTCGAACAAACACTCTATAGATATAGCAATGATTTATATCGGAATACAGAGCTAAAACACTAATAAAAAATCGCACCCGTGTGAACCGAGTGGTGCAACTCCCCTCTCTTCCCCCCCCCCCCCCCCCCCTCTCTCTCTCATTAGCAGGCAACAGTCTGTCAGCACTGTCTCTCTCTGTTTCTGCATGGCACAACAGCGCCCCTACTGGTACTCATACTGGTGTTCACACATACATACCGGTAGGTGCATGGGTTAACGTCACGGACATTGCTGGTTGTAGGAGTGGTTGCACCACTCAAAAACCTACAGCTTTATGTTGAACGGTTGAACCACAGGTATACAAAATCCTCAGTTTTACACTTTTGGATTTACTGTATTATTAATATTTGCAGTAATGTCATGAGGCCTTTTCATACCCTGCTGGTAATTAAGGAGTGAATTGTAATACAACTGCCTTTTTCATTGATTGATTGATTGAATACTTTATTAACAAGTTTGGTAACAGTACAGGTAGTACTGGTAGTCAAAGGTTATGATGCTAAAGTAATAACACAAAAAGCCCAAGGGGCCTTGTTTCCATTCCTTGATTCTCTTGTTGATTGATTTGCAATATGATAAGAAACAGACTGAAAGAGATTGAAAGGGGGAAAAATCACAGTTAGACATCAATCAGTTCCAGCAACTATAGTATTTTTGGAGGCAGGGAATATAACCCAAAGCTGCACACTTCAATATGATGTACAGCGCTCATTTAATAACTAAACACACGCACGCAGGCAAGCAGGCACGCACCACAATGGAAGGAAGACCCAGACCCAGGACTATGTTGTGTTATCCTTTTAGCTTACGGGTGTTAGTTACTGTACTTCCCGTGCTGCTGTTTACATTTTTGTCTAAATAAAGTATTCAACGCACGCACGCGCACACACACACACACACACACACACACACACACACACACACACACACACACACACACACACACACACACACACACACACACACACACACACACACACACACACGCACACACACACACACACACACACACACACACACATATTACTGTTGCCGTCTATACATCTATTTTGTCAGGACAAATACAATCATGATTGTATTATTTTGTTCATGACATGTAAGGTCTCACACCTTAGTATGGGACATAAGTACTATTTTGTAGTGATCTACTGCTGTAGGTGAGACATTTCAGAAGCCAGACTTTTATTGTGTTGCAGACTTGAAAATCAGTAGTAGACATAAAGGTTAAGGATGAGTGGTGTAGCCATCATGGTAGAGAGTGTTGTTATTCATCAACATTGATTTCTAGATTTTCTACGTAGCTATGTTTTCCTACATCAGTGACTTTATTGTCAGTCACTGCATGGCTGCCCCATTTTTATATTTGCAGCATACAAAATGCTGGTACTCATGAAAGTATAATGCACAATTAATAAACACCACTTTCTCCTTTGGTGTTTTATGGACACATTTTACAATTGACTCATTATAAAATAAAAGTCTCTGTTACATAATAATTGGGGGATTGGCCATGGAAATATTAACCTCCTCCTTGAAATACAGGATATTATATATAAAAATATATAGAAATTATATATATTTGACTGAGATACATTTATCAAAAGAAATGTTTTGCCTTCAGCAGGCATGTATGTTACTGTATACGTATGTAATTAAAAGGATGGTGATGTATGTATTGTTCTATATGAGATAATAACCACACTAAACAACAGAGAATGGCAATCACAGTGTTCAGCGAGGTGGACAGAATCTGCTACAGTGTATTCTCAGGACAAATCAGGACCCAGGGATGCCTACAGAATACTCCAACCTAGGTTGGTGATACAGCACAAAGGCGTTCTACATTAACGTCTTGAATAGGCTTGAATAGAGTGAAATAATTCAAGCAAATGGTATTTTGATGCTGAAATGAACGGCATGTGAGCCATAAAACCTGCATGTGAAGCTTTTAGAAGTATACACCTAATATTCGAATCAAAAATGTAGTTTAATTAGTAAAATATTAGCAAAATGTGCATGCTGCTTTATTATGTTATATATATATAGCCTGTATGTTAAAGTGTAATAGGTTACTTCTAGAGCAGTGATACTCAACCTCAGGCCCGCGGGCCACATCAGGCCCGCAGGACCATTATGACTGGCCCACCAATGAAAATCTAAAAAAAAGAAGAAAAGAAAATCTGGAAAATGAAATAAAAATAAATAAATCTGAATGAAGTTATCTTTAATTACATTATTATAAGTAATACTATTAGAGTTGTACTATTACTCGAACGAAAATAAAAGCTTGGGGGGGGGGGGGGGGGGAGATGCAATGCAAATGAAAGACATATACTGTGTATCCCTATTCCCTGACATAATTTTATAGCTAAACGGACAGAATTCTATTTTATTTGAATGATGAAACCCAGCTGCCATTAATAGTTGGAAATGAAAATTGCGGGAATTGCGGAAATTGTAATTGCGGAAATTGCGGAAATGGTGGAAATGGAAATTGCGGAAATGCGGAAATGGAAATTGCGGAAATTGCGGGAAATGGTAATTGCGGAAATTGCGGAAATGGTGGAAATGGAAATTGCAGAAATGGTAATTGAGGAAATTGCGGAAATGGAAATTGCGGAAATGGTAATTGCGGAAATTGCTCTTCACTTATCCTGCTACCCTAATAGACAGGGGTACATGAGCACCTGGCCGTTCATTCGTGCTCTATCTCCGACCAAGCCACACTTCCACCACACATCTCTCTATGCAAAATAAAACCTGCACACTCCCACAAAAGACATAGACTACATTGCATTCGCCAAAAATGTCTTCTTTACTGTTTAAATATTACTTTTCTGAAACACGCTATTCTTGCTCAACCTCAACAGCCTACGTCAGAATCGTCATGTTGGCGTCTACTACGCCAACTACGTTCACTTCATGGGGCCAGTCCTTCACAGTGACACACGCGTTAGATCAACCACGCGACCGGGATGGTTTCTACCCCTCAATGTCGTGCCTACTCTACACTGCCATCCGAAGGCCCCTCCCCCTTTCACTGCTCCTGTGTGTGACCTGTGAACTACTCTCTGACTGCACTGTGGCTTGATTTATATGTGCGAGGTTGAAATGTAATGCACATAAATTAATTATAGGTCCAGCAAGCAAATCATGATTGTCTGTTTGTGCTCAATAGGTCACCATCACATTCCGATTTTAGGTGTTGTGTTTTCTATGACATTTATTTGGGCCAGTAGTTTCATATCTATCCTTTTTCCGACCAACACAGAACATGCTAACGGTGTTAGCGCGTTAGCATCCATCTTGCTTTTCATTTATATGTGCGAGGTGGAAATGTAATGCACATAAATTAATTATAGGTCCAGCAAGCAAATCATGATTGTCTGTTTGTGCTCAATAGGTCACCATCACATTCCGATTTTAGGTGTTGTGTTTTGTATGACACTTTGGCCAGTAGTTTCATATCTATCCTTTTTCCTTTGACCAACACAGACCATGCTAACGGTGTTAGCGCGTTAGCATCACACAGCTTACAGCGTCAGTGTTGCATGAATACTTTCAACCATGACAATGCCGACTACTTTTGCTACACACACTTCCCAAGGATTATGGAGATGTCTTTATTTTTTTTTTAAGGTTGAGAAATGAAATAATTATGGTCGTTTCTAATCTCAGCATTTCACAAGAGAAAGACGTGGATGCCTTTCGCTGCGCTGTTGGCGTTGCCATGTCTCATAGAAACAAGTAAATAGGTCTTTAAAAAGAATCCCAAAACAAGCGCATATAACAGGGGTCTGTAACCTATTTTAAATGAAGTGCCATGTTTTTATTTTCTAGATAGTGAGTCAGCCACAAGCTCACATCACAACAATAATCCATGTAATAATCACAATAACAATACTAATAATAATAATCATAATAATCCTGCTACCCTAATAGACAGGGGTACATAAGCACATGGCCGTTTATCCAACAGCTTTCTCCGACCCAACCACACTTTCACCACACATCTCTATATGCAAAATAAATTCGGCACACTCCCAGAATACATATAGGCTACATTTCATTGAAAGAAATGTCTTAATTACTGAATAAATATTACTTTTGTCAACCACGCCATTGTTGCTCAACATCACCAGCCTACGTCAGAATCGTCATGTTGGCGTCTACTACGCCAACTACGTTCACTTATTGGGGCCAGTCCTTCACAGTGACACACGCGTTAGATGAACCACGCGACCGGGATGGTTTCTACCCCTCAATGTCGTGCATTTGCTGCGCCCTTCTAATGCTGCGCCACGCCTACTCTATACTGCTCCATGCGACTCGAACAGCGTCAGCAGCAGCAGCTCCGAGCCTCCGTCAGAAAGGCTGCCCACAGCACTGCACAGCCCCACACCCAAATGAATCGAATGAATGAATAAGGCGCTTATATCGCTATTGCTCAGTGGATGGGACATTTACATTAAAAGCAATCGGATGGACGCGTGGATAACGGCATGGTTGTGTGCAATCGGAGGGAAAGCTTCCATAATCCATATAGCTTCCATGCTAGCTGCTTCAGACACAGGGGAGGGGAGGGAGAAATAGTGCGAAATAGCGCTTATGCAACAATTACCCTAAAACACAAACACCTCAACTCGATGTCATTGTGAATAAGAATTTCGAGCGAAATAATAATTTTTGGAAGGACACTTTCACCCAGTATGAAGCTAAATGTGGAAGCCGTGTGTGTCACACCAAAACGGCTGACCTATAGAATCCTGTAACCAGCCTCTCGCACTGCCTGCGAGTTGGCTCCGTCTAAGGCTCCGTCTTATGAGCAAATTTAGAACTTCCGGTCTGACAGCTAGCAGATTTAAGACATCCGGTTGCTTTCAGAATAAAATAAGATTATTTAATTCGTTAATTAAATAATTTTTACATTACATTATTAGTATTATTATTACATTACAGTTATTGTAAAGACACACATTATGTTTCTGTGTAAAAATAAGTAATTAAATAACATAAAAAAGTTATCTAAATGGATAAATGCTATTCACTGGAGTGCATGGACTTTATAAAGTGGACACTGGACAAAAGACGGCTCCGCCAGGCAACTATCTGGACATACCCACGCGTTTGGGAAGATGTCCTCTACCACCCCACAGTCTCCGCTAAGCGGGAGAGGTGTAAAATTCACAGCAGCAGAGCTTCTACTGGGGTCAATGCAAAAAAATGTACCGTTTCCGGACCCAGAATGGACACTGGACAAAGAGGCCTCCGCGAGGCAACTATCTGGACATACCCACGCGTCCGGGGAGATGTCCTCTACCACCCCACAGTCTCCGCTAAGCGGGAGAGGTGTAAAATTCAGAGCAGCAGACCTTCTATTGGGGTCAACACTCAAAAAAGTGCCGTTTCCAGACCCAGAATGGACACTGGACAAAGAGGCCTCCGCGAGGCAACTATCTGGACATACCCACGCGTCCGGGGAGATGTCCTCTACCACCCCACAGTCTCCGCTAAGCGAGAGAGGTGTAAAATTCAGAGCAGCAGAGCTTCTACTGGGGTCAATGCAAAATAAATTACCGTTTCCGGACCCAGACTGGACACTGGACAAAAGACGGCTCCGCGAGGCAACTATCTGGACATACCCACGCGTCCGGGGAGATGTCCTCTACCACCCCACAGTCTCCGCTAAGCGGGAGAGGTGTAAAATTCAGAGCAGCAGACCTTCTATTGGGGTCAACACTCAAAAAAGTGCCGTTTCCAGACCCAGAATGGACACTGGACAAAGAGGCCTCCGCGAGGCAACTATCTGGACATACCCACGCGTCCGGGGAGATGTCCTCTACCACCCCACAGTCTCCGCTAAGCGAGTAAATGGGTGCTTATATTTCTATGTGAAATGTGGTGATGCTGGCATCACAATAGATGCCAGCATCACGCTGCCTCCGTCTAATAAGCACATTTACAACTTCCTGTTTGGAAACCGAAACAGATGCTTCTGACATTTGCCTGTGCGTGCTTAATCGTTGTACTTCTGAACACATTTCCCAAATCTCAGTGATTTATCCACACATCGCTCTGTGTGTGTGTGTGTGTGTGTGTGTGTGTGTGTGTGTGTGTGTGTGTGTGTGTGTGTGTGTGTGTGTGTGTGTGTGTGTCGCGTCGCCCTCCAGCTGCAATTGCGAGTGTGCGCTGTGTGCAGGGCACACTACTGAGTTTAAAACCACAGCTGAAACATGAAGTGGAGTCTGTCAATTCCCGCAATTTCCTTCTTCCCATATTGCGCTGCAACGACACTAGGATTGAGCCCCCCGAAGGGGGGCGAAATTCTAGTAGCTATCTATTTTCAGGTAGAATGTTTTATTTTACTCAGTCAGCCATATCACTACTCATTTTTTTTCATGAAAAAGGTCATAGCTGGGTAATCTATTTTCAGGCAAATTGTGTTTATTGTATTTTATTTTACTCCACGCCATAACAATTTATTTTCTGTTAACCAACTTGCTGGCTGGCAGGCAGGCAGACAGCTACTCATAGACAGGCAGACAGACAGACAGCTACTCATGGAGAATTGGACAGGCAGGCAGTCAGACAGCTACTCATAGACAGGCAGACAGACAGCTACTCATGGAGAATTGGACAGGCAGGCAGACAGCTACTCATGGACAATTGGACAGGCAGGAAGGCAGACAGCTACTCATAGACAGACAGACAGCTACTCATGGACAATTGGACAGGCAGGAAGGCAGACAGCTACTCATAGACAGACAGCTACTCATAGACAATTGGGCAGTCAGGCAGACAGCTACTCATAGACAGACAGACAGCTACTCATGGACAATTGGACAGGCAGGAAGGCAGACAGCTACTCATAGACAGGCAGACAGACAGCTACTCATGGACAATTAGGCAGGCAGGCAGACAGCTACTCATAGACAGGCAGACAGACAGCTACTCATGGACAATTAGGCAGGCAGGCAGACAGCTACTCAGACAGGCAGACAGACAGCTACTCATGGACAATTGGACAGGCAGGCAGGCAGACAGACAGCTACTCATAGACAGGCAGGCAGACAGCTTGCACATTGTACTTTGATACATTTTGCGAAAATAAAGCAATTGAAAGAGAGAAGTTATCAAGTATCATTAATGTCGTCATTTTATCTACTGGCCCCTGGCCCCTTGCCATTTTTGTAATGTGGCCCACAGGTAAATCTATTTGAGTATCCCTGTTCTAGAGTGTAGGACTACACAGAATTTATTTATTACAGGTATGAATCCCCTCTGAGCATTTGGCCTTCATTCTGCTCAGCTGTCATGCTACTATTAAAGTAAAGCATTATGCATAGCCGCCCTAGACACACGCACGTACACACACACACACACACACACACACACACACACACACACACACACACACACACACACACACACACACACACACACACACACACACACACACACACACACGCAAATTATTTGAAGAATGTGACATTTAGATTATGAAGGGGTTATAGCCCTTTATAAAAGTGTCAGACATTTGTCCTTTTGAAAGGCATTTTAAACGGAATTCAGCAAACAATTCAAGGAAAATGTCAAGAGATTTTACAGTTGGATGTCAACTGCTTACTTAACACCTGTATGTGTGCATGTGCATGTGCAAGGGAGGATATTCTGAAAACATGTAGAGGAATGTCTATCTAAATGTAATGCTAAACTCGCTCTCATAGCCTACCAGATATATTGATGAACAATGCTTGAAGTAAGCTATGTAGAACTTGTGAAAAATAACCCTTTTTGTTTAGTATTTTTTCTGTAGCATTGTTCCAAGAAAGACCAAGATAGCCTACTTTATATGAGTATGACTGAGGGAGTTAACACATGCAAACAGTAGGCCTAGGAAAACGATTTTAAAATGATCACATTTAATTTAAAGGTATAAGTGAAAGGTTAAAGCAACTGATTCTTAATTCTGATTGCATATAGATTTTTCAGTAGGAGTCTCCTTGTCTCTCCAGGTGACAACATTTCAGCCAATGAGGAAAGAGTATACACATTTATCGGCATTTTATTGTGCTCCAGTTCCAATTTTGCCTGCTAATTTCTCTGTCATCAATTCCAATTTCACTTGTTTAATTTGAATCTGAATGGATACAATTGGTATTCCGACCTGAAAATGCATTTACTGTTAAATAAGAGAGGATACGGCCCCATACTGTAGCTGTTACTGAACAACAGAACAAACTCTGTAGGCTATGAGTATTATCAGAATATAGAGCTAACACTTAATTGTAACCAAAGAAAATCAAGTTAGGCTTGCTATACTTTTCTTGAACTATAACACTGCACGGTGATTCATTCCAGTAGCCCATCTCTCTGCAATCTCAAGTGAATTGGTAATTTGGTATAGCCATAGAACATTGAAGAATGTAAATTGACAGTTCTATTGCGGCGTTAGTCAATGACGGAGAGTTGGCAGGTATATAGGCTAGTTAGACTTATAATGACGAATGTAGGCTATACCATGTTACAGGTAGCCTAGCTTCAAACTATTGCAAACTAAGTAAAATGTATAGTAGGAGTGTCACTTTGTATCGCTATATATAGCTATGTGTTCTATGCCCTTGAAACTCACCTTGGTTTGTGATACCTGCAGGGTCCGACAAGATACTTTTAATTAAGAAGAAGAAAATTACGTAATAATTTCCACTCGACATGTTTGAATCGAACATCCAGTGAGTTAATGCTAAAGTCTTGCTGGACAGAGATCCCCAAACAGCCAAACTAGAATGATTTTAGTTGAAAATATGCTTCTGTAGCTTCCGTAATTAATCCAAGCTCAGAGCGATGCTGTGGAATCCTTAGAAATTGGTTTTCCAACCATCATCACCATCCCGATCCCCGCCAGGAAGGAGACTGGAACGCCGAGCCATTGCGCACACGACCAGTGAGCGGCAGTGATTACCGTGGTCGGTGCGCCGTTGTCTGTGTATGAGCTGGAGCAAGTTCAAGATAAATCGGTGCGCACCCTATGGCACACTTCAATCTTCAACGACTAACCCCGATACACGGTACGTACGCAAATCAGTTATGTTGGTCAGTTGGTGAACCGTCGAATGTAACCGACTCTCCAATAACTGTAGGCCTACAGGCTATATTAAAGCGAACTTCGGTTATGCACCCAGACATCCCGTTTGTGCGGATGTCTATACCTCGTAGGCTACAGTAGGCATAGCCTAGTTTTCTCTCCGGATATGATTGATCTTGTCCATTTGAACTTTGAAGATTCCTCGAGTCGAGTCGGCTTAGGTTCAAACCAGTGCGGCGTGCGCCTCTCTCTGTCTCTATCGCCGTTATGTATATCCATATCTCTCGGTCTCCCCCCTCTGTCCCTGCATGGTGCTCTGCGCAGATTTAAGTTTTTCACACGCTGAAACTGGAGATTTCTTTGTTGTAAATAAACACATAGGCTATAGCCTACATAAATATTCATATATTTATTATTGGAACTTATATTGTACTTTAGGCGGTGAGCTTTGATTGATTGATTGAATAATAAATAGGCAACTCAACAGTTTGCAGAAAAAAGCACAGGAAAGTATACTGCAGTGCCTACACAATACAAGGTCTGCTAGAGGATTTTTTTATAACCCAAGAAAGCCTTGTTGGGTCCTTCATATTCAATTAATTAATACTCCCCCCACACACACACACACACACACACACACACACACACACACACACACACACACACACACACACACACACACACACACAACATTGAGTCCTTAACTAAGGAATAAAAGCTTGTTAAAAAATGTATCTCTTTATAGGCTATACTGATACAATTGTATCATATATTCTAAACCGTCAATAAAAAGCAATACAGACCGCTCTGATTAACAGTTTGCAGAATTACAGTACATTTCAAATATACAACTCAATACAAAAACTGTCAATTTTACCATTTTCAATTCATCATAACATTTAGAGACGTACAAATATACACTTCTATATATAAAAACAGGAAATCATCATAGAGGAGGTAAAAAGGGGGAAAAATACTGTGAGGGGAAAAAAGGGTAGGTGGGGGATCAAGTCAAGGGATTCGCATGTCTTAATGACTGTTGGTAGGGCGTTCCACATTTTGGTGGCATAGGAACGAAATGAATTTAGTCCCTTGTTTGTGCCGAATCTTCGTTGACATTAAGGAAGTATATTGGGTATATCTATAGTATAACAAAAGAAAATAAAATGCTCTGGTATGGCCTCAGGGAAGGAGAAGTCCTTAAGGCTATGGACCAGCTGAGCTATATATCTATCTATCTACAGTAGGCCTTATACTGGCCCTGTTAATTGATTGAAAGTAAACATCTTTGTGTATACCTATGTCATGTTAAGTTCCACAAGTCACTGCAGTGGCTGCAATGCTCATTGAAAGCAGCAGGAAATCGTTGAAAAGTAATTGTGGGCTGGCCACAGCGATAAAAGCAGCAGCAGGACAAAGTGATCCTGACACCGAGACAGTTTGCGCCCTGCACTGCACACACCCCTGCCTGTCTTGTCTAATGGCCTGTGTGAACTCTGATCTGGACATGACAGAGTGCTAATACCAGCCCAGTGGGATCCTCAGTGGACAGCTTATAATCAGTGGTGGAAGAAGTACTCACTCACTTGAGTAAAGGTATCACTACTGAGATGTAGAAATACTGTTACAAGTAAATGTCCAGAATTCAAAATGTGCTTGTGTAAAAATTACAAAAGTATTGGTATCTATTAAAACATAGGCCTAGGCCTACTAAAAGTAGAAAGCACTCAATATGCAGAATGTCCCATTTGTAATGTATGTTTTGTATAATAATAAAAATAGTACTATAAGATAACTAGTAATTCAAGTTTTCATATAATTGTAGTGGAGTCAAAATATTTGTCTCTGACATGTAGTGGAGTAGAAATTTGGAAATACTTGAGTAAAGTAAAAAAAATAAAAAAAATAATGACCACCAGGCCTCCAAGGTCACAGCTCAGATGTCATAGGATTTAGGTAGGCCTACTATACTGTAGGTTATTTATGACTACAAGAACTAAATTAACCGTACTTGTTTCCATTGCCAATGCTGATCCCCTACAATCCCACTGTATAGAAAAGCTTTCGCACACTTAGAGTATATAGGTTTAGGAGCAGGTGCGTAGGCAAGTGCACATCAATAATAAAATAGATAAATATGCCCACACACTGTGGATCTTCTCGGTACAAGAGAATACATTTATTTTAGAGGCAACGTTTTGGTCACTGCTGGCCTTCAGGCATCGAACTACAAGCCCACAATGAGCTATTTTAAGATAATTATTATGAATAAAGGGATATTTCACTTAAAAAAAAAACATTAGGTCATTTCATCGTCTACTCAGTCTTATATGTGAACACCCCGGACAGTTTTTAAGTTGCTCGATTCAGTATTTAGATATTTGATATTCATGATAGATTCATCAAAAACACCTGTCTTTTTTCTGGTGACTGATACTGTCTTTCTAATACGTAATTATATTTTTATTTATTTGTTTGGAAAATAATGAGGACTCCATGGAGGACGGAGGAGACAAAAAAAGGGGGGGAAAATCAAATAAGACTGAGTATATACTGTAAAGTGAAATATCTTTTTTATTTCTTTATGTTGTAGCCTACCCACAATTTTCTTGTTTTTGTACAGCATCATCTGTATCCCTATAGCCTATCTGTTTAATGTTTTTAATTATACAATTTTGAAGAAAATAAATACAAGTTTGCATCACACACGTTTGTTTTCTGTCACCACACAATGAGGCAAGTATTTCAGCACCATGGACAGCGGAGAGGTTAAGTGACACGTCTCTTGCAATCCTTGCAACACTCTCGTAACAAAGCTGGCTGCACCACTGGTTTTGCACGTTATGTATGATGTAGTTGTTCAGTTCAGTACCTCTTCCATAGTGATATTGCTTTATTTTTCCAATGATGCCATTAACCCATTTTGGCCTGACGTCTTTATTTCTGAAAAACCTCATGTTTTTTTATCAGTGGTTTACAAAAAATAGCAGACCTACAAGCTTGTAGATATGCTATTTTTCAATAGCTAAGTATAACATAATGCTTAAAACACCAAAAGGGGTTCCCACCCAAAATGGGTTAATAACTTTAGTTAGATTTTTTACTTTGGCTTCAGTATACGCAGGTGTGAGACTTGTAACAATTAAGGGGATATTTTCTTTAGTGTTAGACAATGTGCTTGGAAGAGCCAGTATTCCATCATTAATCATTCACAAACATTCACTCGATTGTATTTTGGAACACAACAGTGTTATTACTGCTTCAAGTCACTAAGGACCAATTATGTTCCCTAATTAGTATGTCACATTTCATTACTTCAACCCTCTGCTAGAACTGATATTGCAAAATATGCTGCTCTATATTGAATAATACCAGAGTAACTCTTTCCAATACAAATGAACATTTGTAACCTTTTATTCCCTTGTGCCCTCTAGCACTATTGTTTGATTAAAGCGTGTGCTTCATGGTATATACTATATAGGGAGGTTATGAATGTTGGGTGACAGTGATAATGCTTGGAGGAAACTTCAGGGCTGCTGCATGGGGTCATTTAATTACCTATAGGCTAGTCAATCTAAGGTTTGACGCAAAATAAATAGCAATAGTAGGTTTTTTATGATCCTCAGGGTCATCCAAATAACATATTAAAATGGGGTACCATTGAAAACCCATATAAGGCAAAAACATTCAAGTAGCATGCGACATGTCAAACTAGCATTAGTTTTGCACAAAATACACTCCTTCTGCTAAAACGGCCATAGCCGTCTTCACAAATGTGATGAGGTCATCACAAATGTGATGCGGTCATCACAAATGTAATGAGGTCATTTGGGCAAGTGGCTAAGGCCAAATTTTGCCCAAGGAGTGTTTTTCGTGCAAAAACGAATGCTTTAGTCCGGCAGCCGACAGGCTTCTCTTGTTTAAAGTGGGAAATTTGGTACAGTATATAGTCTTTTTTATTGGCCTAAAATATTGTCTACGTACATTCATGAATCCATTTGCTGACCGGCTGTCACTATTGGGCAATTCTTTGTATTGGGGTTTCTTGTGACCCTACCATTAACATCCTATGGCAAGCAAAATTGTCAAAAATTACAAACTTTCCTTATGCTTTAAGTAGCATGTGACATGTCAAACTAGGGGGTTTTCATGATTCTAAATCCATTCCAAGCATTAGTTTTGCACAAAAAAACAAGCCATAGACGTCGTGACAAATAAAAAAAAGTGGCTACATTTGGGCAAAATTGCCCAATAGTGACAGCCGGTCAGCAAGTGGATTCATGAATATATGTTGTATATAGACAATATTTTAGACCAATAAAAAAGACTATATACCAAATTTCCCACTCGTCCACCTCGACTGCCGGACTACTTGAAATGGATTCAGAATCCAACGATCAACCTCTGAATGTACCATTCACTGAAATCACTGAAATTACTATTTTAATAACTAATTTGGGTCATACATTAGCACAAGCCTTGTGCAAATGTATTTCGTATAAGGCTACACTTACCTTGTATTTAGTATACAAAATTGGAACTTTAGTATACAAAATTGGAAAATTGTTAAATAGCTCTAGCTACTTTACCTTTTGGAATAAGTCCCTATCCCATGACTTGCATTACATTATGAAACCCTGAGAAGTGTCTTCTGGGACTGGTTCACTAACTGTTCCCAGAGTTAAAACAAGACACGGTGAGGCAACGCAACTTATTATACCACACATAGTCGGAACATACCTCCAGAGGATCTGAGGCATGTGGCAACTCTGACTAAGAACAAATCTCAGGTTATTAATTCCAGCGTATACCTGTTTTCATTTCATCTTCTTTTATCATTATTTTATTCATTTGTTTCGGCATTCTTTATGCTTTATTCAAGATAGGTCAGCGTAGACAGGAAACCAAAGACATAGAAAGAGGAGATATACTGTAGAAGAAAAGCAGGAGTCAGATTCAAATCCGGGTCCTCGCAAGGAGTAGAAATTAATGTAGAAATTCAACTGAAGGTACACTGAAGAATTGACTGTGTAAAACAAGTTTAAGGCACGGCAACAACTGTGTTTGAAAAATAAACATGTCACCCCGGCCGCTTCACTCATATGGATATGAAGAATCAACTGACTGAGAGAAAACGCTAATGTTACTGCTGCTGAATTAGTTAGATTTTCGCTAGAAGCAGACTGTATCATATATGAGTGACTGACTGTTGCAAACGATACAGAGACATCTCCCTAACAATAACGCCGAGACAGCTTGTTTATGTTTGGACCACCAACGCTTATAGTAGACGATATTAATATCACCCCATGTTATTCTCCATAGAGAAATTACTTCCGCGAACCAGGGGAATCGTCGGGATGAGCGAGTTACGTCAGGACTTCGGTGCTCTATTAGAAGAATATATTAGCACCCCTCACTTCACACGGGTATGATTTTTTATTCTCCATGATCCTTTTCAGCCTTGTCATTCACTCTGTAACCAACCATTCTGTGTTGAACGTTACATAATCTCCCTCAATTCCTTTCCTCAGCTCTCCTAACCCCTCCTTACTCCTGTGCACCTCCAACCATTGTTTCCTTCTACATGCTGGGTCTCTCTCTCTCTCTCTCTCTCTCTCTCTCCCCTCTTCTTTGAATATTTCATGGTTGGTGGCAAGTGCTATGTTGAGGAGCTTTCCTCAGCCTGAGCTTGCGCAGCACAAATATTTACTCCCTTAGCTGAGTTTAGTTGAGTGGTACGACGGTGTGTATGTGTGTGTGTGTGTGTGTGCGTGCTTGCATGTGCGCGCCTGTCTGTCTGTCTGTCTGTCTGACTGTGTGTTTGTCTTATAAATAACAGTGATTACATGTGACATGGGTCCCAGAGGGGAAGGGAGGTCTGTGGCCTCATCCTACATTGATGTTTCTGCACCATTGCACACCCACTCAAGTCTTCTAGTGAAAAAAGAGAAGTAAGGGGAGAGAGACCGTTGGAAAAGAGTTGAGTGTGGGATAAAATGAAAGCCTGGGTACCGAGGCTAAGTGTGGGTTGAAATGGACAGCTACACCTGTGGAGAAGGGAAATAAATCCTAATTAAAGTATAGTATTTCTTAAACTCGTGGGCATGGGACAACAATCACTTATCACTTAAAATCACAGTAGAAATATTATTTTCAAGTATTAATTAGGCTGTGGTGGAATGACAGAGAGGAGACCAACATAACAAAGATGTGAATTGACAAATATCTTATTCTTTTCTGTTTTGGCAAGCATGAATGGCGCTCAATTGCAGCTCTAGAAGAACATCAAAACACAATTAAGGGCTGACAGAAAGTTGGTCATGCAGAAGAGTGAAGAATGGGGAGGAGGCAGGGGGCAGTGAAGAAAGGAGGACATGGACTGGACTAGTTCAGGAAAGAGAAAAAGAGAGGAATGAAAGATGGCAGGTGCAAAGTGAGAGTCAGAATTAATTGCAAAAACAGAGACAAAACCTTTTTTTTAATACCTCTTAACAATTTAACCCTGGTGTCCCTATTTTGGGCATATATATATATATATATATATATATATATATATATATATATATATATATATATATATACGGTGTGTGTGTGTGTGTGTGTGTGTGTGTGTGTGTGTGTGTGTGTGTATATATATATATATATATATATAAGATCTAAGCAGTTAATTAAATATTCTGTATTGGGAAATATATAAGCATAGGGACCAATGGCTATGAATAAATAAGTAAGAAGAAAAGTAAAGCGATAAAAAAGCATTAACGATTTAAGAAGCATGTGTGAATGAATTATTAGCTTGTCTCTTGTATGTGTGTATTTGGTATACAAGTGGCCAATTCTTATTGAAGTTGCTACTTGTTAAAGATACTAGATGTAAGGGTAGAGGTAGCAATTGCAGAGTTTAATGTCTGTATAAGAATTATAAGACTGGTTGCTTCTATGTCTTAATTTATGGGGGGTTGTGGATACAAGTCCTGTCACTGTGGAAATTATGTTCAATCTCTCTTCCATATTGACCTAAGAATGGAGAGTTGATTAATGAACAACTTTACCAGTTCATCGCAACTGAAATGAATATGCATGCATACTTGCATAGTGTGTGTGTTGCATCAGTTTACATACATAGCAGTAAATACGCTGACTTTTCTTTGTTAAACATTACTGTTGGCACTTAATTGTTTGTGTTTAATAGAAGTGCATCCCCTATACCTGTAGTAAATGTATGTGCCAAATAACAATAACTTGTGTAGATGAGGCAGTTTGATTGATTGATTGATTTAATTCTTTATTACTAAAAAAACTATACTAAAAGGATAAAACAAAAAGCCTCGTGGGGCTTGTTTCCATTGGGGTTCATTGTGAACTCAATTGCTCATCATTACATAATACATATGTACAATACATAAAGTAATATACAGTACAAGAATAATGTGATATGATTGCCTGGCTCTGATGTTGTAAACATGGTTGACAGGCAAAGTCCCTAAACCAACTGTGAGTGTGTTCCGATGGGATCCACTTAGCTTTGTGGTCAACCTCTGTTGATGATATACGTTTATATTTCACAGTTTGCCTTTTATATGCGTCAATTTGTCTCACTAAACTGAGATTTTAAAAGAAAGTGCAAGGCTTCTATCGTCAATTACATCAGTGGACCGCTTAACAAATGAACAATTTAACTGGGATGCAGGAGAAAGGATGAAATAACACCTCCATCCCTCGACCTGCTGCCAACCCTATTACTTTGAGCACCCATATCTGGGACCTGTCCCTACATTTCCCATTGAGTTGATTTATTTTGCTCTTAAACTGAAAAAGGGGGGTTTCAATATGGTCATATATTTTCAGTATGACCATATTGTGGTCAATCGTGATTTCAGGGGCCTGCTGGCCAAGTGGTCCAGGTGCATGCCACATACAGTAGAGGCTTTGGCCTGACAGCGTGCCAGGTGTTCGAGTCCCGTTCATGATGACCTTTGCTCCCCTTCTCTCCCGCTTTCCTGTCCATTTTCACTTATACTATTAATACATGACAAATTTGGGGTTCACAAATTGTATTTTAGTGTCTGAGGAGGGCGTGATGGGATGTGTGGTGCAAAAAATATTGAATTCGACCAAGTGAGTGGTGGTCAATGGTTTTTGTTCTACAAAAGAATATTTAACATGTACACTCCTGGACAAACATTTAGAGGTCTTCTTACATACAGTATATAGGTACAGCATACATACATGTCCTTATAGGGCACAGTAACATTAATGTGAGGGTGGGTGACTTCCTAGAACTGACTGCAGACTATCGGTAAACATAAGCAGGGAGCTTCCTCCACCTGCACTTTCTATACTCCACTGGTTTAAAGTATTATTGTATAGAAGTCTATGAGCAAATTACCGTACCTCTCACTTGAGTTAGCTATTATACTGTCTTCTTCATTAATTAAGACCGGGTCATTACCAATGCGTACCCCAAGCTACATCCTCTTATCCAAATAAGGTCACATATGGTGCAAAAGATCCATGGTGTCCATAGCCAAAATGGCGACAGGCACTTTAGCTGAACTCAAGGTTTCAAGACAGGACTCCACAAACCAATGGGTGATGACACGGTGACTACAGTAAGTCCATTATTTATTTAGTCTATGGTTAACATAAAACACCCATAGCATGAGCTGGCATTATGAAAGAAGCACAATGGATCCTGATGTAGGACTCGATGTTCCCGAACATCATAACATGTTCTTTATTCATGTTTCGCTTACCCAATATGTACAGTATGGTCCAAAATATGTTATTAGGAAAATCTAACATTAGCTATACTCTCTCTTTCCCTCCCTCCCTAATTCGCTGAACTTCCTTTCTGTGTCTGCCACACAACCCTAACCTTTAAAAAACGTGAAAACAGTTTCAAACACAAACAAATTCAACCTTCAAAACTTTAATCTCCAATGCATGATCCTATCACATGTTGAATATTGTTTCACAAACTAGCTGGTCTTGCACAGGTATAACAATTCTCAAACCCATTAAACAACTATACAAGACTGTGCTAAAGGTGTTCGATAGGAAATCCCACTCATATCACCACTGTAATATACTTCAGAGGTACAGTTTCTTGAGTTTTGCAAATCTTAAGGTTTTTAAACAGGTTAGTATTCTGTACAAGATCCTACATGGTCTGTGCCCCCTAAGTGAATTCATAAAAATGAAGTCTAATTGATGGATCAGCACTAGGGCAACCGCTAGAGGGGACTGCAAAGTGCCGTACCGGCAAACCGCTTTTGGTAAAAACATCCTTTCAGTTCAGGGCTGTTCAATCTGGAATGACCTACCTCTGACAATAAGAGATTGGACGTCATGTCCATCCTTTAAGTACAATCTAAAAAAAATGGTTACTCGACAACCAAACCTGTGTCCAAGTCTAAAAGATGCACTTTACACCTTTGTACTTTCCTTGTGCATGTATGTTTTTAAATGCTTTGTTTCCTAATGTAAGGTAATGTTTGCTTCTTTTGTTTAATGTTTTTAGGTGGGGACTGGATGAAAATGAGCATTTTTGCTAATTCCGATGTATTTACATAGCAATTATGTCTATTAATATACATTGTCCTGTCTAAATAAACAAATAAAGTAAAGATTCTTGAGGCTCCATGATGTCACTTTAGACCAGCCTGGCGAATTGTACATTCCAGTTCTATGAAAAGTTCATCTCACAGAACCATTTATGTTTTACCTTGTCGCAACTCACCTTTCTTCTCCATCAAGCTCTATATTTTCATGTGCCACATGTACGTCTCATATTTCTGTCTTGGATTTCCCCGTCTTCTCTCTCTTGCTATATCCTTCTGTTTGTATGCACAGGAACAGGTAAGGCCTGAGCTTATGGTACTGTTTTTGAAAAGTGTGTTGTATTCTCATATAGAAATAAGTGCACGCAGACAAGTCAGCTTCATACCATGTGTTCATTTCTTTACTTCCTCTTTCATCTCCTTTGACCTCATGACATCATCAATACAATACACCTTTTCACATTAGGGCCCCCTAGTCTACCTTAGTGCATTGCACTTTCAGACCATACACAGTATATCACACCTATAATGATTGGGTTTCATATTTTCCTTTTGGTCAATCTCTGATATAAATGTTCTTTCACTGCTCATCATCTCATGCTATCTCACTTCCTTCTAGACCGCCTCCATCTCATGGCTCATCGATTTCATTTAGTGTCAGGAGCATATTAGGCTCCTCAATTCTCCTCCTTCAAAGCAAACCAGTTGTATTCCACCTGATTAACTCTCTGTTAACAAGAATAACCTCACTTATCTCAAATAATGTCATACAGAACAAATACTTTGGAATTGGGGTTAATATAGATAACAAAAACTAACAAAATAATGAAAACTAGAATTGAAAAAACAAACAAAATAAATGGTTAATTAAAAATAAAATACAAATGGAGGGTGTTGGGTGGACTGTTTATGTGACCATGTAATTAGGGGAGGGAGACAGACATTTTCCACACAATTAGCTTAATCATCTCCCTGCGATTGAAAACATCTTAAAACCCTTGGACTGCCACCCCAACAGCTTTTCAGTGCCTTCTGCCAGCTCTATTCATATTTTTTATTCATCATTTTAATGCCAATAGAAACATCTGTGATATACACACTATATCTAATTTTCACTAGAACCAATTATGAGAACTTCCGTCTTATCCTCATTTAGCTTGAGAAAGTTCTCACTCATCCAGCATTTGATGCTGGATAGACAGGTCAACAACCGGTCTAAAGCACAGGGAAAATGTAAAAAAAAACAAAGTGTCGTATTCTCTGTCTGTGAAAACGGTCATACTCTTTGAATAAAATTTACTTAAAAAAAACAAAAACAAAAACAAATACATCCTTTAATATCTTTAAAGTCTCTATCCTTACTTATCTTCAAATACCCTGCTCTTGCTTCTGATATGCCTCAGTTTGTTTTATACATACAAACCTGTGAATATACTGTATAAAATAATAAGTTGACATCTATGCATGTGCACGTTTGTAATTGTGTATCTATCTCATGTCGTTAAAGCATTTTACTGCATGTGCACACATGTAAGTTTGTTTCTGATTTTGATTTTTTGATTTACCCGGCTGATAGGTGTGAAGTGTGAACGGTTTGGGGGACCATTTAAAACAAAGGCGGCTTGCATGCATGCTGTGGTTTACTAACCAGAAAGGCAAGCGAGGCGAGAGGAGAAACAGACAGGGTATAGGCCTACAGCTTTATTTAATTCATGTAGGTGTTCGTTCTTTATATATTTAAGATACAACACACCAGTTGGGCTTGCAATTTGCGTGTGTGCGTGCAGGTTTTACAATCAATTGATAAATGAGGGCCTACTGTATTTGTGGCATGCGCAAAGCAAAGTTACCATGTTTACCCAGGGTAACAGGACTAAGCTCAATAACTTGTTTACAGCCAGGCCCTGCTCATAGAACATTTCATGGTAGGGGTTCAATGCTAAAGGGCACTTCAACGGTGGTAATTTTAACGTGCCGGTCCAGGGATACGAACTAGCGACCTTCCGATATCAAGACCCCCCCCGCAAACCGTTCGGCCACCGCTGCCTGGACCACTAGGCCAGCAGGCGCCCCTGGTGCCGTGTTTCTATCTCTGAATACATCTCCTTGCAAACTGCACTTGGAAATTCACGTGTATCAAGTAATTATTGAGCAGTCAAATTGTACTAAACCAAGGATTAAATGTTTTATTACATCTGGGTAAAAGATGAAAAAAATTATTGTCTGGAGGCTAAGGGTAGATTCTGGATTTGGCATAAAGAGGTTAAGATTAGCTAGGGTTCAGAGGTTAAGGAAGAATGAAGTACCTGCCCAAGGGAACCAATGGCTCCCGAGTCATGTGGCCCATAGCTCCGGCCACGGAGTTGAACCCCAATCTTTCAATCTCAGGACAATCACTACAGGAAATAGTACACAATAGTACACATCTATATTTGTACTGTATGTCTTTGCGAGCATTGTAATAAAATTGCATGTGAGTGGAGGCACAGGTAATAGCAGTAATAGCAAATACTGTACAATACACTCTCTCCTCCCCCTGCGCTTCCTCTCAGCCAAGGGTTAGGAGAGTACATGTTATGGCTCATGAGTGCTGGGAGCACATGTAAGTTTCACTGAACATCAAAACACAATCAAGTGGTGCGAGTCCCTACGGCCTGAAGCGGGGAGCGAGCACTTAGTGAAGGAGAGACTCACAAAAATATACATGAGAAGGATATATATATATACTTGGTAGATAGTGGAAAACGAGAGGATACAGAATCACAAGATGTTTAAGATTACCTGATACCATAAAAGAGCAAAAGCACTCTAATATCAGTATATTCTTTAGTGAATATTGGTTGCACGTGAATCAGAATGTGTAATGTATTTCATGATGGGCTGACTGAGCAATCCATTTCAAATAGTTATTGGCTGAGTTTCCCCAAAGGAAATATAGTGAGTGGGCGTGTGGTTCTTCTCAACAACACCCCCTTTCACTGTGAACATAGATCCATGCATAGATGTGCCACACAATGGTAGGCCTGAGGCCTGGTATTGTAGGCCTCAGGCCTACCATAAAAAAATGCTGAATTAACTAGCTTGTATCGGTAACTTTGACTGCACAATAGCCTCCCATTTAACCTCCTTGTATAGGCCTATATTTATTAACCCACAATCGAATGTTATTCCATTTAATTCACATGCACAATGGGACAGTAGTGTTTTCATATAGGCCTACATTTACCTTGCCGACATCACTTCACCTCTGAAATTTAATTTAATCATATTTGGACTGCTGGACAACTGACAGTAGGCTCTCTCTCTTCACTAAATCACACCTGTGTGAACTGAGTGGTGCAACTCCCCTGCTCTCTCTCTCTCTCATTAGCAGGCAACAGTGCAGCAATATCTCTCTCTCTCTGTTTCTGGCACAACAGCGCATTAAAGTCACAAACATAGTCACATAGCCACATATGTTAACACGGACATTGCTGTTCCTTGGAGTGGTTGCACCACTCAAAAAAATTATAATCACACATCACATATTTCTCTGCGAATGGTTTTACTACTGCCACATGTCGACAGGTGTGTGTAGGCTAAAGAGGCTTTAGGGAAACAGGTTTGCTTCTAAATGTATTCATGCAGGAGGCCTTACGTGCGCAATGAGGACAGGTATGGCTGTGCTCTAGTCTAGGTTGTCTATTTCTATGTTGTTGTGTTGACTGTGTGGCTGACTGGCTACCATGCAGCCAATTAGGCCGCACACAAGCTATGTGCAACACAACATTTCTTTGGGAAACCCAGCCATTGTCTGTAGTCGGAGTCCTTTGTAGTTTGGACCACACCTGAAACAGCCCGATATGTCTAAAATAAAGACTAAGTCCAAAAACACAAACCAAGACAGAAAGAAAAGCAAGGAGACAGCCGGATATATAGAATATCACTCTATTGAGAGAAGAATAGTAAAAAGGTTCACAAATGTACAGGGTGTTCTCAAGTGTGTGTGCATTATACAGTGAAATGCCTCGCTATAGAGCGTCCCAGTCCCGCCCCCTACAAGGGCCCAGGAAATGATTCTCCGTTCACTTTCCTCATAGACATTTCAAAAAGTATTTATTTAAAGACGTTTATGCCGGACAAAGCCAACTCTTGTCGTGACAACAAACACAATATTTTGGGCCGAACAAATAATTAGAAAGAAGAAAAAACACTTTTTTTGTTATATATTGTGTTTGTTGTCATGAGTTGTCACGACTCGAGTTTTGTCCACGGCGTAACCATCTTTAAATAAATACCTTTTGAAATGTCTATGGGAAAAATGCATTGGGAATCATTTCCTGGGCCCTGGTAGGGGGTGTGGGACTGCGACGCTCTATATAGGAGCTGTCATCCATGTAGTCAGTGAGTTCACTGACCAAGGACAAGACTGGACAAGAAGACAAGAATCATCATACAAACAATGTCCCGCTGAAGTGATAATTGTATCACATCGGAGACGTATCGAGGCGCCCTGGGTCAGATATTGTTAGGACATTTCTGTAAAATTCAGTCTACAGACTAGAGATATGCTTTCTATATAGGTGACATGTGGATGGCAGTTCAAATGGGCTATTACATGAATCAGAAATAGCCCAGGGTGACAGGATTATTACAATTATACAAAATGATACAAAAGAAACTTTAAAGGTATATTCAGTGATTTCACTTAATTCAAATATCACTTCTTTTTTGGTTTTGTTGTGATAATCCTGCCTACTATAGAGTGTGCTGACCATATCAGGAGTTCCTCCCTGTCCCCAGTTAACCCCTGGGGTCAAAAAACCGTAGGTTTCGTTTTTGGCTAGGTGGCCCAGCATTCATCCAATCAGGATAGAGGGGCCTTCCGACAATCATGATGGAGCGGGGGCGGGCCTTGGTGTGTGTGCTGTTGGCCTGTTGCGTGTCCCCCCGCTGTAGTGCGTGTGTGCATGTGCACATCTTGTTACCAGGGCGGACCGGGGGGTTTTCCAAATCACTTAATGCTCCTTTAAACCCAAACATGACCTAAAGTGCTACATTTTACCTCTAAGCGTTCTCTCGATACTGCCTTAATAAAAAATGCCTTCATATACTTTACTAGTATTTGTAGATGGTAGCACGAGTACCAAAGCTCTTGTGAAGGCAACCTGACTGCAGGACCGCAGACTGCTACAATGGTCTGACACTAGCGAAAATCACTGGCACAGAAGTACCACAACTAATCATAACCTTTACACCGCACTGTAAAAGGAAAACATCATTAGGGACACTAGCCAGTAGCCACGACGTTCATGTTTTCGTTCCTTCCTTTCCTTCCATCTCAAAAATGTTACCGGAGCATCAAATCACACACCATCCAACTCAGTAACCGTTTCTTTCCACAAGTAGAATGGCCACATGGAAATTAGAATGTTCCCGGTCAGATCCCCAGATCCCCCTGGGTTAGTGTCAAAGTGTCCTTGAGCAACACTAACTGCTCAGGCGGGTACCTTGCCATTGTTGCCTCTATAGAAAAGCAGCATACAAGCAACAATTACCTGATAATAACTTGAACTCTTCATTCTACAATATGGCTGCAGCTGTCAACACGTATTCATGCATGCCTGTCACATGCTCATACGTGTGCATGCATGCTGACATGCACACACACGTGCACGAACGCACGCACGCACGCACGCGCGCGCACACACACACACACACACACACACACACACACACACACACACACACACAATGTTAGCATGCCCAGGCTTGTCATTAAAGAGTGCAATGTGAAGATATGAGGTCTCAGTAGACCTGCTGCATGAGGCAGAGCTGAAGTTAAGACATTAATAGGCAAGAAACAGCCGTAAGGCTCCCTCTGCACTGGGACCAGGAAGATCAAAGCCTGAGTCAGCCAGAAGGAGAGAGAGAGAGAGAGAGAGAGAGAGAGAGAGAGAGAGAGAGAGAGAGAGAGAGAGAGAGAGAGAGAGAGAGAGAGAAGACAGTAAATAGAGAGATCGACAGACACAGCAAGGGAGAGAAAGGCATCAAGTATAAAAGGGGGTGGAATGAAAAGTGGAAAGAAATGGAAAATGCAGGGAGGGAAGGAAGGGAGAAAAAATGAAGAAAAAATTGGAGCAGAGGAGAGAAACATTTTTGACAGTTCCCGGCTGCCAACTGCCGTAGTGCCAGCCTCGTTTTATATTCTCCGTTGCTGTGACCTCAGAGTCACCTCCTGTTTTCCTTGGCTTCCCCGGCAGCATGGCATGCCACTGATCCTGTCTAATCAACACGCTGACTGCTGAGTCATCGCCCATTCACCGCTAACTAATTAGGGGGGAAAAAGCTTAAATGACTGCATGTCTCACACACACACACACACACACACACACACACACACACACACACACACACACACACACAAATCTTTACGCAGTGCCTGGTTTAGTCTATACCAGTGGTTCTCAAACTTTTTCATGTCAAGACCTTCAAATTTAAATTTGGCCATGGACCACCATTTGAAAATAATTTGTGCCAGGGTCCAGGGGCAAGATTTGTGTTGTAAAATTCTTCGGAGCTCTATTATGCTTTATTAACTCATTTTGCTGTGGACCCCCTGGAATCCCCCTCAAGGACCTAGTGGACCCCACTTAAATTTACCTTAAAAAACCCTGTTTAGCTAGTGTGTTTCAAGGGAACCAGTAAAACCCTTTTCTCAAACAATGCAGCACTTTGTGAAAGTGTTCATTTCAGAACGCTTGACTCAGCAGACTGTTTTTAACAGAATTTGCCTGCTAACTTTCAGCTTTAAATAGAAATTATTGCCATGAAATCCATCATTCTTAATCGGCCTCTCCACTTCTTGATTCTCTACCCGCCTATTCCCTGAGGGTGAATAATCTATTATTTATGCGTTTGCCTCACTCTGGAAGTGTCACTTCCACTTTAAAAAGCTTTGAAGTTCGGAAATTTGACTTGACTGCTGAAAAAATTCAGATAAAGCACCTCAATCTGTCGAGCTTTCTCCTACATGACTACAGGGTCAACAGTATATAGGCTACCTGGGAACATGGAATGTGCTCACTCGAGCACTCAGCTGGATGAAGCTGAAAACCAATTTCCACCTGTGGGATGAAATACCGTAGGTCTATTATTATTATTATTGTTGTTGTTATTATGCCTGAGCAGGAGAGTTCACAAGGCTTTACTGTAAGTGTGAGTGTAAAGAGTTTGGTTATGAAGATCTGTGCAGGGACTGTACTGTATGTATACAATATAACACTTATATACCCTCAGAAGAGCAGCTTTAACTTGAGTTTGGTTAAGTAGACCAGGGGTATCTACTGTATACTTTGACTAGGGGCTGAGTATCTTTTTTCCCCACTGGTTGCATCCTAACAGCCTACTGGATGTCATTTAAAGAGGTTTCCCCTCTGGCTGAACTGAGCCTTGGTGCAGGGTATGGTTGATGCAACACTCAATTTACTGTGCCTGATTATCTAAGGACACCACCATAACTCAGAGAGTGTAGAAATGGAACCAAATTGATCGGTCTGGTCCATTTGTACACTATCAGAGTTGCAGTTGGAACCCCCTCAATGAACCGTGAGGGTCTCTGGACCCCACTATGAGAACCACTGATAGCATGTAGCATTAGCTAAACTAAGCCAAGTGTGAGTGTTAAGTACTACAATGAGGCTGTGTGCTCGTCTGTCATTCTGGTTATGTACCGTTATATGTCACTCTGTCTACATAATGTTTACGCCGGCCCATCGCTGTAAAGGACAATTGAGGTTTAACAATGCAACACTAGCCTGGCTCCAGCTCTGAATCGCTACCATTAAAAACATGAAAATTCAGACTGAGTGTCAGGCTAATGCAACAAAGCTCAATTATGCACACCACTGGGTTATAGATGTTAAGGGGCAGGGCCTATTTCCCAATAGGACTAATAGATACAAAATACATAGGCCTGCCTACATACATTAGAAAAATACAAAAAACACCTACCAGCTTTGTTTGAATAAAAATACATGAATTGTCTCTGCCAGGCCGAAAGGCAGATTAAATCTCGTCTTTCCCGCCCTGTGTTCGAAACTGTTATCCATGCCTTTATGACATCCCTCCTCGACTACTGTAATGCCCTGTATATTGGAGTTAACCAGGCCTCCATGCTTACAGGTACACGTAAGCGTGACGATATTAGTCCTGTACTAGCCTCCCTCCATTGGCTTCCTGTGCGATACAGGATTGATTTCAAGGTTTTGCTTTTAAATGACATAAAAAAAGACATATTTTTATTCTTTGGCTTTTCCAAGCATAGTATGAGCTTTTGATGTTGAAAGTGACACTGTGTACTGTATGTTGTTTGTTTTTAAATGAATGTTGTGATTTTTATTATTTTATTGTAAAGCACTTTGGTACAACTTGTTGTTATTTAAATGTGCTATAGAAATAAAGATGGTATGGTATGGTATGACCGAGACTATGTTTTGTACCCTGTCCGTCCATCCATGTGTCCATCATCCACCGTCTGTGGACAGCTAATCTCCGGCATCTCTGATGGCAGCAACATTGTGCCCACACACTCCCTGGATGCCAGAGGAGAACCTCTGCCCAGATTCCTTCACATAGGCATGTTATAGCTCCTCTAGGAGGCGATTTGACGACAGTACTCCTACAGATTTTGTCTAAACATTAGGCACATCTGTAACACAATAACCTGTGCTCCGAGGAGTACATTTTCTAGTTTCATCATTAAATTACTACAACCCTTGATGATGGAGGCAACTGCGTTTGGACCATCTTCTTGCCCAAAAAGATCCTAGTAGCCAACCATCTCAATTATGACAGAGATTTGAGAAGTGATGCAGAAATGGATGCTTGCATTGACTTTTATAACCACACAAAACATTTATAAATTGCTGTTGTAACAGTTATACTGAAGCCAACAGCCTGATCTGACATCAGCTTCTACAATGCATTACTTATAGCTAGTGCGGTTGTTCCCTATTTTGTGTTCCAATTGGTTCTCAATGACAATTGATGGTTATTCTGCAGGCTTTCCTAGAATCCCATTCTGCTCTGCGACTGTCAAAGGCTTAGTTTTGTTATCTCCCGATCAATCCTGTCTTTTACTCCAAGGATGAATGAGTGTTCTGAGACAGGGTAATCCGTCCACCTGCAGCCTGCTAAGTCTGTGCTTTGTCTCCACACAGCCATAATGGATGTCCCTCGGGCTGCTGAGGCGCAGCCACACAATACCTCAAAACTATGAAAGCACAGCCACAACACTGCATCGTTTCTTAGTACAGTATCAGCTATGTGGTAAGTAGTGGACATACTTAAATGTGTTACAGAATCCTATCCCATGGGTCCTGAATGAATTAGAACATCCAACATGTTTGGATGCCTGCTACTTTGAAAACAGATGATTACAGTCGACATACTAGAATAGCAGCATTTTGCCATTTTAAATGAGCTATTTTATTCCACAAATCATCACCACACTATGGCCACACTATTTAATAATATGAAATATGCATCGTTTGAGCAAATACAGTAGATTACTGCAGAATATGAAATGGTCATGGTGCCTGCTGAGATTGTACAATACGTTCAATATCTATGTCAAAAGTGGCAGATATATCATTCTATATTCAATTATTAAATTATTATTAAAGTCCATTGTTTGTATCATGGAATAGAGATTTGGTTGGGGTGATTTTAGTAGGTATCCTCTCTCACAAAGTTTTCCTCTATTCGTGTTTGTTCTGACAGTGATGCTGTTTGAAGGCTCCCTGGGCTGTAAGACACAGCAGACATATGGTTTCTGTCAACAAAAACACATCACAGCCTTTTCCCCCTGCCTTCCACTGACTAGTGTATCACACTAAGTAAGTTGTTCCACTTCCACATAATTATGCTGCAGTCTTAGAAATGCTAAGACTGGATAGCTGCGCGCCCCTACGTTCCTGCCTCTGATCTGCTCTGTCTCAGCTAGCCACTCTCAGTGCGGGAGGCGGTACAATGGGAAGTCAATAAGGAAGTCAAGGAAGGAAGGAAGAAAGAGAGAATTTCAGAGCAGCCAAAACGGTCAAACAAAGTCAAACCGTTAGAGACCCTACGTAAAGTAACAAATTTCAGAAAACATTACGGAGGGTTCCAAGAGGGGCTAGACTTGAACCTTACATGAGTATTATGAAGACTGTATTCACAATAAGTGCCACCATAAGCAGCACTCTCATTCTGATGAACTAATGACCAAGCTAGAAATTAACCTCTCAACACCAACTGAGACATTGTACACAGATTTGGAATACCTATTCATATTTGGTTTTTTATTTTAGGCCGTTTAAAACTGCGCTGTCCTCTCACCTTGAGACTAACTGTTTATGCTTTGACTAATCATCACTATAATAATCATTTACACGTTAAGTAACCAATGATCCACTTGATCCACTGTGTTTTGCTGTTGTTGTATGTATTCTTGTATGCTTTATGCCGTGTGTCTTGTCTGTGTTTATATGAAAAAGAACATATGCATTTTGTAATGTGCGGACCCCCTTGAAAACGAGATGATTCATCTCAAGGGATTATTCCAATACAGAATTTCAATATATTAGCAATAAAACTTTAGAAAGACATGAAGTGTAGAACATTTTTTGTTAAACAATAGCACGCCAACATTTCATCCTATTCCACAAGCAGGCTCTGCCCAATTAAAAGCAGAAGTGCAAACATTTATTATCCACCTCAGCAAAGAACAATGTTAACCACTCAAGCAAATTGTATACTTTATCATATTTTGTGCAACGAAAATAGCAAATCTACAAGCAGCTTGCAAATTGGCAATTTCCACTATTCTTGAATTTCTTGGGAAGTCAGGGTTACCCACACATGAGCAGCCATGTCAGTGGGTCTAAAACTCCATACTCATCAGTGATTCTACAAAGCTTAGGTGACAAGAGGCTAGTTGGCTATAATTGTTGTTCCTCTGACACGCAAATCCCTCTTTCACCCCATCTCTCTTTTCCTCAACTCCTTACCCATCTCGGCTGTAATTCTTCCTCTAATTCGCCCTCCTCCTTTTTCCTGGTTGTCAGTGGCGGGGTTTTTAATGATTGCATCTGGCAGTGCCGCAAATTAATTCCTGCCTCTCTGGCAAAAAGCTGTTCCCCACCTGATTATGCAAAGCAGGCCTACATTCATTCTTTGAAGTAGAGGGAAGACTGCTTATAGATTCTCCCCCTTGAGCAAACACAGCAATACGGGGAACACACCAACACCCACAGTTCACACAGAGGTCAACGACATGGCTACTCTCAACCTCCTAGCAGCACTCCATTCCTCATCACTTGGAGTTGTACCGCTATTATCTATGTTGATATATTAACACTATGGGTTTTCCTGTGTACATGATATATTCACACTAGAAAGAGTGAGGCTACATTTCTAAAGAGAGGCACACAGAAGTGGAAAGAAAGTAGGACAGCCAATATAAATAGCCATATCTGAATGCACCAAATAATCCTTGTGTCTATGGCCAAATAAGAGTAACCGAATGAAACAGGTGCAAAGCCATATGTGTTGCTACGGTAACTTATTCTATTGATCATATCCTAAGAATGCAGAAGGACAACTCCAGCCTGTGGAAGAGCTTACCCAGACAGACAAACTTTCATGTTACATCAATGCCTGAATTATTGGAATTTGGTAAATGGTCTGCATTTCTGTCATGTCTTTATGTGAAGTGCTTTACAATGTGCATTCCTTTCGCCCCTCCATTCACTCGCAGACAGCAGAGGCAGACATGCAAATCGAGTGCAGTCAATATTCTGTGTCTTGCTCAAGGACACTTTGAGACAAAAGCCAGGAAGAACTGATCGAACCCCACATGGCTACTCAACCTTCTAGTCTCTTTTGGAAGTTTTAAAATAAAATAAACTCGCCAAGGAGTGAAGCAGAGCTGTAAATCATTAATTGCTATTGAAATGGGGGAAAGGATACACTCAGTTAACCATTAGTCTAAATTAGTGGTTAAAAAGAATATACTCTGTATGGAACAAAACAAAGTGCTAGCATATTGCCATTTTACTTGTGTAAGAGCTATATTTATGGTCATGTGTGCAAACTGTGCATCAATGTGCAAAAATGTTTCTATATCGTATAAAAAAAAATAAGAGCATGTCAAAACACAATGCAGAAATTCAAAAAGTAAATGTTTTATTCTAAAAAGCTTTCCTACAAAACAGAAATTATTTGGTCCAGACATTATTAATTACATTATTAAAGCATTATCTTTGCCCTTATGACAAGTAAGACGCGCAAACGCGGGAAGCGAACGCAGCTCGTAAATTGAAATAACAACAATTAGAATAAATTATGTACTTTAAGGTTTTAAAGTTAAGTTTGTGTGTGTGTGTGTGTGTGTGTGTGTGTGTGTGTGTGTGTGTGTGTGTGTGTGTGTGTGTGTGTGTGTGTGTGTGTGTGTGTGTGTGTGTGTGTGTGATACAGCTCCGCCCTCTGGTGGTGGGTGGGTGGTGTTACAGCGTGACACAGAAATGTTCTGCTAGGTCTCATAGTTAGTGCTCAGTGCGTTCACAATAAGCCTATACAGTCTTTGAAATTTTTTTAAGTTTGAAACAATACATTAAAAGGCTGATATTATTGGCTGTCAAGAATTATGCATTTGCTGTCTCTAGCCCATAGACTACCCAGTCTTGTTTTAGTTTATACAGTATTTCTAGACATTTTCTTTTCGTTTTAGTCCATATTCGTTTGTTCATGTTTGTTTTACTCTATTGTATGTATTTGTTTTGTTGTGAAGCAGGTTGGAAGCTATTCAGAGAGGTATCAAGCATTATCAAAATTAATCACCAGTGATACCCAGGAGGTATTATGAAATATCACTGCAAAAGGTAGACACCATTTTATAACTTTTGGTGCACTGGAATTGGTTTAATGAAACATCCCTTAATTTAAACCAACAGATGTGTTGCTGTAACAGATGTGGCTGCTACCTCAGCAAAAAACTTCACCATTTAGAGTTAAAGGGTCACATTTAATATGGCTGACTTTCTTCTGAGAAAAACAATGAAAGTAAATAATAGATGGAATAGAGGGATGCATCATAAAGAATTGACAGATAGGGTGTGAATCTTTACCCCTGCTGCACTTTCTGACCAATGGTGCAACATTAAAAACTCCAGCTATCTATAGACAACAGTGTATATGACAAACATATTGTCGCTGTGTGACGGAAACTTCACATGTCCAAAAACTATTCAATAATTAGGGGATTGGCTAATACAAATATAGAGATAGATCCACAACTACACACTGAAGATGGAAAATTGAAAGATGATGCAAACTTGAAAGGACAGATGGTACAAAATCATTCCCAATCAATCACTAGGATCTGCTGGAGATCTATATATACACACACACACACACACACACACACACACACACACACACGCGCACACACACACACACACACACACACACACACACACACACACACACACACACACACACAATATATATATATATAAAGTCTTCCAGCTAACTTTAAACAATGAATTTAGAAGAACTGCGTACTCATTTAATTCAACCTGTAGGCAATCATTCAAGTGTGAGTTAATTCTCAAGCCAGAAAGTCGTTTTTTGCCACTCATTAGGTATTCCTGAATAACTTCCGGGTTTGATGATGATGTCACACGCATACCCTCACAGTACTCCCAACTGATTTATGTGTGCAAGCTCAGCATTTCCTTCTAATTCGACACAAGAACATTGGTCCCCAAGTATTTCACCACTGAGGGACCACTAGAATGCCATGTTTGTGTGAGTAAGAGGACACAGTGCCATATTGTTTATGCCAAGATGGTTTGTTGTCTGGCTCTCTGTAGTCCGTGTGGACGGAGTCAAAAGTGAAATGGTTTCTCTGCCTCCACTATTAGATATTATCAAAGCATTTGGAGATCTCTCGGGCTATACCATAAATTGGGACAAGAGTGAATTTATGCCTCTTGGTGAAATGAGCCCTGAGTTTCTTGAAAGTTTACCATTCCGTATTGCTGTCGATCAAATTGAGTATTTAGGTCTTACGATACCTAAGGACCCTAATTTGATATATAAAACAAACTATTTGAAAGCGGTTGAAAATTTTAAATCCAACATCGAAACCTGGAGACTATTGCCCTTGTCCATGATTGGCCGTGTTAACGCGATCAAGATGGTGACACTGCCCAGACTGCTATATCTTCTCCAAAATCTTGCTATATTTTACCCAAAACCTTTTTTAAATTACTGGACTCTACCATAATGCCATTTATATGGGGTTTCAAGGTTCACCCTGACCGCATATCTAAAAAGCACATAACTAAACCCAAAAGTGTGGGAGGTCTAACTTCCAGCATTATTATTGGGCTGCTAACTCTAGAGCTTTAATGTACTGGATAGACGCTTATCCAGGCAAAATCACCAGCTCAACCCCCTCATGGCTCACCATAGAACAGGATATCCATAAAACGTCCCTGCATGCCCTTTTGTTTTCAACAAAAAAATCCCTGGCTTCCATCTCTAATATTTTCTTGGTTAAACATTCTCTGAGAATCTGGTACCAAATAAGGAAAGCATATAAACTGCCTGAAATATCTTCTTATACGCCTATACATTATAATCATGCTTTCACCCCTTCACTGGATAAGAATAGCTTCACACTCTGGGAGAATAATGGAAAAAACACTTTATCTGACCTCTATATTGATAATGTCTTTGCCTCTTTTATACAACTTCGGGAGTTTTACACACTCCCAACTTCACAGTTCTTCCGATACCTCCAGGTCAGAGACTATACTCGCAGAAATATACCACATTTCAAATCTACTCTACCTCCCTCACATGATTTCTATGCAATCATGAACCAACACCCCGATTCTAAGGGTCTGATTTCACAAATGGTAGACTTTTTCACATCATATGAATCTCCCTCTACACAACACCTGAAAGAGGCCTGGGAGGAAGATCTAGTTATAACAACTGATGATGATGCCTGGGAATCATATCTTAACACCATACACAGTTGCTCCATAAACTCCAGACATCAATTGATCCAATTTAAGGTTATCCACAGGTTGCATTATTCCTGCACTAAGCTTCACTCATTTTATCCCTCCGTTTCTCCACTATGCTCAAAGTGTGACACGGCAGAGGGCTCCCTAGGACATCTATTTTGGTCGTGCCCTAAACTAACAAAATTTTGGAGTGACATCTTTAAGTTTTTCTCAGACGTGTTTGACTGTGTTATCACCCCAGACCCCTAGCTACTGTGCTATCCTGGGCGGATTTCAAGACCTGTCATTTCTGACTCACTACCAACATAAAGCCATACAATATGGCATGGTTATCGCAAAGGAGTGGAAGTACCCACTTTTAATGTATGGCTAGCAGAATTGACCAACCTGCTACAAATGGAAAAGATATGACGTTTCTCTTAAAACGAAAGTATTTGACAGAATGTGGAAACCGTTTTTTTCTCACCTATCATTAACAGGCTGAAGTATGTATGCACATAAATGTTTTATTTAATTTTTTATTATATATTTTTATATAACTCTTAACTGTGATCTATTGTATAATATTTTCATTTGTGTATGTTTTGTTTCTGTGCTAAATGTATTTTTTTTTCTTTCCTTTGAATGGGGGGGTGGGAAGGGTTTGTGTGTGTGTATATGTGTATGTGATGTGATTGTTTGTAAAGTATGTCTTGTCTTTAAACCTGAAAATGTATAAATAATATTGTAAAAAAAAAAAAAAAAAAAGTGAAATGGTTTGAGAAGGGAATACCGATCTCCTCCCACAGATCTTCAGCCTGGGCCTCAGGGCAGGTGTTGAGAACCCTCTCTACCACAGCATGGTTATCACAGCTGGACAACGTGCACGTTGAGTAAACCACAATCCCCCCTGGACGCACTGCTGCCAGTGCAGCACTGCAACGCAAACACGTGCACTTTAGAACCTCAGAATTCCTTTATTATTAGCCTGTTTTATACTTGGTTACGCACTGATATCGCGTCACAGCACTTCACGAGTCACGACTTCACGAGTCACGACACATTGTGCAACCAAGTATAAATTAAGCATAGGAATATATTGGTTTTTTAAAATAATATTTGGACTCCATAAGAGTGTATTATATATAAAAACACTATTTCAGTTTCACACAGTTCCGGAACCTACAGTGTCTGCATTTGAGTATGTGTGGGAGCAGCTGTCTAGCTTCTGTCAACTGTTTGCCACCCACCTCCACCTGCCTGCCTCCTGCTTGCAGGGCATATACATTTAGAATGTGAGCGCAGACTGTCATGTACAGTATATGTATAGGGAGGGGGAGTCCCTTGGTGCTTTTAGAAGCTGTTTTAGGTTAGAAGAACGGAACAGGACCTACCAGAGCAGCTGAGCCTGGAGGTCCGGCAGACTGCCTCTCTCCCTCAGTCTATGCTCCCCCTGATGGCCACTGCAAGAATACAGCCTTTTAGTCTACTAAAACCTGAGAGAGAGAGAGAGAGAGAGAGAGAGAGAGAGAGAGAGAGAGAGAGAGAGGACCATGAGAGAGGGCAGAAAAACAGAAAAGAGAAGTGTCAATACAAGAGTCGAGACGTTCAAAGCATGAAACCTCATACAGCATCTCCATGAAACCCGCAATTCTAAATAATACCTGGAACGCCCTACCAACAGCCGTTAAGAAATGTGAATCCCTAGGCTACTTCCATGACGGGCAAGACCTACGCTGTTGTGTTCACACTATCATTTTTGGGGCGCGAAGTTGAAGGATTTTATGGACATACCGCTCAAGGAAATTACATTATCCGTGAATGAAAACAAGTGTTGTGATTGGTCGGAAAAATATTGTATCTGGGGGAAATACATCTGACGGATGTTCCGGACAGACACATCCGCCGATAGCATCTCTGCCTTACCCCCTTTCTGAAACCAGCTCCTCGCCACTCGCCCTACGCCCTCGATATGCGCGTTCACGCGAGGCTGCGCCATATTAAGTGTCCGAAACCAAGCAGCCTTGAGTGGAAGTGGCTTATAAAGCCCTCAAGAGCGAGTCTCTTGGAGGATCTAGACTCGATTGCCTTGTGCAGCCCTGCTCTCTGTCTGCATGGAAACCGTACCACCACAAATAAATTATAAATAAACAATCTTCATCTGATGCAGAATAGACAACGCTCCAACTGATTTCCACAAGGGCTCTTTATTTACCCCACCGTGAAAAACTATAAATGAAACCACACAAACAAAACAACTTTTAACAATGATTTTTAAACACCATGGATGTATGACAGTCACGCTGTATTTCCTTTTTCCATATTAATGAAATCCACATGTCACACAAACATACACGATGCAATGCAATATAACTGTAGGCCTACAAACAAAATAACAGGTAACACAATTGCATGATGGTAACCATGGCAATGAATGGTGTCTGTTTCCTGTTTCTGCACAAGGAGGGCGAGTGTATTTCCAAACAGTTTTTTATACCCAGCACCCCAATCAAGGGAACTTGATTCAGCTGGAGGGGCGAGAGCACTTCAATTCAAGGGACTGGTTTCAGAAAGGGCCAAATTTGTGACCAGGCATTTCTCTTCACAGATGAGTAAGGCTGGGACCGAGGCTAGACTCCTTCAAAGCCGCTCTCAAATGGCACTTACAGGCAGCTGCAATTTGAAACTGGCCCTGTAAAAAAGTAAGTCGTCCCCCCCACTCTATTTTTCTATTACAAGTTTTCCCTTTTTCTAACCGTGTATACGATGATTTCTTTTTTTTTGCATATTAGTGTATATTTGAATGTATTTAAATGTTTTGATGAATTGAAAATGGAGGACCCTTATGTAAACAAGTCTTAGTGCTTTTTCTGGTTGATTTTGTAGTGCATGTATTGTATTGTATGTATGTAGCAGATTTTGTATTGACCTGTAAATTCCTTGAACTGTGCCCATTTTGAAAACTGTTAAAATAATAAAATGTTCAATCAATCAATCAATCCGGTTGGGTGCAAGTAATGGAAAATGTTTACTATTTCAAGTACCTCACATCCTTGTCTAAATGAGCAAAACTCCATAGTCAGTCGGTTTTCAAGTTATCACATTTCAGCAGAAGTACTGGTAGATATTTATTTTTCACCACGTGGGCATTTGTGGTCTGTTGAATAGCCAATATTCTGTTAGGTGAGCCAACCACATTTCTATAATGGTCAGTGTTGGTAAAAGAAGTGCAACTACTCCCTCTGCTGGACATTTCTTTCTTTGGAAACGTGTAGTTTGAATTTTCACTAGAGCCATGAATTTCAAAGCGGCAAGCCTGTGACTTTATAAACAATGTATTATGTATTGTCTTATTCATCCAGGATATGCTTAGTTTTCCAATGCTCCTGGCTATCACATTAAAGGTGCAATCAGGATTAACCCTTTATGGTCCCCGGTGCTTGGACTCCGTTTGGTGCCCTAAAGTCCTTGCATTAGGCATTAGGGTGCAATACCCTTTTCACTGTCTTTTAATGTTCTTTAGCTTTTAGTGTTTTTTCCTTTTTTCTAATAAAGTAGTTTTTATTTAGTTGTTACCTCTGTAAAGCCCCCCCATGTAAAGCGTCTTTGGGTACTCAGAAAAGCGCTATATAAGTTTGAGATATTATTATTATTATTATTAATACAAGTTGAGGGTGCACTATTGCCATTTGCCAGATATCAAAACTGTAAGGCATCAATTATTTACCCACCTTATCATAAGTGCCTGCTTCACAGAGACTGTGATTAATAGCTAGAACACATGCATTCAATAGAGGCAACTTATACATGATTGATATTCCTAACTTACATCATGATTGGCAAACTGCTTGAAGGGATAATTATTATGGTTTTCAGTGTTCGAACTTGAGAGTACAGCTAGTTGAATAATAATGTCTTATTCAAGTATAAACTGGACAAAATCACAGAAATGTTCCCATGGAATAGGATCAAATATCGTAAATATTAGAATTGGTGTTTTACCTGGATTGGCAGTTTACATAATAGCCAAGGCTTTTCCCCCAGGGGCAGAGCAAAGAACAAAGATCCAGGACTTTGTCACAATCCCTGACTTGCAATGCCAGCACTGGCAGCAGGGAGGCAGCATTCAGCAGGTAGTCCAAGCCTAGGATGAAGACAGGAGTCAGAGTTATAACTTATTATAACTAAAACAAACTACATCTAGAAATGGAGAAAGAAATAGGAAAAAAGAGGCTAAAACTGAATTGTGTTTACGAAAATGTCCTTGATTTGAATCTACCCTTGTTGAATCTTGACCCTCAGAATTACAATGAAAGAACTAAAACTAAAACAAATAAAAAATAAACTACAACTATATATGTTCCAAAATACATTTCCAAAACTGTAATAAACTTGGAATACAGGACCTTAGACTGAGGTCCTGCCAGACAGAACGGTTGAGAGGCGGTGTCTGGAGGGAGATGGGGCTCATTGGCCTTCGGGGCTCCGTCAGGGGGTGCAGAAATTATTTCAGACAAAGAATAATAGCTGAGGAAAGAGCCATAGAGTAATGTTTGAGAGTCCCGAAGCAGTGAAAGGTCCTGAAAGATACATAACGTCAGTCTTACCCAATACCCAATCTTTCTGTTTTATGAACACAAGGCTGCTGTACTTTATACCTCATACTAGGCACCTACCATATGGGGCTACATGGAGTAGAAGTAAAAGTACCTGAAAACTGTACTTGAGTAAATGTGCTTAGTTACTTTACACCAGCACTTCTAACGAGGAGTGACACGTCAACACTCCAACACACACAGAGGTCACGGTCAGGGTCACAGAGGTCACGGTCAGCGGGTCAGGGTCACAGAAGTCACAGTCAGGGTCAACGCCCTGTAGCTCAACTTGCCTTTTCATGCTGTCACAACTCGACACAGACACCTTTATTACCACTAGCAACTGACCTGTGCCAAAACCTGCTTACTCACTCATGCACACACTAAAGGCCTATTCATAGTCTGGATTTTCGGTGGTGAGGTGACCACCACTCCGATGGTGAGCTGAACACCGGAGCTGAAATAACGTTGAGCGGTGGTGAGTAAAAACAGAGAGAAGGGCTGGAGTGGTCTGTGACGTCCTGTGACGTCATGTTGTAGTTCGGTGGTGACCTAACCACCGAAAATCCAGACTATGTATGAGCCTTAAGTATCCTTCCTCTCTGGAAGTCAGTAGGTGTCATTTTACAAAACAAGTCCTAAAATGTTAAGATTCACATTACATTACATGTGCTTTAAAACACATTATAGCATAGTGGTGTAGTAATATAGTAGTAAGGTTCCTGATGGGGTAGAAAACCAGCAGTAGGCTACTAGAGGTCCTGGTAGACTCAAAACCAGCAGTAGGCTACTAGAGGTCCTGGTAGACTCAAAACCAGCAATAGGCTACTAGAGGTCCTGGTACTATAGACATCAAATCACTGATAGGATAGATAACCAGCAGACAGTAGACCTACTACTATAGTGGTCTAGCCCAAAATGTTAGATTCTTAGAGACAAAATTCTCTAGAGACGCATTCTTCAACTCAAGTAAATGACACCTATTAAATATGTGCTATTGCTAGTCATGTCACACACACACACACACACACACACACACACACACACACACACACACACACACACACACACACACACACACGCACACACACACACACCTCTTGCTGGTAGATCTTGACTTTGTTGGTCCATTTGTTGTTCTTCCAATTGGTATGAATTTCTGTGGGATCATCACTAGTAATTACTAAACAGTAGGCACAAACACACAAATCCATAATAGGCACAGCTGGTGACATCACAGTATGTTACGAATGATCTGTAGGTCCTATATAGTGTCCCCGCCCACCCAGCCAGTCTCACTTTGCTTGCAGATGAACAACAAACGTTGAGATCGTAAGACTAAGGGAGAAGACGAGCTCATCGAGAAACAAAGGAAATGTACGGTGATTACATGACGACAAATGAGAACACAACCCCAGTCACAGAGGTACGGGAGTTAGAGAATAAGGTGGAGCAGGAGGAGAAAATGCTGGAAGAGAAAGAGAAGAGGCTGAAGGCCTGGGGATGCAACATAGATGATCGGGAGATGGCTTTAACGCAGTTGGCAAAGAAGCTTGAGGAGAGGGAGGAGAAAGCTGTGGCCTTGATAACAGAGGTGGAGAAGAGGAAGAAGGTGGTGGAGGTGGTGGAGAGAAGAGAGAGCAAAGTGAGGGATGAAGACATCCTGGACACCACCTGTGTCAGCGAAACACAAAGAGATCAGAGAGATCAAAGACCCGGAACTCCACCTGTACATAGAGAACAACCCAAACCCATGAGGGAAGGAAAACCTGGGGAGGCAGAAGTGAGGCAACCCACCGCTCACCAACTGTTTGTGGGAAACATCCCTAACGATGTAGACAAGACTGAACTCACAGAGTTCTTTGAGCAATTCGGTAGAGTCCTGGAGGTCATTATCAATAATGTTGGAAAGCTCAGTAACTTTGGCTTTGTGGTGTTTGACGACTCGGAATCCGTACAGCAGATACTCAGTAAGAGGCCTATAACGATCCGTGGTAACTTGCAACTAAACGTGGAAGAGATTAAAGGAAAAAAAGATGGAAGGAAGGGGGTTCCGCGGAGCCCACCGACCCATGCACAGAAACCTAGCTTTGACAACAGACATGGTGTGGGCCAGGAGGAGGAAAAGTTTGCAGCGACTCCTAACCCTGGACTCTCGGCGGAGGCAGAGAAGGCAGTAAAGCCTGCAGCCATGGAAGAAGAGCAGAGACTGAAGGCTTGGAGAAACAATTTAGTGGACTGGGAGACGGCTTTGAAGGAGATGGAAGCAAAACTTGCTGAGAGGGAGGAAAGAGCTAAGGCCAAGATAATAGAGGTTGAGAAGATGAAGCAGAAGTTGCTGGAGAGGGAGAACAAGGCAAGGGAGAAGGACTCCCTGGAAACCCTTATCCCTGAAACACAGAGAGACCAGATACCTCAAGGTCCTTCACCTGTACATAGCGAAACCAGGCCAGTGTTTGAAGGAAAACAAGGGGATTCACAGGTCAGGAAACCCACTGCTCACCAACTGTTTGTGGGAAATGTCCCTCATGATGTGGACAGGACTGAGCTTATGGAGTTCTTTGAGCAATTTGGCAGAGTGTTGGAGCTCACTATTAAGAGCAGAGGTAAGCAAAGCAACTTTGGCTTTGTGTTGTTTGACGACTCAGAACCTGTACAGCAGATCCTCAGTAAAGGAAACATAATTTTCCGTGGTAACTGGCATCTCAATGTGGAGGAGATAAAAACTAGGTCATCAAAGAAGGCAGTACCATGGAGCCCATCGACCCATGCACAGAAATCTAGCTTTGACATCAGACAGGGTGCGGGCCAGGAGAAGGATAAAAAGCAGCAGGCGATTGAGCCTCAAGAGATGGAGCAGCAGGATGAGAAAGCGGTACAGCAGGAAGAGGAGAAGGAGTCTGCGGTGACTGCCAACCCTGGATCCTTGGCGGAGGCCGAGAAGGTGGTGGTAAAGCCTGCAGCTATGGAAGAGGAAGAGAAGAGACTGAAGTCTTGGGGACACAATCTAGATGATTGGGAGATGGCGTTGAGGGAGAAGGAAAAGAACCTTGTTGAGAGGGAGGAGAAAGCTAAAGTCATGATACTAGAGGTGGAGAAGAGGAAGCAGAAGGTAGTGGAGAGGGAGAACAAAGCGATGGAGAAGGACATACTGGACACCCCTGCTGTATCCAGAACACGGAGAGAACCGGGACCAGGAACCCCCCCTGTACATAGGGGACCAAGGCCAGTGTGCGATGGGATGCAGGGGGACTCGGGGGTAATGAAACCCGCCACCCACCAACTGTTTGTGGGGAAAATTCCTCACAACGTGGAGAAGGCTGAGCTCACAGAGTTCTTTGAGCAATTTGGTAGAGTCCTGGAACTTATTATTATCAAGAATGATTCACTCCCTAACTTTGGCTTTGTGATGTTTGATGACTTGGAACCTGTGCAGCAGATCCTCAGTAATAGGCCCATAAAGTTCCGTGGTAACTGTCGTCTCAACGTGGAGGAGATGAAACCCAAATCAGCAATGAAGGTAGTTTCACGCAGCCCACCGACCCAGAAACCTAGTGTAGGCTCGAGACAGGATGCGGAGCCGTCGGTGGAGGCTGAGGAGGCGGAGCTGAAAACAGAGTCCCAACCAGAGACATACACAGTTGAGCGGAAGCTCATAGAGACACCATTTTCAGAACCGGGGTTTCCAGCAAAGAAAGATGAGTCTGTGGCGTTTGCCACACCTAAACCCCTTGGAGAGGCCAAGGAAGAGGCAGGGTCCACTGTTGTGGATCAGAAATGGCCATCAGTCCCAAAGCTCAAGATGATGTTTGAAAAGGAGAAAGTCATGGGATTTCCACTGGGTCCACCAACCCAAGCGCAGAAACGTATTGGCTCCAGACAGGGTGCGGGATTAGAGGAGAACATCCATAAAAGCCCTGAACCATCAGCAGAGGCTGAGAAAGAGGAGCCTGCTGTCATCAAGCTCAAATCTCCGTCCGTCCCCAAGATCAAGATGTTCTTTGAACAGTTTGGCCAGGAGGTTCAAAAAGAGAGGAAAGATAAATGCCCTCCTAGGACTGTCCCTCTCCGGTGATGCAGGGTATACATACATATACAGAGCACATCTCCTATAAGACTGGGACAGTCCTGGGGATGTACTGTATGTCTATCCTGCACCAGTCACCAGACAGTTCACTACGTTGATGATCTATACACGTATACCTGTATAGAAGGGCTGTGGAGAACCGAAGGAGCCACAGGAGAGAATCATGGAAGAACTGTGCAAAAAAGACTAAACGACTAAATGGGCTGCACAGGTCAAAGAGAACAGTGGAGAATGGAGGCGTTGGAGAATGGAGAGAGTTGGAGTGAGAAGACAAAATAATGAAAAATGCTAAAATAATGCAAATGGATGAGAATTGGAGGACAAGAACGGTGCAGAACACTACAAACATTTGACTAAACAACGATTAATTGACTGCACTGGTCGAATAGAATATAATTCAGTGGAGGACAAACGATGAAGGAGAACACTACAAAACGTGTGCTCTTGCCAGCGATTAAATGGAGTGCACAGGTTGAAGGGAAACCGGAATACTTGCCTTTAAACACGCTCACCCTCATTTTTTTACGCCGACCGCTCAGTGGGGCTTTTCTTGTATTTGTTTTACTAAGAATAAGGTTAGAAATAAGTTTAGGTTTAGGCATAGTTTTACTGAGGTGGGTTTGGCACCATTTTACTGAGGTTAAGGTTAGGGATAAGGTTAACTTTATTTAACCCTTTAAGCAGAACTTCTACATTTAGGAATACCAGGCTGAGCACTTCCACCGACTGTACGCCCAAGGTGACTGTTTTGAGGCGAGCATTCTATTATCCCGTTGAAGAAAGCAGGAAAATGATTTTTTTATCGATCACAGAGCAATTTGATAGCAGCAAATCAATGGGCTGGGGTAGGCCTACTACTTTTTAACCACAGCTTAAGAAGACAACAGCTAGTATTGGAGATTAATTTGGGAAGAAACACCATGAGACAAAAACATGCTTTGAAAACATACTATTTCCATTAGGAAGACAATAGTTTTCATGTGAAAATATTTGTCCCAACTGTAATAGCTGCACAGCGATAGCTGACATCTCGACTAGAAACATGAGTCTGTATTCACAAAGCTGGTTGGTAAAGTTATTACGGTGATCACTTTTGCCACAAAAGGACTCAATAGGTGAGGACACTTTCTCTGTTCATGGACTTAGTAACCAAAACAGAACTTTTCCACTATGACAGACATGATGGACTGTGACCACAAAGCACTGATTTCCCCCGGTTTCTCCGCTACCATTACATATGCACCCGTGAGTGCTGTGCAGTTAAATCTCTGAATATTATCACTGTCGGGTAGTTTAAACTTTTTATGTATTTTTTCGTAAATTAATGACCTGCTTTGTCATACAAGAATGTCATGGAAATAGTAGATCTACAAGCACGACATCATGATGCGTTGTGAGCTTGTAGATCTGCTATTTTAGGAACATATAGTGAAATTCTGTCTGGGTTTTATAAATATTTACTGTAAGTGTTAACAAGGAGCTTGTCATCACTAAATAATAACTACATCAGATCCATTTGGAACACAGGTTATTTTTTCCCATTTCCTGCAAAGTAACGGTTTTGGACATACAAGGTTTCCACCCGATAGCGACGATATGAACGATGTGGTCATGCTGGTTCAGTTGGCAAATGGAACACAGTCATCATCATGTCTGACTTCCAAGACCTTTGGAAGTTTTTATTTATTTTTATTTCCCCCCTCATTGAAGTCCATTAATATCTACCTGGAATATTTTCTTAAATTTTTATTTATTTGCTAAATAACTGTTCAATATATATTATCTGCTGTCAAATCAACACTTTTTTTGAATTTTGAATAGAGAATTTTGTCAGTATTTTAAAGGTCTGTGTGTGTGCGGGTGTGTGCATGTGTGTTTGTTTAGGGCCAATCTTGGCAAACTGCTGGACCATTTATTTTTCCCCCACATGCTTTGTTGTTTTAAATATTATTACGGTAAATAGAAGTGAATGGTGGTCAGATCGTGCTGAAGCCGTGCCCAAATATGAAATCATACATCATAGGCACATTACAGATGACTGCAGGCATCATGATGGCTACATGAATCCCGAGGTCCATAACTCCATATGCCATTGTTAGATTTTTTTTTTTAGGACAAAGTGGTACCAAACATTTTGTGTTTTGAAGAAAATGCTAAATGGCATAAAATCTAAAATGTAGCCTACATGGATACAACGGTGACTTGTGTGACTTGTGTCATGATGAAACGAACACATGGAGTGTCTTCCTTGGCTTGGCCTACTGGTGGAATGCATGAAAAGTGACGCAGATCTGCCCAGCAGTTTGCAAGATTAACATAATGGCCTTGGCACCCCAGTAATGAGTAATATTTTTTGTAGGCCACATCCATATGCAGAGCACTACGGATTGAGAGAACCATTCTCTCAAACACAACATCAGATAGCTCAAACAGTTATACAAACTCATCAAACCTTATATCAGAAAGTTCGCAACATTTTTAATTTCACGGACCCCCAGTTCGATGTGCAGTAGGCCACTCCGTTCCAACTCTAAAACGTTCTGTGTGCTTAGGACATGTGAAGCTGAGGGATTTATTCTTTTCAACCCAGCAAAGCTCTGCTCCAAAACTCTCCAGTAGGAGCAGAGGCGACCCGAGTAGAGAAACAGCTTGATCGTCGGTTCTGAAACTACACCACCACCCTGAGTCTCTCCCTAGTTTGAGCTCCAATTGGATTTAATGTTCAATAAATGCTGCACTTGAGCAGGTGTTATCTCTACTACTCTACTAGTGAAATGTAGTTGTGTTAGCGTTCAACATATGTTCAGGAGTAGAGACTGATGTTGGCCAAGCGGCCAAGGACAATCAGAGTCCAAGAATCCTTTTAGGGTTTTTATTCACCTTTCCAGTCCAGTGTATAATAAAGTGCAGCCTCGGCAAAGACAGACGAAAAACAAGACTTAATCGGCCAAAATAACAGTTGTACAAACATAAACACACTTGAAGACTACAAGGAACAACACCTAAACCAACAAGAAGCTGTAACAGGCCATACGGTACCATCACTTTCATAGACATACCAAACCTCATCTCAAGGTTCAAGGTTGTCTTTATTTGTCTCCCTTGGGAAAAAATTGTCTTGGAACAAGAGCAATTGGCAATTCAACTAACTCACCATCAGAGTTGGGTGTAACGAGTAACGGAAAATATCGTTACTGTAACGACACTACTTTGGTCGGTAGCGAGTAATATAACGACACTACTCCTCCAAAATTGATAATCACACTACAGTTACTGGTCGCTTTAGCGCTGCCGTTACTCGCTACTTGCGTCATGTGGCTGCTTTCAGCAGTGTTGCTTTAGAGAATAATGCACACAACGGAGATGAGTTGAACATGAACACTAATGGTGCGCTGGCAACGCAGTACGCAGTACGGACTAGAACATGTCAAACCGGTGTCAGATCATCAGCAGCACAGCATTTTTCGTTACTGTCGTGGACTCGTAGGGTGGCCAGACGTCCGGTTTTAGACCCACCTTTCCTCCTCCCAACTCAACCTCTGGCCGGACACATCATTGTCCGTTTTTTTGTGATATAGCCTACAGTGCTTGTGTCATAACTGTCATTTAAGTCGTCTCTGTATTAAAATCTCCGTAGCACTTTTCCGCTGCACAGAAAGCTCCCAGTCTCCCCACTGTCACAGAGACAGAGCAGGCGTTGGGGTGTTGCCATGTCCGCTTATTACAAGCGACTTTGGGCTTGTTTTATGATAGCCCAGTCAGGCTTCTTTTGGGCTGTTTTCATAGACATGGCTGCTTGTTTCTCTTCTAAAACCTGGCAACACTGCCAATGGGAGGGTCTGTTTGTTTGTTGTAGAACGTGTGCTCTCACAATCACTAGTTAGTTAATGTAGAGATAAATAAACCAAATATGCCGAAATGAAAAACTACATTTAATGAGCAATGGAGCAGGGGACTCCACATCATAAAGAAAGGGATCCTAAAGCACTTTGAACATAATTATAGTCTACTGATTTATCTCAGTCTCATTATTTTATTTGAATATATATTGTTGGGAAAGTTAATATTTGCCTAGAACCACGTGGTACAGTGGTTTTCAACCATTTTCATATCAAGGTCCAGTATGTATTCTGCATTTTAGCCATGGACCACCATTTGATGAGATTTGGCCTCACAGACCCCAAACTAAATATTATATTGTTGTGTGGCAGTTCAGTGCAAATTATTTGACAATGCATCTCAGGCGATTTTATGGAGTAACGCAAAATTAATGTAACGAGTAATGTAACTAGTTACTTTCTCCAGGGAGTAATAAAGTAATGTAAGGCATTACTTTTTTCAAAAGTAATATGTAATATGTAGTGCCTTACTTTTATGAGTAACGGACCCCAACTCTGCTCACCATAAGCAAACAAAAGGCCAATGAGTTAACACACCATTACTGAAGGTTTTATCATTAACTTAAACATGAAAGTCCGGACGCCCATTCATATACACCAACTATAGTTTATTTTTGAGGGGAGCTAGCCCCTCCTATTGTCTCTTTATTGTTAATGGCGTTTGTGTTTGCACCATTTGTTTTACATCACCTAATCAACATGAGTTAGACTTTAATATATTAGCGCCCCTCACTTCACACGGGTGTGATTTTTAACACTTTCAGCGGCTCCTGCTGGCCATTTGAAATGACCGCAGGGAGCCAGCAATATCTCCTATGTATGCGCCATTCTATTACCGTCAATACAGCTCAATACAACGAGAGGTGCAAAAACCTTTTCGAGCAGCAACCGACATGTACAATTACAATTAAAATGTAGGCATTTAGCAGACGCTCTTAATCCAGAGCGATTTACATTAAGCAATAACATGGCATGGCAAACATCACATACATAAAACGTAGTTATCATGAAACATGAGTAAGCTAAGAGTGTAACAGTGGAGTATCTATATAATGAAACTATATAAAACTATGCATACTATACTATATATTATACATAATATGTACTATAAAGTGCTATGACTACATACAATGCAATTCTAGTGCTGTCTACGTAACATGCTATAAGTCTGTATAAAGTGCTATCTAAGTCTACATAAAGTGCTATCTAAGGGGCCATGTCTCAGGTTTCACAAGCAGTAACATGGCTGGCGCAATGTGATCAGAAATCACTGTTTACATCTGAACACCGGGCGGTTTGGACTAAAACAACAACCAATGCTATGTCGAACATATCATGGCCTTTTTTTGTTTAACAGCCATTGTGGGTGATGAGAACCACGTTGTGATTGCAACATGGCTGCCGCTCTCATCACCCACAATGGCCGTCAACAAAAAACTAAAAAGGCCATGATGTCCTGGTGATGACATAAAGATCATCCCCATATGGGCTGTGATCTGGTCATCATAACATCATCATGTCATTTGGTTTGGCTTGGGAAGTTGTGAGTCAGACATACACTAACTGCCCATTAATTAAGAGACTTTTTACACTTGAAAAAGTCTTAAAGCTATCGTACACTCAAAATCTCCAATACCTTTGGTCCCCCAAAAAGATAACTACATTGGATTCCAGTACATTGCAAGTTGAGAGGCATTTAACATTTATATTTAATATCATACATAGTACAGTAAATATGTACAACTAGCAACTTCCTCCAATCGTGATGCCATTACTCTGCAGTTCAAACTGATCCATTGCTATACCCTTCACCTTTTTAGAAATTTTATCATTTGCATTTCCATATAATTATATATAAAAAAGAAAGTAATATTGTTATGAAAATTATACGCTGTCATTATCTGTTGCCCAACCCTTAATGTTATTTTTTTAATGTATTGATTATATATTTGCCTTTTCTTTTTATAAGCCATTTCGCAATAAAGGTCACAGCTATAAGCTAGGACTATTTGGGGGTCCTTTGACCAAGGACCTTTGTATGGAAACGTTTGAGAAGTAACACCATTCTGTCCACATGACACATTCTGAAACGCACTACCACACAGCTCAAATGAAAGACCATGAGCCAATTGAGCTCTAGGTCAGTGTTAGTGTTTTAACTCCTTTAAGAAGTTTTTAAGTCCCGTATTTCCTCTAATAGTGGTCTGTATTCAAATAACAGCCAGGTCTCTAGGTTCTGTTGACACAAACAAATAAAAGCCAATACAGGCATTTGAAAACAAAAAAACAGGTGGTTTGACTGTGAGGTCAGCTGTGGCTCAACCGAAGAAGACATCTACGGGGAGATTCGAGGCAGCATCAAATATTAAGTCTGATGGCACGAAGAACTTGTCGATAATTTCATTGGCCAGTCTACAGACGTCCTCATTGTCATGACTCTGCAGCTGTTCCACCTTCTCCAGACCACCACACTCCTCGATGAGACGTACGACAGTCTCAACCTGGTCATCAGCCTTCCAGAGGATGTTACAGAGGCCGTCCAGGACCACGTGCAGCACCTGGGCGTCCTTCAGCGTCAGCAGGTTGCAGAACGGAGGGACGACGTTCTTCTCAATGAGGTGCGTCACCTGGTCTTTCCTCCCGCTTATAGACAGGTTGCTGATGGCCCACGCCGCTTCCTTCTGTGTAGGAAAGTCTCCCTTGTCGAGCAGATGGATGATCATGGGCACGAGACTGGCATCGATGACCGCCTGCACCTGCTGCCGGTTCCCTGCCGTGATGTTAGAGAGGAACCAGACTGCTTCCTTGTTGATGTTCCCCTTGGGGTGTGCGAGGAGAGAGGGGAAGTGGCTGAGAGCGTTGCAGTCCAGGACGACCTGGGTCTGTTCATCTGTACCGGTCACTATGTTCCCCACAGCTCTCTGTGCAGCCGTCTGGACCTTGACCTCATGGTGACTCAACAGCGGAACAAGGCGAGGTATGATACCTGAGTCAATGACCATCTGGACGTGCTCGTCTCCAGCATCTGCCAGAAAGGAGAGAGCCCACACAGTGTCCGCCAGGATGCTGATATCGGTGTGCTGTATCAGGAAGCAGAGAGCCGGCAGGATCTCCTGAACAGCCTCCATTGACGGTGAAGGGTCCTTGTGGCGGCAGAGGTTGAGCAGCATCCAGGTGACTTGGCGAAGACACGCAATGGAAATAGAGGGACCAATGAGCGACAGAAGGGGCTTTACGACACCCAAGCTGAACACATAGTCTCTGCACTGGGGGCCGTCGCCGGCGATGTTGCCCAGGGCCCACACAGCCTGCTCACACACATTCTGGTGAGGGGACTGGAGCAGCCTCAACAGCAGCGGCATGGCGTTGGACCGGACCACAGCTTGGGTCTGTTCTGAGGTCCCTGCCGCTATGTTGGTCAGAGCCCAGGCTGCCTCGTGCTGGAGAGAGGGGCAGTCATCTTTCCCAAGGCAGTGAACCAGAATGGGAAGGAAGCCAGCATTGATCAGGTCATCTATGGGGGGGTTATGGGCACCAGACAGCAACCTCCTGGCATGTTGAACAGCACTCTGCTGCACTTCCAGGTGTTCGCTGGTAGAATTCCTTACTATTTCTTCAAGAGAGATGTTTTGCGATTTCCAGTCTCCATCATCAGCATCCGAGTCGTCAGAGATATCTTCGGACACATTCCTCCTTTTGAGAAGGTGTTCATCTCGTTTGTTCTTGCGGAGTTCCACTGCCACTTCAGTCCTCTGTCTTCTCATAGAGTCTAAATCACGACCCTTGTTCTTGAAATTCTTCAGGCGTGTATCATTCAGTCTGTCCTTATCATCCATGTTTGCAGTGATGACTATTCAATAAATACGTTCAATTAAAACTCTCGTATTTTTTGAACCTTATGGTTCTGCTGGTGTTTCGATGTTCAAATTGGAAACACCAATGGTAGAATTAAGTGCAATAGTGCAACAAGTACTTATATATTGTCAAGGGAGCACAAATGTCAAACCAACCATGGCCCAATCAGCAGTGTTATTAGTGATTTTTTCTTTGGGGATTCCATTCTAATGATGTCACGTGTACAGTACGTCACTTAACACCTACAATACAGGAGTTAACAGGTCACACATTGGACTCTTGATATGCATCCAGACTCGTTCCTATGTTGATTCACACAGGACATTAGGTCTACTAGCCAGGATAAAAAATATACCATAATCTGCTCACTGCTAATACCCTAAATTTGCCATAATCCAAGATGGCCCTATTGATAACCTATTATAAAGCAATATTTTCAAAATGTCATTATGCTTTAAGTATCATGTGAGGTGTCAAACTAGGGGGTTTTCATCATTCTGAATCCATTCCAAGCACTAGTTTTTTGGCCATAGCCACTTGCCCCAAATGTCCCCAAAATGTGCTGACCTCATCACATTTGTGATGACGGCTATGGCCCAAGGAGTGATTTTTGTGCAAAATGAATGCTTGGAATGGATTCAGAATGATGAAAAACCCCTAGTTTGACACGTCACATGATACTTAGCATTCTGAAATCTAGAAAATATTGCCTAATATAATAGGTTGTCAATGGTGGCATCTTGGATTATGGCAAATTTAGGGTATTAGCAGTGAGCAGATTACGGTAGATGTTTTATCCTGGCTAGTAGACCTAATGTCCTGTCAGAATCAGGTGAGAAACAAGATAATCCAATTTTGTCCAACCTCTGCCATTTAATAATTTGACTGTATGATGATAAGAGCGCCCCTCACTTCACACAGGTGTGATTTTATCAATGCATGGGCGTACACGCTAACCTGACTCTGCCAGATGGTGGCAGTATTGACATCGACAGGTGCCCTTCCCCATATATGGGAATGTCAATATATGGCCATATCACGCCTCCATATATGGTCACACCTCATAACATCACACCTCCATGGTCATGCCTTGTGACACCACATGACATCATGGAGACCCTTAGATCTCCATTATGGTTGCCAGTCCATCATGCCTCGTGACATCACACGCTCCATATGTCATTCTGACATCATCAAACCCGAAACCTGGGCCCTCATCAAACCCTGTACACTCAAGACACTGCCACCGCTGCCACCCTTATCTGACATTCCATATGTTGATCTGCACTCAATACACGCTCCATATGGCCAGTACATAATTAATTTCATATATTGATATTTATACAAGAATCCGAACATTCTGTTCGAACACTAATGACACATGCTAATGAGTCATTAATTAGCATAGCGCATGGGTCCGGGACCTCTAAAGGGTCCTCAGATCTAGTTACTGCCAACGTTAAAAACCAGAGTTACTGACAAATCTTTGTGTGATACAAACTTTTTATTTTTGAGGGCCGCTAGCCCTTAAGAAGTATTCAGTATCTGGTCTGAAATGAAGTCCCCTCACATCTAAATTACACCCTGCACATAATTCTACAATCACTCAAACTCTGGGCTCTGAGTCTGTGTGAAAGAAAATAGGCCACATAAAAAGTGTATATATATATATGTACAGCCTATATGGACAATCAAAATGATGTAAATATTACATTTTTATGTGGTGACAACATAATTAAACTTTATGTTGATACAGCACACGTACTGATTATCAAGAAAATGACAACATGGCACTTCATGTCAAAAAGGTTGCCGACCCCTGATCTAATCAACATGAGTTAGAACCCTAGCATCCATATTTTTATTACTGCCATGTACAGTATGTCAATCTGTGATTCAAAATGTACTTGAGATCCACCACTGACTGTGACTATTCTCATGGCAGACCCATAGGGGAGCACGGGGTGCCTGTGGCCCTCCTGTCACTGTGGCCCTGCCCTGACGTTGGCCCTGGTGTGCCTCTTCTGATGGCATGGCAGACCCATGGCCTGAACAGTGTGTGTGTGTGTGTGTGTGTGTGTGTGTGTGTGTGTGTGTGTGTGTGTGTGTGTGTGTGTGTGTGTGTGTGTGTGTGTGTGTGTGTGTGTCATGGATCCGTGCGCCTCGCAAATGGATGTTACAATTGTGACTGTCCACCGTCCATCCACCCTAGGCAATTTTAATATAGGAGGAGGATAACCAGGTAAGAAAAAAAATCTATTTCAGAGTGGTGGCACTCTGAAATAGTTCGGATAGGTGGAATGGACAGTAATGGTGAGCAGGCTGGCCACAGAAGAGGCAGAGCAGAGGAATTCCTTTTCAGGTTTTGTGTGTGTGTGTGTGTGTGTGTGTGTGTGTGTGTGTGTGTGTGTGTGTGTGTGTGTGTGTGTGTGTGTGTGTGTGTGTGTGTGTGTGTGTGTGTGTGTGTGTGTGCGCGCGCAAAGGGAACAGTTAAACAGTTCAATCCAATAACTTCAATAGAAAATCATATTAATATCATGAAAGAATTCATATCCCAATAAGTCCTGATCATCAATAAGGTAGGCCTAATGTGTAGGATGAAAGCCTCAAGGGCAGCCTATATATACAATATCAAACACATACACAATACACACATATATCTATACTGTATATAGGAATATAATATGTCGAATACACAGTATATATATATATATACACACACATACACATATACTGTACATACATACATATACATATACTGATATACATATAAACACACATATGTGTGATGCAGTTAGGCAGGCCAAACACTAGGTCTATTAGTCCACAGTTCAATTCAATAAACCATTAAGTAAATAAACAACTCAAAGAACTGCTGGTCATAGTATAAACGATAACCTGTGGCAAACATCCAAGCCAAACTACAAAGCACATGGGCAGACTCACGTTTGGTTCATGGACGCACACAGTTGGAGGGTGAAGAGAGAGATGGTGCTGGCGGTTGGTAGACAACAAGCCGGTGTGGTGAAGCATGCATGAATGAGTGAGTGCAGCTAGTCCTATTTGTAGCCTCCCACACCTGTGTGCAGTGAGCAAGCTGCCAGCCACTCAGCCTTGATTGCTGGATTGGCAGTGAGTCTCCATGGGCCTTTTGACATCTATCTAGTGCTAGAAAGATCTTTCTGATCTGAAGTCCATGGCCAGTAGATATGGCAATGCAAAGTGAAATGATATAGAAAGTTGAAGATGTTTTGGTGTTAATGTTTTGTTTTTCAAAATTACTCAAAGAATTCTCTTCTAGGTCGACATGAATCAATTCATGTTTATATGTCGTTGATGTCAGGCAGAAACCTCATATCTCCATATTTCAACTTTTTAGGTTTTGTTTTTAAAATCGTCATAGTGTCACACAAAAGTAGCAAAAATAGCTGATTTGTAGATCGGCAGTTTTTTGCTATTACGGTGTAATATTTTACCAATGAAAAGTATTAACGAGAGCTTGAGACTAAATCATTTACATTGGATCCATTAGAACACAGGTTCCTTTTTCCATATTTGTTGAAAAGTTACAGTTTTGGACATGAGATTTCCACATGACAGTGATGATATCAGGGTCTTTTTATTTCAGAATTCTCTTCTTCACACATTCGTTACCATTCATGGGCAGAAGATTCTTGACTATTTTAGATGATTCCAGCAACAAGCACATTCTTGTACATTAAAGAGGAGATGGTCAGTGGTGTTGAGCTGTACTTACAGAATCATACTGTAGTCATCTGTGGCTGACAAATAAATGCATGATCGCATTATGTTGACACCAGTGGTGGAAAGTAACTTCACTTCACCCCTTTTGCAACCAGAACTTATTTTAATGATATTTAGGACACAAGAAACACTTTCCTGGGTTGTAATATGTGTAATATGTTCATGTTCATGACCAAAACCTGTCATGAAAATGTGGTCTCACGTCCTTCCGGGACTACAAAGTCACACCTCCATGCAGCCTCCCCCTCTCCACAAGGACGAGGACAAATAAAGAGGATAGAGCACGGAGGTGCGGGAGGTTTGCACATGTGCAGTGTAAGCAGGAACTGCGATGGTGGAGTGTTCCAGCAGAGGTGCTAGAGGTGCATGAGAGTTGCTGACACTGAACTGAAATAATAAAAAGGATATCAAAAAAAGTTGATTTTGTTTTTATTTTAAAAAGTATATCAATTTCATAACTGTGGAAAAAATGAAATGAAAAAAAGTACATTTACTAAATGTTAATGTTTTTGTATATTTTCTTTTGTGGATTTTCCATGTTCTTTAGTACATGTGTCAAACTTTTATTTTCATGAAATGACAAAGGAACATGGATACTGTTCATTCAAGTGCTGTGGATGATATAAAACATTTGTAAAGGGAAGGGTGACTGCTGTTTAATTCTCAACTGTTCTGGATCTCATTATTCACATCACAAGTTATGAGCTTTCTATCTAGCACCACCCATCAACATATCAGGCAGAAATTACTTAAGTATCTACATATATTTTACTTTTTGTGTTTTTCCGAAATATCAAAAGTAGCAGATCTACAAGCTCGAAACGCAGTGGGAAGCAAATAAATGTATTTGAATCCTGAAAAGTAGCCTAACTGTTTTGAACATAATGAGGTTTCCACCCGACAAAGACGATTATGGAGATAACTTACCTGATTTAGTATTCCGGTTTTAATAGTGGTGGAAAAACTACTTTTTTTTGTCAATACTGCAATGTAGATACACTGTTACAAGAAAAAGATTTTGGTATCAAAGTAATTAAAGTACCAAAAGTAAATTTATACTCATTATACAGAATGTTCAGTTTCACAAGATGTGAAATGTCTAAAATGTTTTTTTTTTTTTTTTTTTAATAGCCAAAGTTAAAATAGGGCTGAAGTGGTTAATGTATGTTTCGTATAGGGGCACCCGCTGGCCTAGTGGTCCAGGCGCATATAGGCTCTGGCCTGACAGCACGTCATGTGTTCGAGTCCGTTCATGACAATCGTTGCTGCATGTCTCTCCTCCCCTCAAAAACAAATCTTTAAAAAGTTTTAAAATATTTGTAGTGATGTAAAAAGTATATTTGTCCCTGAGGTGTAGTGGAGAAGAATTAAAAGTATAGAAAATTGGAAATACTCAAAATTGTATATGTAGTGCGCATGTACTTACTTACTTTCCACCACTATTGATGGATTATGTCTGTCACTTCGAGGTCAGTGCCCAATCCACACGTAAATGGGCCAAGTAAGATTGACTTAGATTTTTCACATAAGTAGAAGTAGAAACAACACAATGTAGAAATACAAGTAAAACAAAAAAAACATTTTACTACAAAAGTAACAAAAAAGAAACTCATTATGCAGAATTATAAGTATAAAATAAAATATTTAAAAATGGATTGCAGTCATACACAGTACTTGAGTAAATGTACTTACTTTCCACCAGTGTACATCTTCATTTTCAGAAGCACAAGAGTGAAACAGCATTTTGATCATCTTTTGCAACATGAAGAAACATTTGTTCTCCCATCCCAGCATATGGCTGCATGTGTGCACAGTCAGATTATAATAAAATTGACAATTCATTGTCATACAAATATTCAACATTGGAGCAGTAAGATTTACATTACCGTTTGACTTGGAAGCTTTGTAAACAGAAAACTGCACAGAGCAGATATGACAAATAACTACAAAGAAATGACTGACAATGACCAGCAGCCTATACCATGAATTATCAAAGTACTGTACCATGGCCAAAGCAGACGAAAACATAATTACCGGTAGCAGATCTACAAGTTGCATTGTGATGTATTGTGAGCTTTTCGCTCATTTTGAAATTATTTGAAAATGTATGAATATTTTTTGTGATTAATGCCCAGACTAGAGGTGTCCATGTTAAAACAGTGTGCCGTGGACAACTATGTCATGCTAATTTCATCCAGCTGTTTTTTATTCAGCTGACTGGAAAACAATTTCTCAACGATTAGATCAATTCATTGTGCTCAGGCGATTATGTAATAATTGTGACAAAAACTGAAGTCATTTTTAAACATTTCACACAAATTAACTATAATTCTACTATAATTACCTGTAATTCCCAATATTATACTGTACTTTCAGTCATTCGTCTAATAGATTTATCACGTTACGTTGAAAATATACAAGCATGGCCTGGAGCCCTGGACGGTTAGTTCAACCGTCTGGGCACCTAGGCTGCTGAGCCAGCCTGACGGCGTGCTGAGGGTTCGACGGACTTTGCCGCGTGTCTTCCACCCCATTTCCTGTCAGATTACTTTCAATCTATCAATAAAGGCAGAAAAAGCCCCCAAAAAGAAGAAAATAAACATACAACAAGTGTTAATGCAAATAACTCAACCAACGACTGATTAACTGAACTGAAAACATCCACTCTGCAAGCTTCACAATGCATCACATGTGTTGTGAGGTTGCAGAGCAGCTATTTGTGATCCGCATTTTTTTGGCTTAATTGTATATGTACCATTAGAGTCATAATGTCTGATGTTTCTTTCTTCAGTAGCTACCTGTAGTTAATGTCAGACACATGCCCTTATCAGTTCTCCGTCCAACGGATACGCAATCGATAGCTGGGCTGGAAAAGTGATAAGGAGATGTGAGCGACCACAGTTCCACCACACAGTAAAATACATCTCTAGCCATAGTCCTGCATGTGTTAACAAAACTATTATTCTATGTGGAGGAAAGTGTTTTTCTTCTAGAATGCAACGTGACTCAGATCTGGTCCTGATGTCCCCGTTGTAGCCACCGTCCATGGAGCCACCGACTTGTGGTCCTAAATCAAACGATGGGTCTGTTGTAGGAGCTGATGAGAAATGTGGCTTCACTTCCATCCAGCGAGCCAGGAACCACTGCAGAGGTGCTGTTGTGGAGAATAAGTCCTTGTTGTCTTCCATGCTCTGATGTCCTAGACTCTGAGGTGAAAACAGCTCAGATCCCTCATGTGGTCCGCTGATCATCTGGAGGCCGAATAGGCACCGGCGTCAGCAGAAGCCCTTCACCGTTTGACTGCCGACAAACTTTTGAGACACACCCCATTTGGATGAGTTTTATTTCACCGCAGCCCCGCCTGGCTCTGAGCGTTCCCCGGGCAGCCATTGGTTCAGATTCTATACTCGCCATACCTGCCCCCAGGGCTTCTGTGGGCCAGGAGCCAAATAGTACTCCTGGCTGTCAGTCATGGGGTGATCAGCCAGTGGGATGACAGAGGCCGGGTTGGCGGGGCGTGTTGGTATAGCAGGTGTGGCTGAGAAGAAGCACATTCCAATACTATACATACCTGTCAGCTCTGCTCTGCTGCCGTTCCTTCTGCAGCTCCTACAAACACACGTCCTCCGTTGACCACGCGCTCCGCCCTGTCCTCGCTGTCCCTCTCCATGTGCATGGGGCCCATAACACAGTGTAGAATGTTCATTTAACTCTGCAGTACTCATTGAATCAAATCGGCCTGTAGATTTGACTAAAACATCTTTATAAATCCATCGAAATGCAGTAACTCTGCCCAAATGGTGAGCCGATTGGCATCACTGTTTTGGGAACCAGTGTACAGGTACAGGCAAGACACCACCCCTCCTCCCTCCCCCCCTGCGCCCAGCAATAAACATGAATTCATCTCTGTCAGTTTTCTGCTTGCGTGCATGCAGTCAACTCATGTGTGTGACAGTCTCTCTCTCTGTCTCTCTCTCCTTCTCCCTCTCTCGCCTGTTTTTATTTGTGTACTGTCTGCCTGTCTTTCTCTGTGTGTTCATGTGTGTAAGTTGGTGTCTTGTCCCTCAGTGCGTTACAGAGGACGATGTGGACGCCAGAGGCTCCTTGTTCCTTCCTTCTTGTGGGAATGCAGGTTTGCAGCATTCATGATGAGGCCTGGAGCAGCAGCGTAGGCCCAATGCTGCCATTATAGCGAGCCTGAGCATGCCATGCACACAGCTGAATCAGTGCAGCCACGGTGACGAAGCTCTGTCACTTGAGTCTGTCTCTCCTCTCACTCTCTGTCTCATGAGTCTGTATTCTGGGGGTGAACTTTCAGAGAAAATAGCCAATGTACTGCAAGTTCACTGGGTGCCACATTGCGGCGCGTCTGCTATTTCCGTCTGCTATTTGGAAATTAGAGAGCATATAGTATCAAACCATGGGGGAGGAATTCAAAAACACAAGACGAAATCTTTTTTTTTCTTTCTTAGACCAAGAAAGTGTATTTCTGTCCGAGACTAAAGCAGGCATTCGCACAGATTAATTTAATGTTGAGCGCAAATTAATGCATTTTCTATTAAGAAAATGGAATATGTGAATCTTGGGATCCACATAGAAACAGTGTACACAGTGTGTGTAGAAACAGTGTACACAGTGTGTGTAGAAACAGGAAGGTAGGAATACATTCTCTATATATAGCTCCAATGTGAATCTGGTAAGGTAAGGTAAATGTACAAGGTGCTATAGGTCTACAATAAATAAAATGAAATAAAACAAGAGCAACACTGTCATCAACAATAAAATGAAACAAAAACAACAATACAATGCATTAGAGTAGAGCAGTGAATGAAATACCTATAAATACAATATAAGTACATATATAAACAATATTACGAACCAAAATGCTTACAAAACAAATGGGTTTTTAGCAGCTTTTTAAAGGCATCCAGACTCTAGCTGCCCTATAAGGAAAGTGGTAGTTCATTCCATTAGACTTCATGTGACCAGTCCGTGATATCACATGCACACATCCGCCTGGGTGACGGCAGACTGCTGGGCGAGCACCGGCGCTTTGGCATGAGGGGTCAGATCAACATAATCTGACCCCCCATTAAGGGTCTCCATGATGTCACATGATGTCACAAGGTTAGATCCATATATGGAGATCTAAGGGTCTCCATGATGTCACAAGGCATTATGGATTGGCAACCATATATGGTGGTGTGACGGACGCGAGACGGAGGATTTTCGTAGTAAATGCGACCTTCGGTCACAATAGCATGACTCCAAATCTGGGCAAGGTTTCGGATCACCTTGCAAATCAAAGCTCCATGTTGTCCAAAGATCACACCCGTGTGAAGTGAGGGGCGCTCTTATCATCGTACATCATCATGTAAAATAGACACTATGTCTATTTGCTCAGAGACTATGACGTAACATTTTCCAATCGTTGTCAATGGGAATTTAATGTTTGTGTAGGACAAAGTTTGTGAACATACACTAAAAGCTGGATATAGCTGGCGCCCCTCAAAAATATAAAACGTATGTGAAAAGATGTTACAATAATGGCACTGGCTTTCATGCAATGCTTAGAAAGCAAAATGAGTGACTAGAGAGAACTGCGAAAAGAGTTCCTGAATAAAACACCTTTAATTGATAAGGGAAAATTAAATGTTTTTTGATTATTGGCAAAGTTCAGATCAGAACTCACTTTGAGATCAGCTTTCATGTCACATCACAGGTTTACAGGTGCAAAGAAGTTTTTTTCATTTTTTCTGTGCTCCATCATCTTGTAGTATTCCTTGAGAAGAGAGAGGATAGGCTATAGGTAGAGTGACACCAGAAGAGAAAGGAGAAAGAAGCGCAGATAAACGTTAACGCCTGCATAATAAGCAGGTGTGTACCAAGTCAAGTTGCCCATGACCTTTTAGACTTGAGACTTTATTGTCCCTAAGGGGAAATTCCTTTCCACAGCAATCCATTCAACAGCACATAGCACTGATGACAGCAATACAACAATATCAGCTATCACACATCAACACACACAAAGGCTGCAAATAAAAGGCCTATCTATTGTTTAAGGTGGCTAAGCCTGATTTATACTTCATTATAGGCCTACTTCATATGACTGTTGCACACTGCAAATCAAATCACACCGTCTGCAGCAGATCTACAGGCTTTGAATGTAAATTGAGAGTGGGGTGCTGAGGTGAGGTGGAAGAAACTAAACCTTCCCATGTTCTGCCTACACCGCACCGGCCTATACAGTATAGCCGATACAAGGGGTGCGTTCGTATATGCACACAGGGAACGCACTCTCAAATATTAGTTTGTATAGCACAGTGCACTCAGTGAGCTATATCCGAACGCACCCAAGATGTGTCACCCTGTTACCTTACCAGCACCTCCTCCTATAGACACAGAGAGAGAGAGAGAGAGAGAGAGAGAGAGAGAGAGAGAGAGAGAGAGAGAGAGAGAGAATTAAGCGTGAGAACTCTCGGCAGGGCCCAGGCGGGTGGATTTGCGGAGGGCAGTGTAAGGTGCTGGTTGCCTGGGGCTGTGTTCTGTCTCCAGGGATAAACACCATGTCAGTGAACACACACAGAGCCAGGGCAGGTGCTGACTCAGCTGTCCACCTCGTTTAACCCACGCTGCGCTGCTCCTCAACACGGTGCCACACTGACTGCGAGTCGACATCTCCTATTCTTTTGCTACAGTGACGTCGATTCACATCCACTATTGCACTTAGGGACTTATATAGGTGAAGCTAACCAACGTCACGTGAGAGTGGCTTAGAGCCTCTGCCTGAAGACCAACGCCAAAAATCTAATATTTTCCACTGACTTTAATTGAAGCAAGTAAAGTACAACAGAACAAATAACTCAAATCAAAAAATGTATGTATAGCATATACATTTGTGGTTGTTTTTTCTTTGTGTATTTTTGGCAAAACCTCTGGTGGCTCTTTTGCTGCAGGCTTTGCTGGTAATACATCTCCAATATATGAATGAAATAATATACATTTCCAGATCCAAAGTACGTCCTGTGAGTTGTAGGGGGCAGACATCTTGTGATTGTGGGGGCAGACACTTGTGATTGTGAATAAAAGTGGTCACACGTGGATTGGAATGGTTATTCTATAAAATATGACAGTGACAAAATTCTTAATCCAAAATATAATTGAATTTAAAAACGTTACAAAGTATACCTTTAAGTAGAAAGGTAGAGATGTATGCGGTTAAATACTTAGTTGTACTTGACCGGAGTCAACTAAGCGGTCTATACAAGACCCACTCCTTTTCCCCCTCTACAACAAATATCTAAATATAGAGCAGATTTTCAAACTCATTTTCGCCGTATATTCACCCACACATACACGTGTATAGGCTCAATGGCCACAATCACATGAGGTGGCAGAATGTTTGTGAGTGAATTGGAAGGTTCTCGGTTCGGCCAATTACACTCCTCGATCACGCTCCTTACGGTCCACGGAGGACAAACAGCAGGGTTGAAGGTTTGAGGTGGTGCTAAGGTGTTGCTCTTGATGTTATGTTGACTGTTATGCTGGAGGGTATAGGGATGTCTCAATCACGTTTATTGCTCCCGATCCGATTCCGATCATTTGATTTTGAGTATCTGCCGATACCGATCCCAATCCGATATTTTATATTTTGTATACACTTATGCCATATCACAACAATATTGTATTGTATTGTATTCTAATACAAAATAAAGTAACCTTGAACCTTGATCCCTCTGGTTTAGTGTCCTTGAGCAAGACAGTAAGACACTGACCCCTAACTGCTCCTGATGAGCAGGTTGGTTTTTTCTACCACCTGTGGGTGATTGGGTGAATGTAATGCACATTGTAAAGCACTTTGGATAAAGGTGCTATACTGTATTGTATAAATGCATGGTTTAACATTGACATACTTCTACTATCCTGAGTTCAGTGCCTCTTTTTCTCTAGCCTTTCCAGTTTCCAGTAAATATTTTCTTTTTGCACCGCTAGAGGATACAATTCAATTTGGAATAAACAGAACACAGAATAAACATTTGCAAGGGATTGCAAGAGATGAAACAAATAAATGAGCAGGCCAAACTGGAACTGGAACATACCGGTAATATAAGCTTATAAATAGTTCATTGTCTAATTAGATTGTAACCTACCTGAAACTAGCAGATTCGTGTCTGGCCACTGCGAGGCTAGACATGGTGAGACAGACAGACAGACAGACCCCTGTTACTGAACAAATACTAAATAGCAATTATTATTACAATACTATCTCAATACAAAACTTTTGGTTTTAACAACAAATTTGTTTTACTCAAGCAAAAATCTCAGAGGCCAATACTGTACTTTCTGCTCCACAACATTGTGAAATGGGGGACAATATGCATAATCAGGACTTGACACGTTAGGCTAAGTATATTTTGATGCCAATAGTTTTGTACTTTTGCTGAAGTAACATTTTGAATACAGGCCTTTTACTTGTACAAGGAAACATCTACATTGTGTGGTATTGCAACTTTTACATGCAAGTAAAATGTATAATAAATTCAGAGTACTTATTCTTCCACCAGTGGACCCAGTACTCTTCCACACTCTTCCGCCTGAGCAGTTGGTGATGTTTAGTGATGTCTTAACATACCATCAGCAGAGGAAGGCCAGCAGCCCTCTCTGCTGCCTTTGTCCCTGAATTATTTTAGCTGAGTTCCTCCCATTGGTGTGAAAGTCTGGCACTAACCAAACAGCCGTCCGTCGCCTCCTCTTTTATCCAGTTCCGGAGTTCCTGGGTGCATCAGAGCCCCGGGAGGCACTCATGCGCACCAGAGGAGATCTGTTAAAACATCTTCTGTCCCTCATGGGGATTAAACCAGACACATTCCCACCAGACCCCTCTGTGTGTGTGTGTGTGTGTGTGCGTGTGTGTGTGTGTGTGTGTGTGTGTGTGTGTGTGTGTGTGTGTGTGTGTGTGTGTGTGTGTGTGTGTGTGTGTGTGTGTGTGTGTGCACGCACACGTGTGTGTGTGTGTGTGTGTGTGTGTGTGTGTGTGTGTGTGTGTGTGTGTGTGTGCGTGCGTGTGTGTTGTATTGCTATAGCCTAGTTGTGAGGGTCAAAGGTCAAAGGTACTGTAGTAGAATTTGAGAAATAAACCTTGTGAGAACCATTTCCCTGCATCCTCAGTCCTAGTTCCTAACAAGAGAAATTGTGGTTTTATGGTTAAAAAAAAGGAAAGTTACTGTAGGCTTACGCATAGGAAAAGTGTGATTTGGATTAGACATTTAGATTGGAGTTGCATATAAGTGAATTACATTTTTTATTGTTCTCTCTCTTTCACTCGTCGCTGTGACTAACAGCCTAAACCTAACCCTAAACCTAACCTCAGTAAAATGATACCTAAACCAGAAACCTAACCTCAGTAAAACTATACCTAAACCTAAACCTAAACTTAACCCTAACCTCAGTAAAACTATAAAACTCAGTAAAACGCAGTGGCTGGGGGCGTTTGCAAGGACCAGGAAGAACGACAGACTTAGAGAGAGAGAGAGAGAGAGAGAGAGAGAGAGAGAGAGAGAGAGAGAGAGTTAAAAAGCAGCAGCTGTGCATTGTGAACATTCAGTGAGGAGGTGTAGGTGGTTGGTGACTGCAGCTTCCTCTCTCAAATACAGCAGGCAAGTTCTCTATTACTGTATATCTCAGTGGTTCTCAATCTTCATGTCGTCCCCAAATGTATATGAATTTGGCCACAGACTCTCATCTGAAAAGATGTTGTGCCAGCTACTCCCATAAAAGATTTGACGTGTTACTTAAAATGTTTCAAAAAATTAAAATAAATCATATTTTTTTGAAATGTTTGAAAATAGCTCAGAAGATTGTGTATGCTATTTTCAAATAGTTGTTGGGTATATGTTAAAGTTGTTTAATTGGTTTTGATGCTATAACTCATTTTGCTGAGGACCCACTAGAACCCCCTCTACAGTTTATTTTGCAGATTAATCAGATTTTTTAGATCTGTGTTATTTTATCTCAATCCGTGTCCACTGCCCATGCATCTACATGTCACACACCATGTTATAGACACGTTTTCTTAACGCAAGTCTGCAGCTTCAGTATACATTCATTAAACACTTTCAACCTGGTGTCCATATTTTGGGCATGAAACATTTTCAAATATTACAGTGTGCCCATGGCTGCTATTACAATATACAGACCATTTGGACGTGCTTCAGTGCACGCATGCAGGGAGGATGAAGCCATGTGGCCTTTAGTTCTATGACAGGAGAAGCACAGTGGGCTGGCAGTTTGGCACTACTGTACAGATCAGGACCGCTAAAACTAATATTATGTTGTTATATATGTGTTGTAGGCCTACCCCTGAAGGGTGTGTGGGTATTTGTCCAGGATTTGATGACTGCATTCTGTACAGCACCTTGTAAATATTTGTGTCCTTGTATTGTATCTCATATTTGGACATAAATAAATCAGTGTTTGTGTGTGTGTGTGTGTGTGTGTGTGTGTGTGTGTGTGTGTGTGTGTGTGTGTGTGTGTGTGTGTGTGTGTGTGGGGGGGGGGGGGGGGGGAGCACTTGATAGTGCATACAAGTGCATACAAGAAGGCACTATTCACTGGTGGAATCTACCAACAGCCAGCACTACCTGTGCGTGTGGAGTATGTAGCCTACACAGACACAGACACATGTTTTTCCAGACGTTTGTCTGGAAAAACACTTAAGTTAAATTATGTCATATTTGACATAATTGCCTAATATTTCCTATAATTTTGTTATTAAACCCCTCTGGTGTCTCACATTTTGTGTTAAAATTCCAATTTTGGTCATGGGTGGTATGGCCCTGTAGCCCTGTAAGGGGATATTTCTCATATTATTTTAACAGGCCAAAAAATGCATATTGCAGGAAAAAGGACAATGAGAGAGCTTTACAACAGAAAGACAACCATTTTAACACTGATGCCTGCCAGTCACTATGGCCCGGGGACAGGGTCTCAATTTGTGGGACGCCTGAAAAGTCTTGGAAATGAGGGTCTGTCTCACACAAAGAGCTGGTCCCCCTTAGATGAGGCCTAACAAGCAGGACCGGTTCTAGGCATAGGCGAACTAGGCGGTCGCCTAGGGCCTCAACCACTGAGGGGGCCTCGTCACAGGGAGAAGATTTTTTTTTTTCATGTATCCCTTACATGGGCTACTGGCCACATGTGGCCCCCACCTAGCTTCTTAATTTTGATCTCAAAGTGCACCAGATTGAAGCATTTTCATGGCAAATTTACAATTTTTATCCGGCGTGGCAAAGCAGGAGGGGGGGGGGGGGGGCTCTGTATAATATGTTGCCTAGGGCCTCAAAAGGCCTAGAACCGGCAGGTTCCACTACCAGTTGACCTGTAGTAAGTCTCATGGTCGGGGGGGTAGGACCAAGGGATTTGGGATTTGTTTATAAACATTTTGGTATTTGTTTATAAACATTTGTGATTTGTTTATAAACATTTGTGATTTGTTTATAAACATTTTGGGATTTGTTTATAAACATTTGGGATTTGTTTACAAACATTTGGGATTTGTTTATAAACATTTGGGATTTGTAAGTCTCATGGGGGGGGTAGGACCACTACCAGTTGGCCTGTAGTAAGTCTCATGGTCGGGGGGGTAGGACCAAGGGATTTGTGATTTGTTTATAAACATTTTGGTATTTGTTTATAAACATTTGTGATTTGTTTATAAACATTTGTGATTTGTTTATAAACATTTGTGATTTGTTTATAAACATTTTGGGATTCGTTTATAAACATTTGGGATTTGTTTACAAACATTTGGGATTTGTTTATAAACATTTGGGATTTGTAAGTCTCATGGGGGGGGTAGGACCACTACCAGTTGGCCTGTAGTAAGTCTCATGGTCGGGGGGGTAGGACCAAGGGATTTGTGATTTGTTTATAAACATTTGTGATTTGTTTATAAACATTTGTGATTTGTTTATAAACATTTGTGATTTGTTTATAAACATTTTGGGATTTGTTTATAAACATTTGGGATTTGTTTACAAACATTTGGGATTTGTTTACAAACATTTGGGATTTGTAAGTCTCATGGGGGGGGTAGGACCACTACTACTGGCCACATGAGGCCCCCACCTAGCTTCTTAATTTTGATCTCAAAGTGCACCAGATTGAAGCATTTTCATGGCAAATTTACAATTTTTATCCGGCGTGGCAAAGCAGGAGGGGGGGGGGCTCTGTATAATATGTTGCCTAGGGCCTCAAAAGGCCTAGAACCGGCACTGCTAACAAGCTAAAATGTTATTTGTAAGGCCCCCTGATTGGATGAATTATGTGTAACCACTTACCCACCTGAAAATGTTGTTTAGCGAGCTGGACAGACAGGGAGAATATTGTATCACAACGAATACTTTCACAATATAGAGCTATTCAACATTTATTTAAATATACCAACAACCAAAGAAAAAATCACTTGCACGGTTGCACTTTTAAGTTTACATTATTAGTGGCTTTCTCTAATCCATTCCCATTCACTGCAGGCAACCATGCAAGACCTGCAAACTGCCACTCGGTGGCGGTGTTTGACCACTTGTCGGGACGGCTGCAAGTGGCTGTGAACAGAAGAGCCATCTTTTCTGCAGTTTGCTCAACTTTGCTGTGTGTTATTTTAAACGTTTCGGCACTTTGGAGTCGACGTTAATAATCACCCGACATTTAGTGCCATTTGAAAGCATACATACATTCAAGTTAAATACAAAATAATAATAATAAACAAAACTGCACCGGAAGTGCTTTCGTGCCACGTCGGTTTATTAAACTGGGGTCAATTCACTTTTGCGATTCGCATATCCAGTCTAGAGCGGATACGGAAACCGCCCTACGTGCGCGCATGCATGTAGTGAGTCAACCTTAGTATATATTAATATATATAATATTAACATATAATATTAATACATATTAATATATAATATTAATATATAATATTAATATATAATATATAATGTTAATATTAACATATATTAATATGTAACTCTAATAAGCCAAGGAGTCAACATGTCCGGATACTGTAGGGCGGGCTCTAGACCGCATGTGAGCACTGAACAGTAAATAGTTACTTTTACACGGGGGTGACGCCGGATTTATACCTCGTCGTACGACTGGGCCGCGCTCTGAAAATAGCTGACCCACAAGCTCACACGGCACCGCGGACCTGACGCCTTGTGAGTTTGTAGGTCAGCTATTTTCAGCGCGCGGTCCCAGTCGTACGACGAAGTATAAATAATGATGCCTATAACGGTGACGTGTTTCCAGAAGTCACCGTAGATCAGTTCAATACAAGCTGTTGTTGTTGTTTTTTTATTTATTTGTTGGTTTGTTTGTGGTTTGATCATCATGCGTGTCACGGTTGTGTTGTGTTTTTTATTGATCGCGTGTGCGTGCGGCACGGAGTTGACGTTTGAATTAAATGACAACGACAAGCAGTGCTTCTACGAGGAGTTGGACAGCGGCGTCAAGTTTGACATCGACTTTCAAGTAAACTTCTAAAACATTTTAGGCTACTTCATTAAGTAGCAATACTAAATATGTAGAAATACTCTGTTACCAGTATAAGTAGTTGGCCTAGAAAAGTATTGACATGAAAATATTTACAAAACAGTAAGGCTACTACTAGACTATAGTACTAATTTAAAAGCATACTATACCTGTAGCCCCAGTATGTTCCCTCAGCACTATACGCTCATTCTGTAGCTCCGAGCTACAGAATGTAGGGAGAGAGGGCACATATGGGGCTAACTATAGCCTATACCTGCAGAATTATCCATATATCATTGGATTGTAATTATTAAATGCATTAAAGTGTTTATCACTTTTAATTGATAATTAAATTAAAACAAAATCTTTACCAGCTATAATTAATGTTTAACTGTGCTGTTGAATATTTAAATGTTATGGTGCTAACTTAATTATATAATAATAGCCTACACTATAACTTAATGTATGTGTGTGCTAGGCTATACCTCAGATAAATGTACTTATGTTACTTTATTCCACTGTTAAGTTGTATTAATAACATAGGCCTACTGTAAAATTATTTCTGTTATTTTAATCTTGTGTTAATTTAATCCACTCTTGAGTGTATAGCCTACAATACGATACTTATTAGACTCTATAGCAATGATAGTCTATTCTGTGATTAGTTTTTTAGGGAAATGAAGAAGAATAGAGAGAACAAGGAAGTAGTAGGGCCTTTACTGTTGTAAATGATATGACAGTTTATGGCTGCAATTTGTTCCTGTTTGCGGATGACTCTGCCCTGCTGGTCTCAGACAGGGATAAATTGCAGGTTGAAAAGGCCCTCAGCTCTGAACACAGTAGAATCTGCACCTGGCTTGCTGATAACAAACTGTCAATACACCTGGGGAAAAAACTGAATCCATTCTCTTTGGATCAAATACTGTAGTAACTTCAGCAAGGCTGACGGCTTCTCAGTTAAATTGGGTGACAATGTTATCGCAAGAAAAGACAAAATTACCTATAGGCTACCTAGGTTAAATCGTGGAGGCAAATCTTTCATGTGATAAAATGGCTAACAATATAATCAAAAAAGTCAACCAAAGAACAAGATTCCTGACATGTACAGTCAGGATCTCCTCACTCGTCAACAAAAATACTTTGAAGACCCTAACAGGAGCCCTCATACAAGGTTTCTTCGATCAACAATGCATACATCTCATGGTACCGCAGCAACTCAAGGCCCTAAAAACAAGGTTCCAAACATCCCAAAACAAATTGGTCTTAGTGCTTTTTCTGTTTTTTTCCTCTTAGCAGACTCATTGAACTGTACCAATTCTACAAACTGTTAATATAATTATCAATCAATTAAAGGACAGGGGAATACAGGTCAGATATTAAAATATTAGTAGAGTGAAATGTGAAATGTCCTCTTTGTGTCGTTAGGTCATTGCTGGGGGTAACTACGACGTGGACTGTTTTGTGACGGACCCTCTGAACAACGCTCTCTACCAGGAGAAAAAGAAACAGTACGACAGCTTCAGTCACACCACCACCATGAAGGGAGCTTACAAGGTCTGCTTCAGCAACGAGTTCTCCACCTTCTCACATAAAACCGTCTACCTGGACTTCAGAGCCGGGGACGAGACACCCCTCCTCCCCGACATGAACCGAGCAACGGCACTCACCCAGGTAATAATAATATACCCGTTTTATTAGAATTACAATTTACAATTTAGGCATTTAGCAGACGCTCTTAATCCAGAGCGACTAACGGTAATAATAATACATAGTATCGGCTCGCCTTGCCTTTACAGTTTACTCTGGGTTTCCATCCCACTGTCCCGCTGTCACCTTGTACAGTTATGCTTCATCCACTCTAAAACAGTGAGCATAAGGGAACAGAATACACACAAAGACTTAAAACTAAATGAATGCAATACAATGGTCCATTTATTGCTAGACATAGTTACATTTCAGTCAGAACTCGTGAATAGATTTGACCAATATTTATTATAGAATCAGAATGTGCATATAATATATTATCTTGGCGTTCGGTTCTGCTGCAATTTTCTCCCTGCTCGGCACAATTAAACACCATCATTAAACATAAAGAACAGGGAGATAGATATACAATAACAACCCCCCATGGGGAACAGAAATAACAGAGCCCAGTGCCCACCGGTGGTGGTGGGAGGAATACTGTCTTCACTTTCTGACATGGCAGGTGAGTTGTCTGTGCTAAGCAAACAATAACGAGGAACCATTTGCAGACCATATGCAACACCAGCAATTAGGCTACACACGGGAGAGGTCTCACAAATAAAAAATGCAAATATAAAACAATAACTTTTGGCTGTAATAACAACCACAAATTGCGAGATTCAATAGTTGCCTGTGTGTAGCTAGTGAGGATTATCTTACAGCATTACACCATTTAGTTTCGTCTCAGCCCTGCTTGGCCCTACATGGAACTGCTGTCTCAGGCAGAGAAAAGTACATGTAGTACTTGGCTCAAATGGAAAGGCAAAAAATACTTTCAACCCCAACAACACCCCCAGAGGGTAACAAGACAAGTCACCCCTTTTCCACCTCCAAGTATCTCAGAGTGCACGAGACACGAGTGCACCCAGGCGGACACCTGGCGAAAAGACAATTATGTACTACTCAAATGAGCCAACACCAGGATAATAATCATAGCATTTTGGCATAAAAAAGCAAACAAAAAAACAGCAATTTATTTTTTAATACAAACTTTAGTCTACTCTCTACTGTAACTGAATTCCAAAGTCAAGTGTATATATTGTGAGTTGTCACAATGCATCTGTATTTTGCAGAACCAAAGCAGAGTAATAAACTCTGTAAATTGCTTCTCACAGTCCAGCTAACCTGCAGCTACTTTGTCCCTCCCAGTGGCCTTCCCAAGTGTCACCAGGCTTTCCACAGAGACAGTTTTTGTCCCAAAATGACTAGTGTGATCCAGTCACAAATTCTGCAACTAATATCTGTATGTATTTCTGTGAAGCCTTGACTGTGACTTGCCTGTGACTCCTTTGAATTGAATTGACAATGTTATTGTTTCTCCTGCTGATCTCAATCAATAGCTGTGGTCTATACTGGCCAGTCGATTGGCCAGTCACCTTGGTAAAGGTTTAAATGGATTCTTCTCCCTCCTCCTCCAGATGGAGTCTTCGTGCCTCTCCATCCACGAGATCCTGAAGGTGGTGGCAGACTCCCAGACGTGGTACCGGCTGAGGGAAGCCCACGACCGCATCCGGGCGGAGGACCTCCGTGAGCGTGTGGGGTACTGGTCCATCGGCGAGGCCATCCTGCTGTTTGTCGTCAGTATCGGACAGGTCCTGTTGCTGCGGAGCTTCTTCAACGAGCCGAAAGGCACCGTTACGGCCAGCACATAGTCAGAGTGGGCCGATGGGATTTTCACACTGGCGAGTGTAAATGGTGACGGCACACATCCTGTGTTAAGTCAGATTTATGCTTGGTTGTGTACAGGATATAGCCGATGTACAAGCTCAAAATGCACCATGTTGCGACACGTTTTGAGGTTGTAGATCAGCTCTATTTTGGACGCACGACAACGGCATGCAACAAAGTATAAATCAAGCCTTACTTTTCAGCACAAATTGTCTTAAATAGGTCTAAAGGGGCATTAAACTTCAGGCTAATTTAATTTCCAGTTCAGGTTCAAAACTACAGCAGATTAATAAGCAACACCGCTACCACTATTCAAATTAATAACAATACATTTAAGTGTGTCCATGCCATTAGTATTCCAATGTGCAAGTATAGACATATTGATCAGTATTGCCAATGCACTTTGACACACCTAAATCAAGCACACCCATTATTAGTTTGATAAACTACAGCAGTGTAGCACCTTACGGTTATATCCAGCCTACCATGTTTTTACTTGCATGGCCTTGTTTTCAACCTGAACTGGAAAACTAAATTCAAAATCAGACTAAGGTTTTATCCAAGTTTAAGGCGTCTATCCATACGTTTTTCCAGAGTTATACAACACATTTTCGTCATTTTGACATTGATTGTTTGACATCACTTTCATCCTAGCTATGACGTGTCGTGCAGAGCACAACCGCTCCACATGTACTCTCTAGTCTAGAATACAATTGACTTTGATTAACCTTTTATTCTTCACAATAAATCCTGGATTGTAACTTTAAACATGTGCTGTAATTGTGAAGTCACACCAGATGTTTTCCCACTCCGCTACACTCATGATGAGCTGTAGATTAGATTAGGTTGTCTCCCTACCCCACAGAGATAGAATATATATTTATGAAAAATACTTTTCAATCGACAGTTCTGTCTGGTAACAAACCATTCACATACTTTAGTAGTTGTTTTCTTGCTTATTTCTCGTCTGAGGTCAAGTTGCTGCAGTCTGTTCTGCTGCCTTATCGGAATGGGGGCCTGTTACCCCTTCAGTGGTTCTCAACCTGTGGGCCGGGAGAGTATTGCAAGTGTTCCCCCAAATAATTAGCAAAACACTTTGCATTAAAAACTGATACCAATATACTGTATAAGAACTTGAAGTGTACTATGTTGGTTTCATTGATCAAGGTGGAACACAAGCAATTGATTGATCTATTCTATACAATAAACATGCTCTGAAAATGCAGGCTGCCCACCCATCTGTCCACTTAACATGGCAGCCATTCGCCCTACCGTGTTAAGTGGTCAATATGTTCAAGTGGGCCTTGATCCAGTAAAGGTTGAGAACCACTGAATTCGTGGCATTAGAATAATTCCAGTGAAAGTGGCATGTGAGTAGCAACCAAAAGGCCTAGTTTTAATTCATCATTTTTATATTATACATGTTGTTACTGCTTTAAAATATGTGTGAAAAATACTCAAGTCTATTGAGCTCTGTCCTATACGGGTGCAACGGTTAATCAGAATGTTTGGTTGAATAGAAAAAAATAAAATAATTTTAATAGAATTATCGATTTGCAAAAATAGAGGATCTACGACTACAAGTTCTCAATGATGCAACGTGTTTGTAAATCAGCTATTTCCATTATTTTGCTTGACACCAATGTCCATTGTACGACAAAATGTTTCAGACTAATAAGTAGGTGATACAAAATCTACCGTATTTGAATTATTTCATGTTGATATAAATATAAAGCTTCTTGGTCATCGATTTGATTGAAACATTCATTGATAAAAGAAGATATTTGCAGGCCTACTCTGCTCTAGCCCTTTCACACATGAATTTACAAGACTGTTTTTTTTTGCATTCCAAAATGTAAGTTGAATGTTTACTGCTCTTGGTGTCCTGTTACTGTACATGTCAACGCTGTCTGGTTGTTGAACAGGTTTGTTTACATGTACGTCTAATGATGTCCATGATATTTCATAAAGGGAAGTGTTAGATTGGATGCTGTGTTTCTGTCTTGAATTGTTTGGTATTAATTGATCAGTGTGGGTCTCTTCATGCTTCAAAGCAATGCTTTGTCTGTGGAGAGGTCAAATAAACCTATATGTGAAAAGGATATTTACTGTTTGGGCTTTTTTCTCAGTTTCAAAACTATTTTGATAGTCCTACAGTACAGTATGTGGGCCTATCATACGTTGCCACATGTTGCACCTTACTGTATGTAACCTCATGTACATAGCTTACCGTGTCGTGTCATATGTAAATATATTTAGATTTTTCTGCTTTTCTCCTTGCTCTCCCTCTCTCTGCACACCCCTTATTCGTTCTTTTCTGAAACCAACTAAATGATGAGCTTGCACAAAAATTAATTTCACTCACTGATATACACCTGTCTGTAAACGTGTGGTGTCACTGCTGTGACAATAAAACTGATTGTGAATCTGAAGTGATGAAACAAGAATTGAGCAGACAAAATTGGAACTGGAACACTGTCAAACTCCAAGCAAATACATTGGTTCTCTTTAATGATTGGAATAAATTAACCCACTGAACTTTACTAAAGGTCTGGAGAGATCGAGATTCTGATTCTGAGACTAACACGTACACTATGTATTGGCTTGGCTACTGACTACTGTACAGCCAGGTACAGTATAGCAATAATTAGGCCTACTCACCAAATAGGCCATATGTTTAACTTGAACAATGTTTTTATTATTAATAGTAGTAGTAGTTGTAACTGCTCCTAAACCATCTTCATCTGGTGCAGAAATAAGACAACCCAACTGATATCACGAGGGCTTTTATTTATCACAAACAAAAAGTTATATTGCCATTGTATCGTGTATTTAATACACGATACAATGGCAATATAACTTTTACAGACACCAAACAAAACAACTGGGAACATAGCAGCGCCTTCTGCACAGACTTTTAGTAGTTCAGTTAAGTTCTTGTTCTTTTGTTATATTATTTTCTTTCTTATCTTTTGTGGAGACTCTCTGACATGAAAGAGCTAGCTCCGATCTCTTCACCTCTGCTCTGTTTGTTCTGCCCAAACATGCCCAAACCCAACAGGTGATTGAAATGAGGTGATAGCTGCTTAGGTGAGCCTAATTCAACCTGCCCATGAACCAGACAAACAGACAACAAATACAGAGCACAGTAGATGGCACTATCTCAAGTTGGCACGGGAAATAAAGTAGCGCCTACCTTGAAACGTGGTGTGTGGTCAGTGTGGATCGTCAGGGAAACACTGACCAGATCATAACAGTCACAATGCCTCCTAGCAGGCTAGCAGTAGGCTACACGCACGCGCCCGTGCAGGCGATGGTCTATACGCTCATTCTATTGGCTGAACAGCAGCGCTTGTTTCCGTTCACTTTCCCCAAGCGGGTTGAATTCCGAGCGCGGCTCGCTTTCTTCATTCCGTTCATTCATAAAAAGGATCGACCGTCTTCATTGATTGATCAGCCGTTCACCATGGCGGGTTACATCCGAGCTCTAGTCACGTCCATCTCCAGGAGGACGGCTGCGACTGTGTCGGAGAAGACCCCCCGCGGCCCCGCGCCGCTGCTGCATGATCGGGGTGGTCTTCAGCCATCAGCATCAGCATCATCAAAGTCTCCTACTGCAGCAGAATAGATACTGTGAGTTTATCCAAACTCATCATCATCATCTAACCTCATTATTTATACCGTCGCATTTTGCTCCTTGTCCTTAATCATAAGACTGGATATGAGTCTGACTCTGACTGCCATAAAGGATAAAGCTATAGCCTATTATGCAACCGGTAGCGGTGGCAGAATGAGCGCTGGATATAGGCTAATCTATCGTAAAATCGTAACAGCATTGCAAGATAATAATATTAACACACGTCTCACACACACACACACACACACACACACACACACACACACACACACACACACACACACACACACACACACACACACAGTGCCGGTTCTAGGCCTTTAGTGGCCCCAAGCATATTATGTGCCCCCCCCCCCCTGCCCTGCCACGCTGGGGGGGGGGGGGGGGGGGGGGGGTCCGGGGGGGCGTTTACCATTACCGGTAATATGCAGTGTCCCGTCTAAATACACAAATAAAGTAAAAGCTAACACAGCCTTCCCCAGTAAAACACCCTGGCCAAAACTCCACATGTCTTAGACTCTTCTCCCTCATCCTGGCTCCCAAACTGAAATGACCTCTCTCTCTCAGTCAGAACGGCAGACACACTATCATCCTCCACCACAGTCTGAAACCTTACCTCTTCAGACTCTATCACACCCCCTAGCACTCCTCAGTTCTTGTTATATGTTTTCTAGTATGCATTTTATGTTATTTACATTATACTGTTTCAAGTGTTTGTCTGTTCACAAAGGTTAAGAATATGTTTTTTAGAACATATCCAAAGGGAGACTTGTTGGGTGTCATGGGACTCAGCTCTGGGCCACTGATTCCCCCATTTCTATTCTTTAAAATGATAAAAGTGTCTCACCTGGTAAAGAGCACATATACCACATAGACAAGGGAGGCTATAAATTGTTAAATGTTTTGCAGCATCAAGGTGGCTCAGCCGGTGGTGGAGATGGACAGAGATGAGATGACCCGCATCATATGGGAGTTCATCAAGGAGAAGGTAGTTCATTACTCTAATTAACTGGTATGTGAGTCATGTGTGGGGGGAAATACTCATTACATTATTACAAAAGGGGTACTGTCTCTCCTATTTTACTAGTGGAGTTAGTTTGATGTCTGCCTCGACTCCATCTGTCTTTACTATACAGGTGACAAACAAACTTGTATTATTGTCATGTGTTCCACAGGAACTACAAGCCACAGTTTGACAAGCTAAATATCTGGTATGAGCACAGACTCATTGATGACATGGTGGCCCAGGTGTTGAAGTCGTCTGGAGCCTTCGTCTGGGCCTGCAAGAACTATGATGGAGATGTGCAGTCCGATACTCTGGCTCAGGGTGAGTATGCCTTCACGGTTCACCTGGTTAATAGTTCATCATATGACATGTCCCAGGCTGAAAATGGCTCATCTACAAACATGTCGCAATAGCCAAATCCCAATACTTAAACATTCATCCTTGTATGCCCTGCCTCCGAGCGTGAAGGCAAGTAGGAGAGGCAACGATGGAGGAATCTATCGGGTATGTTTAAAGGAATGAGAGCGCTCCTCGCTCAGTCAGCATCATTTTGAAGAAAAAAATGACTTGTCAAACAGCTGGATCACTGGACCACAGTGTTGCCATGTGGAGGAGGAAAATTGATATTGATAATGTACTTCATACTTGATGTATCCCCGCTGACCCTTGCGTGGATTGGGCAGCCTCCATTCTCCTCATTCTTGGCTCCTCCAAAAGCAAATTAAGCTTAGGAACGCAAATAATTTCCCGGTCACGACGGAGAACTGAGTATGTGAGGAGGCAAAAAAAATAGTTCATGAGTGAGTGGGGGTTGACTATTAATATGTTTTTGTATGTATATGTGTATTTTGTATCTGAAAATGGCATGTGTGTCTGTAGGTTTTGGCTCTCTGGGCCTTATGACATCAGTGCTGGTTTGTCCTGATGGCAAAACCATCGAGGCAGAGGCTGCCCACGGCACGGTGACCAGACACTACCGTGAACACCAGAAGGTAAGGAGCTACACCTTTCTACACTGTTGCTACACATTGGGACACTAGGATTGGTGGAACCTGTTAACAATCGTTTTTGCCGTTTTCACGCAAACAAAGAAGGGTATACACAAGTGTGTGTGTGTGTGTGTGTGTGTCACCTACGGGCCTGTAGCCACACTACAATCCATGACGGACGAAGTCCGACATACACAAACAAACAAACATTCACAAAGCTGCAGCGACTTGTTGAAAGGCACAGGCCGGGCGTCCAGTGAGGAGCAAGTTACAGTAGTTACGTTTTGACATGACTGATGTCTGGATAAGGAGCTGGGCTGACTCCTGGGTGAGGAAGGGTCTGATCCTTTCCAGGACACCACCAAGGTTCTTGGCTGCCTGAATCACCAGTGTGTTGTCTATGGAAATAGTTAGATCCTGGACAGCAAACCTTTCCAAGAAATCTGGTAGGTCCGGTCAGTCAGGTAGGAGGAGAACCACTTTAGTTCCGTCCCAGCAAGGCCTAGGTCAGCAAGGGTTTCCAGGAGGTGGTTCACTCTGCTGCCAGAGTAGGTCCAGAGAAGAATCAAGACTGCAGAGTGGGAGGCAGTATACTGCAGTATAGTATACAGTATACTGCAGTACAGTATACACTATACTGCAGTATAGTATAGTGCAGTTTCCGTGGGCCAGTTTGAATCCTGAGCAGGTTGTTCTGTAAGAGATGGAGAGAAAGCTGGTTGGAAACAACACAGGAAACACAGCCTTAGTTATGTCGCACCAAGACAAAATCACATTTTGCACTGGCACTCAGAATTATTCATTGACTTTATTTTTCTCTGTATTCTAGGGCAGACCCACCAGTACTAATCCCATCGCCAGCATTTTTGCGTGGACCAGGGGCCTGGAGCACAGAGGCAAACTGGATGGAAACCCTGATCTGATGAAGTAATATAGTGATATTTGATATTTCTTTTCTATGTAATTTATCTTTCCTACCTGCTGCAATCATTAATATTCCATGTCAACCCTGCAGGTTCTCTCAGACATTGGAGAAGGTGTGTGTGCAAACGGTGGAGAGCGGTGTGATGACTAAAGATCTGGCAGGGTGCATCCACGGCTTGGCCAAGTGAGTTTCTAGACTTTTGTTAAAGCAGCACTATCTAACCTTCCTCTTCTACCTGGGATTTGAACCCAGTTTCCTGCACGAGTGCTGCAAATTTTACAATTGAGCTGAAAAGGATCTCTGTGAGGTTCTCTTTTCTGATTGTATAAAACTGGTATCCCAAACTGAAAATATATTTTCGCTTTTCAAGAGCTGGATAGACAGGGATAACTCTCGCTCTAACTCTGATCAGAATATAGACTTTTCATTAAAAGTGTATAATATACACTGTATAGCAACTTCATAATATTCTAATTACCTCTAAAGACAAAGAAATAAGGCTGTATAGGTCAATGTCACTGTTAGGCCTAATTATGTGTTTGGTCGCTCCCAGACAACCTTCAAAAATGTCTTCCCATGAAGGAATATAGAATGTGACATTAACGACGATTGATGCTATTAAACTCTGACCTTGCAGCTGCAAGCTGAATGAACATTACGTCAACACGGCAGACTTCCTGGACGCTATCAAGACCAACCTGGACAAAGCTCTGGGCAAGTGAGGCGGCAGTTCACAGTTTAGATTCAACCATCATATCATTATAGAAACCTCCAATAACTATCACTCTAACAAACTACACGGTGCAGACACAAGTCTGTTGTTTTATTTTTTATTTTTAGAGTTTGTATGAACGTTTTTAATTTTTTTATGGTTGCTAATGGTCCATTTACCTCACTGCCTGAATTCATTAATTCATATAAAAGGGATTTAATATTAGATTATGGAAGTGGAAACAAATTTTGCCCATTTCACTGAAATAATAATGGTGCAATAATTGTGCTTTTGTATTTTAAGAATTGTGTACATCAGCGATTCCAAAACTGTGCGCTGGTGCCCACCGGTGGGTTGAGGGGATATTGCAAGTGGGCCCCCAAACAATTGGCAAAAGATATTGATATATTTTTTTAAAACCTTGGAAAGTTTAATCGTCGTAATACGAATAAATATAGGAACTTAAAGTACACTTTCATTCCATGTTAGTTCCATTGATTCAAGGTGGAACACAATCAATAGATTGATCATTAAAATAAACATGCTCTGAAAATGCACACGGTCCACCCATCTGACCTCTTAACAAGGCAAATGGCTGCCGTGTTAAGTGGTCATGGGTGTGCCAGGCACACTTCCGAGATTTTCAAGGGGGCCCTGATCCAGAAATGGTTGGGAGCTGCTGGAGTACAGTGTTGATAACTTTTTTATGTCGTGTGTGTGTAAATTTAATAAAGTCAAAGACACTTACTTGTTACAAGATTGTACTGTTTTGCAATAGACCCATGCGTGCTCCACTATTATACAGTGTGTAGCCTACTTAGTACTTACTGTGCTGTATGAAAGACATAACAATAAAGATATTGTACTCTAAATGCATTGATTTAATATAAGGTGCTATGCTATAAGTAAGGTACATTGGTTGCATGCAATATACTAATCATCATCGTATGGACATGTTCAACAATAGTATGTTTCATTTCAGACATACTATAGGCCTACAAATGAGACACCATGGAATGTTAGGAAAGTGTCCCATCTTGTGACAAAGCAGAGGTACTACAGTACATACCGGTATACATGTTCCTGATTGTATTGTTTCTTGTCTTGCTTCACATTGAAACAGCAGACATTTGTAACAATTTTAATTGTGGAAAGACGTCCTGCTTGATATGTAACCTTAGACCAATACCCTCACAAAAAACATGCAGTAATCTTGGCTGGTCTCTAAACTGCAGAGGAAGTGTAGCGCCCAGGATTACATTAGATAATTGACACTGGGTAAAAAAATGGGTTGCAAAATCGTGGGATAAAAATTATTTATATTAAAAAAAGGATTAATACACAAGTATGCAGTCACACCCAGCTAGCTCAGAGTTAAATTATTTTGGATTCAGTCCAGGTGTAACTGTTTACCTTTAAATTACCCGCACCTTAAGGCAAACCTCCCAAGTGTAAAAGCACAGTAAATGATCTTCTGTTCATAGAGCATTCACATTATCAGCTGCAGAGGACCAAAAGTTCTGCAGTAGCCATGCAACCTCATATTTGACCACCAGATGACAACATTGTTATAAGACACCGGCATTCAGATTTGAACCTGCATACATACTCCTAACGTTTTGCTTTATGCTCTATTTTATACTTAAGCTCATGTATTAATTACACCATAGATTGGCTATTTGTGCAGGTTTGAAGTGGTCAAATGCCCAAAGCAGCAGGTACATAAGTGGTTCAGTCTGTATGTAGGCCTATGCCATAATGGTATGTCAGTACAAATACTTGGTTGAAACTTTCTACACACAATCTTCTAGGGACCAATATCTAAAATCCCAGCCAAATAAACCTTTGTACTGTTTGTACACCAATAAATAAAGCTGCCAAGAGCCAATGAGCCAAAAAAAAGGTGAATAACAACAGGAACGCTTTCTCATAAAACCACAGAAATGTGTAGGTGAAAACAGAACGGGTGCTAATTTCACAAATTTCAGACGTGAATTGGATTTCCTTTTAGTCTGCAGTCTGTTCCACTGGGGAAACAAAGCATTTCAAAACCATTCCTTTTAGTGAAAATAGCTGATCTACAATGCAACACACTGTGCGCTTGTAGATCTGCAGTATATGGAGCAACAATATATACTATATATATTTGGACAAATTGAAAAGACACATTCTCCTTCCTTTAAACTAGAGATCCTTTATTAAATAAATCATGGTCAATATCCATGAGGTCTCAGTTTGATATTCCTCATTCCAAAAAGAAAACAAAAAAAACAGAGCTAGACCATTCCTGTGGTATTAGTGTGCATATCAACGCTGTCAGTCTGTCTGTCTGTCCTGCATGGCAGGACAGGGGGAGGTGACTGACTGGATTCCCCAAAAAACACAACTATGAGCAGCATCAGCACGGGGGTCCATCCACTGTCAATTCAACACACAAGTCACAGGGTTCAGAACCGACAACCTCCCTGTGATGAGAGCTTCATTTCAACCATATCTTCATATACTGTAATTGGTCAGATGACACACATTTCTGTCTAGACAGTATATCAGAGTAGGGCTATGGACAGTTCAGAAAGCTGCCTACCAATGACCTCATCGATGGGGATTCCAAGCTAATACAGAGTACAGCCTTTTGTATTATTGTAATAATAATAATAAAAGCTTGAAATCACCTGCTTAAAGATGGTGGTAGGAAGGTTTCTAAACTGTCCACAGCCCTTTGGCCCCTTTTCCACCAAAATAACTTTAGTTCTAGAACTGGTTCCATTCTAGATTCTTGGAACCCTGGTGGCTTTCAGGTTTCCACCAGTTTCAAGCAGCCATTATAATTGGCCATTGTAATTAGGTTCAATTCCAGACTTTGCCAGCAATGTGTCGAATATGACCGGTCGAAGTGTCCATTTCACGGGGGAAATTCAATCGTCAATGGCGGTTTCCCTTTTTGCTTTTGTTAATATCGCATCTGCATTTTCCAACCTGTAGAATAGTGACACACCCACTACGATTTGCAATCATGTTATTTGTAAATTCTATATTCATAATTTGTTCGTGTTTTCTGTGTTATACATAGGCTTATTGCCTCCTCCTGGCACTTTTCTTTTATATTTTGTGTAAGGTATTTTTTTTTATTATAGTTTAAATACTTTGTGCTAAATACTGGTAAATCAAATCAAAATCAAATTTCCAGTTCAGGGCAAGAAAAAAAAAAGCCAAAACAGAGGAAACACTGAATTGGTTCAAGATTAGGCAGGGGAAAAAGAACATAACCGGTTCAACCCCGGTGGAAAAGAGGAGTGAGTAGACAAAAATGGTGCCATCTTATACTGAGCATTAGTGAGAACCAACTAATTAAGGTTTAAAATAGGTGAAGTGCTGCTTGAAGTCAGACACCACCATACAGTAAAAAATAAAATAAAAATGATGAGCTAGTTAGATGGATTTCTTTTTTATTCTTTCCCAGGGGAAAGGGTGCAATTATTTTAGATGACACACACACTGTTGCACACCTGAAATTTCAAATTATGCTTTAATTATAGCAATAAAATATCAATATATTGAATATCAATCTTCATGTTATATCAATGAAATGAAACATTGATATTAAAATTACACTAATCAAATTCTTGCTCACCACACTTGCTGTCCCACAAAATGGTTCCATGAAAGTGTGCACATTTTTGGGATGACGCACGTCGCACACCACTGCACATCAAATCTGTTGCGTCTTTTGTCAGTCGTCAAACGATAATGAGCGCACCAGACTTTGTGTGCAAAGGTTGAAACGTAATTGAACGTGAATTGAACCCAGCGCTGATTATACAAACGAACAGAACATGTCTGATCCTCTGTACGAAGAGCTCGCAAACAGCGAACTATCCATCTCACTGAAACAGCCATTATAAAAACCTACGGAAAAGGCAGATCATCTGTCTGTGTTCAATAATATCGTTGTCATTAACCACTTAAACCAGTGTTGACCCTCAACGAAATGTCTTTGCCAAAAATAGATGATATGCAAGCCCACAACACGTTGTGAGCTTGCAAATTGTCTATTTTTGCCGAATGTTTGCCTCAAATAGGTTGGGGTTTTTAATTTAGAGTTGTCAATTAGCCTCCTCTTTGAGGAGACCAAGTTCCTCTCAGTTACTCACAGAAAACAGCCTTGAGCCTTCGCAGGAAAATAAAATAAAAAACTAAACGCCAGGTTTTTGATGAAAAGTGCATTGTACTTAACTTGTACTTGTTCTCACTCTGTAATTATTCACAGTAGTGTATTTGTACTACAGGGGATAGATTGTTCATGTAAAGGTAAACAAAAAAATATATTAACCACTTAGCCTTGGACCAAGACTGACTTTTTGTCTTTTATTTTTATATTACTGACATTTTGTAGTACACTGGATGCTGTTTTTAATGCCCTAACTTCTCTGGTATAAATCAGAAATATAAAGTGCTTTCACTAAAGCCACAGATGTTACCCATTGCATCAGGCCCTTTGTGTTCTGTAATATTCCATGTTTAATCCCATTCGTGCCTGAATAGCAATGTATTCCTCTCAATGAGTGTAGTGGTGCTGTTGCAGCAGGTGTTACACTCAATGGCAATGAGGAAATACAGAGAAATTCAGGCACAGATGGGATTGTAAAACACCTCTTTATTAGGTTAAACACTTTTTATTTGGAATTTGTACATGCATCACTGTTAGTCTTGGTCAAAGGCTATTTATGTAAAAGGTAAACACGTAATTTTTTAATTAAATAAAACGTTGGGTAAACACACTGAACTCTGCGTAATCGTTGTACAGTGGGGAGGGCTTCACATGTCAGTGATGTGGTAGTCTAGTGCCAATTGACATTGAACTGTAGCAACTTTGGTAGTAAGGGATCCCTGGAGAGAAAATGGCTTGCAATGTACTCCGCACGCACACACAAAGCACATGATTCCTTCGTATTCAAGAAGGGGTAGGAGACAATTATCTACTATTAGGAATTGTTAAGTAAGAGCATTCAAACCAATGAATGACCAAATGAGTATGTTGTGACTACGTATCAAATGCTGGATATACAGAGTAAATAGCTGAGACGGTGGAGGCCCAGTTGCAAACTGGCTGGCACTTTTAAGTAAAAAATATAAGGGCATACATTTTTTTTCTTTTGTGACTGAATGAAATGGTAAACAAAATGTCAAGCACATCAAATGTAACTGTGATGCTCCGTGACTGACACTTTTTCATTTCTTCTTTTTTTTCCTCTTTTAAATAACCGATACACACGACATACAGATTTGTCCGTCAGAAACGTTTCTTTTTTTTTTAGAGTCTAATACCGGTGGAGTAATAAATCCAAAAAGGAGCTCCCGTCCAGACCACTAAAGGTCTCCGTCTTTCTGTTATCAAACAACAGAGTTGAAATAACGTCTCCTTTATAAGTGCGTCTCCTCTCACTCTCTCTCTCTCCCGTAAAGAGTTCTAGCAGTTCTGGGCTCTTGGGAGGAGGTCAAAACAAAGAAACGATAAAAGCATCTCAGTGTCTTTCTCCCAGAGCCCGGACAGCACCTCCAGCAAGGAGGGTGGGGGTATGGGGGTCTTCAGAAGAACCACGTTCCTCTGAAGGAGCTTCAGTCCCTCATGGTGTAGTGTAGGCGTTTGTGTCCTTCCCAAAGTTGTAGTACTCCTCCATGTCCTCTATGTTGGCTGTGGTCAGCTTAGTGAGGTTCTGGGAGCCACTATTGTCCATGTTGTCTGGTGAGGTGAAGTTGAAGTTTTGCCCTTCATATTCTCCCTGGTTCTCCAGTTCTGGAAGCGCTAATAGGGCAAAAAAACCAAAACAACAGCAAGTAAATAAAAGTGGTTGTTTTTGTGTATTTATTAACACGTTACCATCTTTGTTGTTACAAATACTGCAGACTGCAGTTATGTAGTAATTAAAGGGGCTGTTTGGTTAAAATAATTGTTTAATGTATATTAGAGTTCTAAACGGGCCTGAAAATTAGGGCCCGGGCTGAACCGGACCAGAATTGGGCCCAGCAAGAGCAATTACCATAATTCTAGGCCTCAGATCGACCCAATAGTCTGAGGAAACACGCACGCACGTGCGAAAATCTTCCATGAATCATGGATGAATACTATAAAACGACTCACCAGGCACTAGGCTACTACAACAGACAATCGAAAAATGATGGTACCTTCACAGTGCATGGTTTCACATTGTAAAAAAGTTAATTTGAACGAGCCCACAATCAATTTAATCTATTAATTCGTCGGTGCATCTTGCCCAACAAGCATCAACAAACTAGTTCCTGGAGCTGGCAGTGGGATTTCAGAAAGAAAACTCACAATGATATGACTAGTCAACGCAGATTTTCTACAGATCATCTACTTGGAAGTAGCCCACAGCATCACTCTTCTTACTGGCAGTTGGTGAAGAACAAAAAACACACAAAAAACAAAACAAATATTCCTCTGTTCTGTTCTCCCTATCTTGTTATCCCTCTTTAGCAACAAAGGGCGCACACTTGTTTGTTATAGGTTGTAGATATAGTATGCTACAGTATATGGCCCGGCCCGACCAATTAGCATACATTATCAGACCGGGTCGGATCCGGGCTGGAACTGAGAACTCTATCCGATATTTCCAATAGCAGTCATTGCTTTAGACCTAGTAGTTTGTTCTGTAACAGGAGTCTCCTCATCTCTCTGGCAGAAAACACCTCATCAGGAGAGAGAACTCCACAAAGATCATTTGTCCAACTTCCAGTTCCAATTTTGTCTGACTGCCCTTTGCTTTTGTTTCATAACTTATAATTTCACTTGTTTATCCTGTGTCCTGTATGCCTTCTCTCGTGATTGGATGTTAGTATCCTGACCTGAAACTCAATGTCCTGTTTACTAAAGAGCTGGATAGTTGGGGAGACCCTTGTTACTCTCAAAATGACTGGATTGAATCGAGTCCCCGGTTCAATTCCCAGGCCGGGTGGACCATCATTTTGCTTAATATCACACCCCTGCTCTCTCTCCCCGTTTCCTGGCAATCTCCACTGTGTGACACAATCAATAAAGGCTCAGAAGTTTAAAAAAAATGTAGTTGACCAACATATACTGTACGATTGTTGAAAAAATGACAACAAAACAATATGAAGATGTAGGGCGCCATCTGTATTTTTGCCAATACAAATCAATAATCATTAGGAAACTTTCCAAATGATCAATGTTTGAAAGAGGCTTCGTTAAACATCCTAGCAGTAATATACTGTTTTGTCTGTACATGCCAGAGCTAGAAAGTATTAGCCTAATGTTTACTGGAAACATTAATTCATTGTAAAAATCAATGCAGCATCACTGAGGCACCTCCACGGTCAGCGCTGTGACATGCATCATTTACTTCATGGTGGTACACACGACAAGACATTTAACAAGAACATACTGTAACAGGGGAGATGGCAAAATGTCAATGTTTATTAGAATAAATACCCACAATTCTGAAAATGAGTGAAACCAGAGTGCAACTGCTGGCATGTGCTCTTGTGATATTACTGTAGCATGTCAGTCTACGTGATGCGATGGCATGTGGTGTGACGGCGGGTGCATGCTTTTGGTTAGACATACCATTGGTCCGATAACGACAACCTATCTCAAACACTAACTAAACCCTAACTTCCCACGGGGCAGCACACCTAAACCTGACCATAACCCTCTCCCAAACCTTAACGCACCCCTCACCAATTGACCTGAGATCAGATTCTAAAAATGTCTTCTACATCCTGACAGTTTTCTGAAAAAGCTATGTTTCTATGTCAGTCGTTCTTCGATTTTTCAAAAATAGCAGACCTACAAGCTCGTAGCGCGCCACTCGCTGGCGTTGTGAATGTGTGACCAAACCCTTACACTAAGTTGCACACCGGACATACTGTAGTTGATCTACAAGCTCATGTGTCGAATCGCACAAACCAAAAGTAAAATCAGGCATAAAGGACCACACCAATCACTATAACTATATCGTTGTTATGGTTGTGACGTGGACCCATTTTTAAATGATTACTGTTGTATTGCTTGGTGTGGTTAGCCCTTAACAGCTAGACAAGCACGTAACAAGCAGAGGAGAGCGGCAGGTCTTACCTTGTCCATCAGGCGAGACCTCCATTCCATGTTTGACCTTCATGTGTCGGCTGAGGTTGCCCTTCAGGTTGAACTTACTGGTGCAGTAGGGACACTTGAAGGGTTTACTACCAGCATGGAGGTGCATGTGACCCAGGAGGTTGTACATTCTGTTGAAAGACTTGCCGCATACCTGGAAAAAACAAATGTGGATCAGTGATGCACGATTCTTGCTCAATTGTCTCAATTTTCCTCCACAAGAATTGAGATCACAATTCTCACACGATTCTTCAACTAGTTCTGCACGCTTCTTTAGGAATTGAGATCGCATAGGTGTCTGAATCTCGATCACAATCTTTTATTCATATTTTGATTATTGTGCAGCACTAACGTGGATAAATAAAGTGACACACATACTGTACTTACTGCACACAACACCTTCAAAAACCTAGAATATGACCCGGGCCGGCCTAGCGGTCCGGCCCATCTTCTATCTGGATATGAATGCACAAGAAAATGTATGAAAAGAATGTGTCATAGACTTTGATTATTCACGACTAGGGAATGTCTGTTATGCAGTGTTGCATTGGTCATTGCACACCCCCTGCCGTCCCACCAAAGAGTTTCACACCGGGAGAATCAGTAATATACTGTAGTGTTTTAATAGAATATCAATACTTGGCGCCAGCGTAACGATAACATGTCGCAAGAGAAAGTACGACTTCCGTCCTGTGGACTGTATACATCAGAACGTCTGTACAAGTTAAATCATGTTCATTTTTAATCCTGAAAGTACACAGAAAAGTTACCAATGCCAAACATTAGTTGTGGGATGGGTCACATCTTGTAACCAATGCCAGAGCTTCTTCCATTAGCACATTTTATTATTCCGCATTCTGTGGCCTAGATGGATAACTTTCCAGAGTGTAATTAAGTTTAATTGAGGTTAAATTGCCCGAAATCAAAGAATCAGATCAACAGGGTTGTGATTTTCAATCATATCAAGTGCTAATGGCATCTTTGCAACTAATTTCACACACACGCACATGCGCACGCAGGCAGGCACGTCTCTAGTACCGACTCTATAGTACTATAGACAGATGTAGATCTATGTATTGAATCTAATCTAACAACAGTCTTTTCTTACGGGGTCCCTGGCACAAAATACATTTATTTTCAAATGGGGGTCCGTGGTCTTGGAAGGCCTTGGCATAGTAAATAAAGACCTTCTGCAGGTGCGTAGGAGAGAACAGACAATGTCTTTGTGGCATTCGTCTTTATGCTGAATGCCCCCAAAGAAGAAACTGATGTTGTTCTCCAATTGCAAGAAGACATCGGCTTGTCCTTCTGGCATAGTAACCTTGTAGGGCAGTCAAATTGAAGAATAAGTAGTCTCACAGTAAAAGCATGTACTTTGGGGGGAATTTTAATTGATGACAATTTAACATTCCAATGTCATATTAAAAAATTGGATTTAAAAAAAAGGATTTTATTTTAGAAATAAATTGTGCTTTTCCTTTGTCGCCAAGAGAAAACCGATTGAGGCTAGATTCTTTCCCTTTTTGGAGTATAGTGATCTGATTTACCGTACATGCATGCCACTCAGTGCCATAATGCTTTCACTGGTTAGATACAATGTGCTCTCAGGGTTGTCACAGGCTGCCAGTCTCTCACTCTCCATTCTACCTTGTTTGCCAGGATTGGGTGGGATATTACAAACACAATCCAGTAACTACAGTTCAAGAAACTCATTGTTACCGGGTACTTACTGTCCATAAAGCTCAAACTAAACTTGCCAAACAAGCCTTCATGTACACTGCCGTTGCAGCTTTTAATCAATTGCAGACAGATCTGAAGCCGGAGGACTTGATCCTTCTTTCTTTTTTAACCCCGACGGCCTGACGTCGAAATAAAAAACAAAATCTTCTAAATCCTGACAGTTTTCTGAAATACCTCATGTTTCTATGTCAGTGATAGTCAAAAATAGCAGACCTACAAGCTCGTAGCACCGAGCTTGTAGATCTGCTATTTTTCAATAGCTAAATTATAACATAACGTTTAAAACACCAAAAGGGGTTCCCGCCCAAAATGGGTTAATGCTTCTAGTGGTGCCATTATTCTTTTTGCCTTGTTACTCTGTTGCACTCTTATTTTAAAGGTTTTTGTGTAAATGTTTGTACATGTTTTTGTACTGCTGCTACCCTAAACAGGGCTCCCTCGTAAAAGAGATCTTGTATCTCAATGGGACTTCACCTGAATAAATAAAGGTAAAATAAAAACACAAAAGATCAAAAGAAGTCGTCCTGCACACGTCTTCATTTACACAAATATTTATTGAAGAAATAACGTTTTGGTCAACTGACCATCAGGCACAGCAGCTACCTGATGAATGTCAACTGACCATCAGGCACAGCAGCTACCTGATGAATGTCAGTTGACCAAAACGTTATTTCTTCAATAAATATTTGTGTAAGTGAAGACACACATGAAAATGTTTGAGAAGCACTGGTCTAGTTGAGCGAAGCGTTTGGACACAGACTGCCTCTACTAAGCGGCAGGGTTATTATAGTCAACTACAACTAACAGAATAATGAAAACTAGAATTGCCAAAAAAAAATTGTTGCCTGGAATAAAGTTGTGAATTTGTAGATCTGCTAGTTTAGCTATTTTCCTGACAAAACCACATATTACAAACACAAAAACTATTAAAAAAACAAAAATTAAGCTTTTGCAAAAAAGAAGACTGCAATGCATTCCTCCGCCCCACATTTCTGTGTGATCTCACTGCTGTTGTATCCTACTGTTTAGTGGAGACAGTGGAGCCCCCAAGCCCCAACCAATATCACTCTGGCAGCCTGGCTTCCCTTCCCCTAACACGGGCCGATTGTGTTTGTATATAGAATGATGCTCGACAAAGCCGGGATTCCAACCCCTAGACTCCGCCGTGGTGGGCAGGTATTTTACCACTGGGCAATCTAGTTTTAATAAACTAAATTAATAAAATAAAATAAATAATGAACAATGCAAACAGTAGGGAATGTTCACAGTGAGCAAACACAATCAGTGTTCACTGTTCACACAATCAAAAAAACAAAAAGAAATGGTCAGACAGAGTCTGATGAGCAGAGCCCCGGATAAGTGGCTACTGATTAGCACTTTGCAGCAGTAGGAGTAGCTAAATCTGGCATAAAGAAATAAAATAGAATATCTAGAGATTTGAACTTAAATACAAGATTGAGCAAACAGTTACTTTTTGTTTCTGTGTTCAGTCTAAGAAATGTTTATAGAGGCTGAGGGGACTCAGCCACAGACTATTTTGAGAGAGAATATCCTGCAATATTCAATACAATGTATGCGGCTAGCTAGCATCTTAACCCATTTTGGGCATGAACCCCTTTGGTGTTAGCATTATGTTATGCTTTAGCTATTGAAAAATAGCAGATCTACAAGCTCATAGTGCGCCACCGAGTGTCGCTGACATAGAAACATAGCTTTTTCAGAAAACTGTCAGGATGTAGAAGACATTTTTAGAATCTGATCTCAGGTCAGAATGGGTTAATGTTGACGCTCACCTTGCATTTGAAGGGTTTAACGGGCAGGTGGACGATCATGTGCGTCTTGAGGGTCTGCTTCTGGATGAAGCTCTTAAAACACACGTGACACTGGAAGGGACGGATGCTGTTGTGGATCAGCATGTGTCTCTTCAGGTTGGCCGACAGCGTGAACTCACGAGAACACACGTCACACTTGTGGCCTTTCATCCCCTGTGGAGCACAAAAACAATGACATTGAGTGGGTTACAGGTCATGTTAAATGTGTTGTAAGTGGTACCTTACGGAAAAAGTGGAAAATCTTCTTCACAGCTTTGCCCTCGGATAGAGATATTGGATTAAGATATTTGAGACATTCTCTGATATTTTGAATATTCACATTGACCCCATTGATCCTGTACTAATTATTGTGGGTTTGTCAGACTCCATTCCTATGTTGACGAGAGCACAGAAACAACTCCTCTCATGGTCTGATCACAGCAAAATTTTAAAAAAATTGACACACTAGAAAAAGGAGGCTCCTGCATTTAAACATTGGCTAAATGAAATGACTAGTACACTTCACCTTGAGAGAATCAGGTACTTCTTGAAAAACAAAGAGACAATTTGAAGGTTTGCTGCATCTCGTCTGTTATTGAACAGATTAACCAGGTATGTTCATCTCCTGTCGTGGAAAGATCAGATTTAATCAGTGTAAGAAAACAAAGCAAGGAATCTATTTCCTTCGCCGTTTATGATCCTTTGGGGCTAGTAGATGGATTCTTCTTTTGTTTTTCACTTGTTATTATGAGTACTGTATTACCACCTGGTATGGATGTTTCTCTGTAGCCTTAAAGTCACAAATGCAGCAACAACTAAACATTTGTTCAAAGATTGTTGGACAACCACTTCAGAGAGACTATACATCCACGTATGATAACAGCATCCTAAGGTTAGCCAGGAATATCACCTCTACTAGCCATGTTTTGTATGGAGAGTATAGGTTGCTGCCTTCAGGAAGGAGATATGGTGTTCCAGCATACAATAATGTCAGAATGAAGAAATCTTTTGTCCATCAGACGACTTTGAGGCTAAATCAGGTTTTTGGCCAGGACTAGACTGAGCTGTGGACATCGCTCTGTGCCCTTATGTCTCTATGTATGTAACTGTATTTTTATTTCTGGTTTTGTGTTATGTCAAATGTGTGTATATGTGTTGCATACAAGGCCGCTGGGCTGCAAGACAAATTTCAGTGCAAACTGACAATAAAGTACTATATGATTCATTATCATATCATATTTGAGTAGACGCACTTAATGGTGTGGTTGACTGTATCATCTTCATTTCAGATGTTATTGTTTTCCATGAGTATTTCCTCATCTTACTATTTTATTCTATGCAGTGTCACTGAGCAGTATGGAATTGAGGGTTTTCTGTTTCTCCGGTAAGTGTTATAGCCATTTATTCCCATAGTAATCTTTGAGACACTAGACTCGAGTGTTCAGTAACAGGGGTCTCCCCGTCTCTCCAGCTCTTTAGTAAACAGAATATACATTTTCAGGTCAGGATACCAATTCCCAGCAAAGTTCCCAGCAAAACTAGTTTGAATAGCATCAAAATCAGTTTAATCAGGCTCGGGTGGCACAGTGGTTAAGTCCTTGCCCATCACCACGGAGGTTGTGGGTTCAAAACCACCATGGTGTCGGGTGTTTATGCGTACATATTGGCCCGTATTCTGGGGTGGGTGATATTGGTCATTGCATGTACTCCTACGGGCTGGGACTTGTTGGATGGGAGGAACAGGCGAAATGCCTATGTCCTCCCGGTGGTGGCTCCTCACTGGCAGGTGAGTCAGTAGGATACAACAGCAGTGACAACTCAAAACATTTGTGTGGGGAGGAATCAATTGGCATACAATTGGCTGCACAGTAATTTTCAAAGAATCTTCAAAGTAGACATAGACAAGTGCAACATTTTAACAACACAAATCTTGTATGGGGTCCCCTGGCAGTGGCACAACATATTTTCAGATGGTGCTCCACAGCCAAATAAATATTAAGTTGGAGGTCCTTTGACATGACAAAGTTTGAGAAGCACTGGCCTGGAACATTTTGCCATGTGTGCTACAGAAGTTTTGATACCGTTGTCATAGAAACGGGCATTGGGCCAGTGCACAAGACCAACAATGGCTTCCAGTCTATTGGCTGGTGTTTAAAGAGCCAGCTGACAAATGTTCATGCACACATAATTAAAATATCCATATACTGACGTATTCCCTCGTTTATATGACCATATAAAAACAACATGGCAGCAATTTTAGGAAATATGCCTGAAAAAGGGCCTTTCTCTTCTACTGGACACTAGTAATTGCATCCTCGATTTGGAAATTGCAGTAGTTCATATTGTTGAACAATTCAATTAGTTCAATTATATAAAGAGCGACAGGGTTCAAAAGGACTAGCATTCTAATGTTTTAGGTAGTATTTGGTCTATGAATCAATTAAAGTAAAATATTATTAATTTCATGTTAAATGTATACTAAAAAGGACCATATCGTTTTATGTTTAGCTCACAGTCTAGAAGTCATACACCAAGAAGCTACACCAATTAAAACGGTGTGAGTGAGACATATATGAGTGGTTTGAATTACAGGTCACTTTTACAGACAGGTTTAATACACAGCCAGACGAGGCTGTCAGATCGCTATCCCACACACTGTCTGCACTACACATGTCTGTTCCTAGGTCAGCCAGTAGAGGGAGCAGTGATTGGATGCTACAAAGCAGAATGTTCTCAGCTTGCTGACTGTTGTACAATGTTCAAGCACATTCAACATGCCATGCCTATTTTGGGAATGTCTTTATAAGTTGTTTAATAATAATAATAATAGCTAACATTGTCAAAATGTTTCAAAACTGTCAATCTACAAGATGTGACACCTTGCTATCTTGTAGATCTGCTATTTGTCATACTACAAATTCTACATGATGCAAGGGGTTAGCTGGTTCAAGCTTTACTACCCAAATTCCATCAGATATAGCAGGACATTTACTGATACCTACTGTATGCAACTGTAAGCAACTGTAAATATTCTGTGATATTGGCAGATCTAGAAGCTCACAAGACATGTTTTGATTGAGTGCAGAGGGAAATAAGGAGCAGGCCAAGTATAGAACCCTGGGGGACTCCCTTGATGATGTCATCAATAGGAGACAATATACCCAGTGAGTGATTTTGCGTGAATTTGGCCACATTCAGCGGCTACTAAATTTCCTCATTTGGAAGCAAAAGCTCACACACAATCACATTTTATGTACCGGTATGTTAAGTCTGTCTCCAATTCACCGTCAATGGTGTGCCGCCAAATTGTGATGAGATTAGAGGCTGGGTTCTGAGGGAGGACATATTCACTGTGATCAGATTAGAGGCTGGGTTCTGAGGGAGGACATATTCACTGTGATCAGATTAGAGGCTGGGTTCTGAGGGAGGACATATTCACTGTGATCAGATTAGAGGCTGGGTTCTGAGGGAGGACATATTCACTGTGATCAGATTAGAGGCTGGGTTCTGAGGGAGGACATATTCACTGTGATCAGATTAGAGGCTGGGTTCTGAGGGAGGACATATTCACTGTGATCAGATTAGAGGCTGGGTTCTGAGGGAGGACATATTCAATGTGATCAGATTAGAGGCTGGGTTCTGAGGGAGGACATATTCACTGTGACTCAACGGACTGAGATCAAAAGTGTATAGTATATAATCATGCTATTGTGTTAATTATTGTCATTAGCTGTAATATCTCATCTTAATGCCATGTAAGACATCTCGTCTCCAGTACGATCGATCCAAGAGGAAAACGCAACCCAAAAATAGCAGATCTACGAGTGAGCTTGTAGATCTGCTATTTCTCAGCACACAACTAAGGCTTAAAGGAATACTTCACCCCTGAATTGTTATTGTCCATTACCTCCCACACAAAGCTTTGAATACGTCGGAGATTGTTTGTGTCGCATTCCTTTATGGTGAATGATGAATCCTGGCCCCCTATATTGATGAGAATAGGGAGCAAAACTATGTCAGAAATCAGTTTGTAAACTCCAAAACAATTCTCACAGTATTGTCCAAGTGTCTTGAAGCCAGTCTGTGTCAACCTGTGTTTGTTAAAATAAGTGTTAATAACTATATTCTGATAGTAATAGTTGCTATAGAGAGTATAACAGGGGTCTCCCCATCACTCCAGCTCTTTAATAAAAAGAAGAATTTAATCTAATCATATCAGTAGAATGAGTTTATACAGGATGCATGTTAAACAAGTTCAACTGGAAGTGACAAAACAAAATCATACAGCAGACAAAATTGGAACTGGCACACTATAATAATCCCTTTATTCTGAATGGATAAAATTAATGTGCCACCTGAAAATGTATTTTCTGTGCATTAAAGAACTGGAGAGACAGGGAGACTCTCTATAATATAGCAATAATTACTAGCAGAATATATGGCTTTAACTTAGTAAAAAGCTTTACATAGTAAAGTTTGATAGAAAATGCTTTTTTTAAGTACTGAGGAGAGTAAATGCAGTGTATGGGAAGTACTGAGGATATGACTGGATACATTACACTTGGAAGATACTGTAAGAGTTGTGTGAGAGTTTATAAACAGATTTTGATATGGTTTTGCTGTTGTTAAATGGCGATGAACAACGTATAGGCTGATTTTGAAGTTTGTTTTCCACTTCAGGTTACAAACTGCAGAAGGTAATTGAGAACATGGCTGGCTGCATAAGGGCACAGTCAAAATGAGATTCATATGCATCGTGACTCGAAACAAACGGAAGCCGAGACTTCAGACTTGTCCGTTTCCCAGGTTGTGGACAGCAAAGGCAAGAGTGCCGGTTTTCTGGTGTGTAGTTTGTTTTACTGTAGATTGGAGTGGTCTCGCGTTGCCAGACTGTTGCCTCTCCCAATTTTCAATGGGTTCCGTGATCCGTCATACAGACTGGAGCACGGAAGCTCTGATCAGGAGTACAATACAAGGGGAAGTGAAGCCTCCTCCCCACTTCCTTTTCGTCGCGCAAATGTACCGGTATCCTAATATAAATTCAAATCATCTAAGAATATATAGCTTGCTGCTTAGCAGAAATGGAAATAAAAAAAATATTTAAAAAAATATTTTTGTGGAAATTTGTTGGAAATCTGTTTGGAAATGACAACAGATTACTCGGATTTAGGGAGGTGTAGTTCCAGACTCTATGGCCCTCATTTATCAAAGCGGCGTACGCCAAAATATGGGTGCACGCTAATTTTGGGGGTGAAGTATTCTTATAAAGGAGCACTTCACCCATTGGTATGGGCTCTGCCATCCGCTTGATTATTAAAACTATATCTCTATTCTTTATAGTTAAAGTGCTTGGTGTGAGTGAACGGCCCCGTAATATTGCACCATTTCTGACTGCTCGCTCTGTGTCTCAGAAGTGCACTGTGGACAGTTCAGAAACCTTACTTTAATGACATCATCAATGGGGATTCCAACCTAATAGAAACTACAGACTATCTCTTACTGAATAAAATCACACCCGTGTGAAGTGAGGAGTGCTCTTATCGTCATACATCATCTCATTCTGGCCAATCATTAGTGTAACACTCAAAACTGGCCACTCATTATCAATGGCATTTAATGTTTGTGTTAGGACAAAGTTTGTGTCTACACACACACTAAAAGCTGGACAGTGACCCTCAAAAATACGTTTGAAATCAACGAGGTTTCTGAACTGTCCACAGCCCACCTCTGAGACACAGACATGGTGCCATCTTAATGAGCATTAGTGGGGACCAATTATACGAAGAGTGAAGTGCTCCTTTAAGGACGCAGCGTGGAGGATGGTTGGCTGCCAGGGCAGAGGTTGCTCTTACCTGCCTGCTTCACTCACAGCTCAGAGGGTGAAGGACAGAAGATGAACCGAGGACAGAGAATGTGTCCTAGCCTCCTCTGGCGTCCCGACAAGTGCCTCGCTTTTTAACATCTGTCTCTCGCTCTCCACTATTGACTCATTCTGTCTTTTGTTTGTTTGGTTTTTACACGACAAAAAAACAAAAAAAATGGATGTGACATTAGACATTGATATTTACAGTTTATGGTGCGGTAATGGTAGTGTGTTCTGTGACTACGGCAGTCTGGGTGGAGTCTGGATGGTGGGAGCGGTAGGCGAGGTGTCCGGGTTCGGCGGGGTCAGTACCTTATGGGTGAGCGAGTGCTGCCGCAGGTGGTGCAGCTGAACGAACTCCAGGCCGCACTGGGAGCAGGTGTACGGCCGCGGCGTCTGGTGCTTCAGCAGGTGGTTCTGCAGCTGGCTGCGGTAGGCGAACGACTTGTTGCACTCGGTGCACTGGAAGGTGTGTGGCCCCTGGTGGCTGGTCTGGTGCCGCTTCAGGTGGGCGTACGTGGGGAACTCCATGCCGCACTGCGAGCACACGTGGCAGCGGCCGCGCTCGTGCTTGGCCTCGTGCGCCCGCAGCTCGCTGGGGTAGGCGAAGCCGCGGCGGCAGAAGCGGCAGCTGTAGGGCTTGACGTCGGTGTGCTGCAGCATGTGCCGCTTCAGGTGGCTGGTCTGCGTGAAGCCCTTCTTGCACACGGTGCACTTGTGGGGCCGCGTGCCCTGGTGGGTGAGCAGGTGGGTCTGCAGGTGGCTGGGCTGCTTGAACAGCTTGCCGCAGTGCGGGCAGGCGTGCGGCTTGATGCCGTTGTGGCCCAGGATGTGCGTGACCAGGTTGTACTTGGACGTGTACGACTTGTCGCACATGCGGCACTTCCAGCGCTTCAGGCCGTCGCCCACGTCCACGCAGTACGACTCGTCGATCTGGATGTTGATGTCCAGGCGGTCCACGCGCCGCCCGCCGTGCCGCCGCGGGGGCTGGTGCTGCGGGTGCTGGGGGTGGGGCTGATGAGGCCCGCCTGCCCCTGCCGACACCGCCCCTCCTCCCCCTCCCGCCACAGCCCCTCCTCCTCCTCCTCCTCCCCCCGTGCCCGCCCCTCCCCCTCCCCCGCTGCCGTCGGCCCACATCATGCCCTGTCCGCTGTCTTCGTACTCTCCGCCCATCCCCATCTCCCCGGAGTCATAGCCTCCCACCTCGCTGGTCTGGAAGTAGCTGCTGATGGCCTCCTCCTGCTGGCTGGAGGCCTTCATCATGCCCGGGTGCTGTTGCTCCGCCTCCTCCTCCCTGCCCCTACCCCCCCCGCGCCCCCCGTGGCCTCCGCCCCCCATGCCGCGGTGCTGCTGTGCCTGTACCCCCCGGTGGCCCCCCGAGGGGGGAGGGGGGTGTCCGTGCTGCTGACTGGACGTGTTCCGGTCGCACTCGGAGCAGCTCTTGGTGGAGCCTCGCAGAGCGGCGGGGTCCACTGGGACCAAACTCCCTCTGGTGGCCAAGGTGTTCAGCATGTGGCCGCACGACGTCATGCCAGGGTTGGCGCCCTCGCCTTTAATGTGTGACGAGGGTCCGTCGCCCCCGTGGCGGTCCGGGTGGACCGCCATCTTGCCGTCGGGGTGCGGCGGGGGACCCTGCTGCCAGCGGCGCTGGCTGCAACTGGGCTGCATCTGTCCGCCGTCCTCGCCCAGGTTGTCGCCCAGGTAGTCTCCGTTGGCTCCGATGAGCTGGTCGGCGTACTCGTAGTCCACTCCGTCTACTGGTGGCGCGGGGGACTCTTTGGGCTCGCCGGTGTAGAATCCGTTGGGTGCGATGGTGGCGCCAAACACCTCATTCTGGGAGATAAGACCTAGCACGGCGGCCTGGGCCAAGGACAGCACGACCACGGGATCTGTCTGTGTGCCTGCGTCCACCAGCCTGGCCATTACCTTGGGCTCACATCTACCCAGGCGCCGGCTCGCCTCCTCCTGCAACACAGAGCACAGGACACACACTCAATGGAAAATAATCAATAATTATAATAAAATAAATAAATAATCAATAATCACGACGCGGCAATAAATCATGTCAGCGTCTCAATACAAGGGCACTAAGGTTTTTGCATTGCTTCTGCTATTTAAAAATAAATCACACTCATTTGATGTGAGGGGCTCTCTTATCATCAGTAATTCCGACACTGACAAAGGCCTGCACGCCAAAACGCGTCTGTCTGGTTTGACTGCTGCTGTGGATCTTCAGACTCTACTATTACTATTACTGAGAGTGAGGATTTTATTCTCTTTCTAGACGTACTGTATTCCCTGAATCTGCACCCAGCATACGCCTGAATCCGCACAGACTGTCAACTTGAGATGAGCGAGCGTTTTCCTTTAAGTGCGCTCTCATCATCATGCATCACATTCCATGCTCAGCCAATCAAATCATCACAAATGTCATTCCGGCTTAGCTTAAATGCAGTGATGTAAATAGGTTTTCAATGTAATGAGTCCCGGGATGCAGGGATGGTCTCTTAGATGAGTCCCAGGGACATTTTATGAGTCCCACTTCAACGACGTTATAGGAGTCATATTTTGCCATTTTTAGAAATTGCAGCATTTAACTCCCATTTCATTTTATATGGTTATAATGTGGTTATATTCATGTAGAAAACAGAAGAAGAAATTATTATTATAACTAAAGCTAGCAAAATAAACTAGAATAAAAAAACAGTACAGTAGTACAGTAGTGCATCCCGTGGATGCAGAGGTCGTTGTTTTATTGCGTCCCTCAACTCTAAACTGCGTTTTGGGATGCAAAATGCACCCCATTTTAATGTCTGTAAGTGGTTCTTCCTCTTTCGCACTAGGTATGTTGGTGTGTGGTTTTTTAATGTTGTAAGGGTCACTGTGTCCCTTTGTTGTCTTGTATTGTATCTGTATGCTGCAGGGCGGGTCCTTGGGGTCCAAGACAAATTTCTCCCTTGGGAGACAAAATAAAGAAACCTTGAACCTTGAAAAGCCATTTAAGCTATAACTAGGCTAAGTTTGAACTCTGCAGCTATCAGGTGTTCTGCCGAAAACATTTACGATACATAGAAAAAAACAAGTCTTTCTTTGTTGACGCTGACAATCTGTTTGACGGATCGCAAGTCTGCCAAAACATTATCCGACGATATGTCAAGAAACGTCCCAGTTAGTGTCAATGTGGCATCTTCTGGTGGATGGAGCATTAGGACCCTTTGAAGTGGAGTGCATAGTCCTCCAATAGGAATGTTTTCTAATCCAATAGGGATCACGTTGTTGAGCTCATTGTCCAATCATAGTGTGTGTCTGTGCCAGTTGTCGAGAGACAGTGAGAGAGTGCGGGACAATGAGACAGAGAGTGATGTCTGATTTATGTCCCGCCGTACGCCAGTGTGGCT